>NW_022990118.1:71524-506934 GCF_902827175.1 Gymnodraco acuticeps | reverse complement strand
CCCTCTGTCGACTTTCCTGAAGTACTCCCCCGTTGATAGAAATCAACACGTAATTAATTAAGACCCCACGGTTTGATGATTGATAGGTGTGTGGGCTGTCTTTCATTTTGACACGCAGCATTTTTTTATAATAAACATAGATACTGTATGTTAAATGGATATATCCGCCTTCTTTCATTTATCTTTCCATTCCCACAACAATATACATAAAGAAATGGCATATTTTGGACATAGTTCGAATGGTGATTAATCATGATTAATTAATTTTTAAGCTGTGATTAATCTGATTACAAATTGTAATCGTTTGACAGCCCTAACAGACACACAGACAGACAGAGAGACAGAGAGACAGACAGACACACATACGGACAGACAGACAGACAGACAGACAGACAGACAGACAGGCAGGCAGGCAGACAGACAGACAGACAGACAGACAGACAGACAGACAGACAGACAGACAGACAGGCAGGCAGACAGACAGACAGACAGGCAGACAGACAGGCAGGCAGACAGACAGACAGACAGACAGACAGACAGACAGACAGACAGACAGACAGACAGACAGACAGGCAGACAGACAGGCAGACAGACAGACAGACAGGCAGACACACAGACAGACAGACAGACAGACAGACAGACAGACAGACAGACAGACAGACAGACAGACAGAGAGACAGAGAGACAGACAGACACACATACGGACAGACAGACAGACAGACAGACAGACAGACAGACAGACAGACAGACAGACAGACAGACAGACAGACAGACAGACAGACAGACAGGCAGGCAGGCAGACAGACAGACAGACAGACAGACAGACAGACAGGCAGGCAGACAGACAGACAGACAGACAGACAGACAGACAGACAGGCAGACAGACAGGCAGGCAGACAGACAGACAGACAGACAGACAGACAGACAGACAGACAGACAGACAGACAGACAGACAGACAGACAGACAGACAGGCAGACAGACAGGCAGACAGACAGACAGACAGGCAGACACACAGACAGACAGACAGACAGACAGACAGACAGACAGACAGACAGACAGACAGACAGACAGACAGACAGACAGACAGACAACTCAAATGAAACACCAGTTAATGCAGTTTAGCGCCCAGATTTTGGACAGATTATATTTTGCAGGCGGTAATGTTTTAAGTAGTAACATATTGCAAAATACACACACAGTTTGAGTTGCAATTGCAGAGTGGAGCTGATAGTATAACCAGCATCTGTGTACTATATTCCACATACTAATATTACTTGTATCAAATATACACACATACACACACACACTCACACACACACGACCATGGCCTTGATATCCGAACCGTTGATGTGACGTGTCTTACTAGTGATCCTTTTCGTTATTAACACATTCTAACCCTAACCCTCGGCACTGACAAATGGAAAGAGCAATGAAAAGGCAGATATGTGTGTGTGTGTGTGTGTGTGTGTGTGTGTGTGTGTGTGTGTGTGTGTGTGTGTGTGTGTGTGTGTGTGTGTGTGTGTGTGTGTGTGTGTGTGTGTGTGTGTGTGTGTGTGTGTGTGTGTGTGTGGCACAGATGAAATTGAAGCAGGGATGAAACAAAAAAAGAGATGGGGGCTTAGTACAAGGTACAGACAGAGAGAGGGGGGTGATGTCATCATGAAGCTGCAGAGCTGGAGTGGAGTGATTCTTTGTTTGTGAATATGTATGCATGTGTGAGTAGAAAGTACAGGTAGTGTGTGTGCGTCCAGTAGGGAGTACATATCATAGGGTGATGGCAACAGCCACGAATAATACACACACACACACACACTAATGTTACATGGAAGCTGGATGTAGTAGAACTGAAACCTATAATATTATTAATATAAATGCTGCACCATCCTGCATTCAGAGGATAATGCTGGATAGTGGATATAATAATGATGCATTATATTTGAACTGTTACAATTTGTAAAATTGTAAAATCTAAATCTGCAACGTTACCTGAATCATTTCAATACTTAAAATGCACAAAATACATTTATTTCAGATTAAAACAGTTCTGAAGAGGTGAGTGTTGATTTGTGATTTAAACATGGAGAGATTGACGCAGCCACGAATGTGTTTTAGGAGGGAGGGGCAAGCAATAGAAAAGGCTTTCCCCCCCTGGTGTACAGTGTTTTTCTCTGAAGTAGCACTACACAGAGAGTGGTTTTGCTTTGGGGGCTTTTCAATACGTTTTTGTGGAGTATATTGAGTTATGACAATACATCTGAAGCCGCTTTAGGTCCCTTTACTGGGAGTGCTAGGGGATTGCTAACCGTTCCAAAGGTTTGCCCCCCAGGAGTTGTTTCCTCCTTACTGAGAGTTTTGTTTCAGACCATAAGCAACCACAAATTGTGTGTATGATGAAACTCTGTCCCTGCACAGTGAGAAGGTGTTAGAATAGGCATTTGTAGAGAAAATGATAGCACAGGCCAGGCATGCAGCCCGCTCAGAACCGGTAGGCCTTTTATGGGCACTGCAGTAGTGGTACATCAAAGATAGAAAGAGATGAAAGCAGCGTGGGGATGTGAGTGATCTAACCACACAGTGATATCATACTGGTAAATGGGATTTGAGGACTGCCTACAGATGATCTCATC
The DNA here is from genome assembly GCF_902827175.1 of Gymnodraco acuticeps. Classification (NCBI taxonomy): domain Eukaryota; kingdom Metazoa; phylum Chordata; class Actinopteri; order Perciformes; family Bathydraconidae; genus Gymnodraco; species Gymnodraco acuticeps. Next base: position 504,306 of record NW_022990118.1, on the reverse strand, counting down.
CTCCTCCTCATCCTCAGCTGAAGCACAAGCTCTGCCCGCTGGAGGAGACTCAGCTAGAGCTCCAGGACTCTGTTAACCTTTATATAAACAGTATATGCTGTTAACAAGCCTGCTTTGTTATCCACAATGCCCATCCAATTGATATATTTATAATTACATTGCATTATTTTGCATGGATGAGAAGTGAAGTGCTGAAGAAAAACTAAATATTCAAACCCCTGGCGATCTATGAGATTGCATGATGTTAAAAAACTGGAGGCGAGATTTATTAGACAATAGATTAGTGCAGGTTAAGAAAAGCCACATGTAATGAAAAACACACAGTTTCTTTGTGTGTGTCACTAAGATTTTGAAAGATGAATAGGAAACAACAAAGATTGTATCCACTAGAGAACGCCTGATCAAAAGAGGCTTTTTCCTTTCCTACACACAGGGCAGTGTGTGTGTGTGTGTGAGGGTGTGTGTGTGTGTGTGTGTGTGTGTGTGTGTGTGTGTGTGTGTGTGTGTGTGTGTGTGTGTGTGTGTGTGTGTGTGTGTGTGTGTGTATACAGTAGACTCACCCACTATTCCCAGGGCCACATATGAGAGTATGGCAATGATGAAGATCAAACAACACAAGATATCAGTGCAGCTTCTGAAAAGACAAAACAAGAATACAAAATATATAATATTCATAAAAGAGTCATATTTATTATTCCGCAATATTCTGATATACTTTTTTGTTTTAAGATACAATTTGAGTTCAAAATCATCCTGAGGCTTATATTGTTGTTTTTAGGGAAGTGATTGTGAAGATAACATTTAAATAATACATACACTAGGCTGCCGTACTGTAAATAAAGCATTTTTATTATTTGAGTATTTTCTGCCTCTGGCACCGCTACAGGCTGGACAAAGACAGAAAGAGAAAGTGGTGTAATGAAGGGGAGGGAGAGAGAATGTATTCCTCTTTATTGAAAGAAGGAGTTTAAGATGGAATAACCCAGATTGTCTTACTGTGACAAAGCAGACATTTCTATGCAGTTGTTTACAGTAGCAAAGCTGGAGTGTAACATGAGCAACTGTGATGTCATGGTGCACTGAAACACTGGCACGTTTTATATCAGGAAATGCAAGATTGACAGCTGCTCCTAAGTTATTTTGTTATGTAAATGCTTCATTTTGCATCATCCTCTAAAAAAGTGGTTCCCAACCTGGGGGGGGCACCAAAGATCGCAGGGGGGGCGCCAGGCCTCAGATGATTTGAGGCCAAATATCATATTTAGACTTTTTTTTACATATAATTGTAACGCAATACATGATTGTCACTAAAAGCCTTGTCTCTACATTACAATAAAATATAAAAAATAATTGATTAATTAATTTGAATAAAAATTCAAGTTAGTATTAAAGGCATAAAAAGACATAAATGTATAATTCTTTCTTTGATAGAAATGTTTCTTCTGCGCGTTAAGTGTCCAAACCGGGCTTGTCTGGATAAGCGCATTTTTAAAACATAGTCATTGTCCATGCCGGTTTCAGTTGGATTATTTGTCACAGTTGCTCCGATCAGATCGGTCTCTTCCATTTTGTAGATTATTTACGACTTTTGAATCCACATAAACACATCGGCAAAATCCGGCTTACTTTGATTATGTGTTTTAAACAGTTTAATCCCTTTGTGAATTGTTTCCACTTCCGCGCCGTCCTTTAATTTCTTCATACAGCGGGAATCCAAATGAATGAATCCTGAGTCCAATAACCATCAAAGTCACTCCAATAGTGCTCCTTAATTACGCTTTCATCCTCCTTTAACAAAATACTTCACATTCATCTGGTTTGTGACAGTAGTTGTAGCATTTTGAGACTTTGAAACTTTAATTACTGCTGTTGCTTCCCCCCCCCCTTGTGTGTGTGGGGGACTCCTTCCAACAGGAGTCATTTGGGGGGGCTCTTGGGAAAAAAGGTTGGGAACCCCTGCTCTAAAAGAAAGACATACTGTCAAATGTTTTTAATAATATAACCACCCACCTGCGAGGGCAGCCCAGCTAAGGTATTTGAAATCCAGACATTTTAAGAGCTTGCATATCATACATTACATTTAGACATTTTAGGTATGTCCAAGGATCTGTTGGGACCCAGTATTTGAAGGGTTAAATGACTCTGAAAATGGGAAACACTAAAGGGCAGGAAGGAGAGCTTGAGCATGGATTATCCGGGGACTAGTAGTGAAAACATAAATAATGCAATAATTCAGTTTAGACATTACTTAATTACATACGCTAAGGTATCTAGCTTTGATGCAAAGAAAGATGACTGATTTACCTTCTGCGGACTGGACCTCTGAAGGAAGCATCAAACCTGTGTGGTTCTCCTGGAGGAGATACAAATCAATACAAATATGTAATGCACTATGTACAAACACAGTCAATTCATTACCAGGTGAGGGGAGACGGGGGTGGGGGGTGACAGTTAACAGTGTGTTAACGGTGTGTAGCAGACGGTTGCTCAAAGTGGACAAGCCACAGTTTGCATTGCGAAAGTATTCTTGCTCTGTTGTTTGTGAGGACAAAGAGCTCCTGTTGCTTCTCTACTCTGCTGTGATTGGTCAACCCTTTAGAGAACTCAAGTAAATAGAGTTTAAACAGTTGTAATTCACTTTTTACACTGAGGCTGGCATATGTTCAGAGTGGTCAGAATTCTCCTTCTAAACTGAGGCAAGCTAAATTAAAAGAAGGTCCAAAAGTTTACCACTTCTTCAGTATAAGCATAGTATTATAAGTATAATACTTTGTCTTTGAGCACTGGGAAAAGCACTATATAAATCTTATGATAGCTATACAACTGCCGTTGTTACCGAACAACGTGTGGCATGACAACTGGTGACATTCTATAACAACACACTCTCACTCCCTAAGCGTCCAGGAGCGACGTTTGGTCAGTGTCCGTGGCGTCCAGTTGTGACGCTCCTAGGCTCCTTCAGCTTCATAAAGTGACGCAAATAGCTTTCAACTGATTGCAATGTATTCCCATCTGCGGCGGGATTTGACGCTCATGGAAGCACGGCATTCGTTTGTGTCGGCTGCCCTTAAAGGCAATGTGAGCGTCCATTCCCATTGGATAACGGAGAATTGTACACCCGGAAGTAAGTATTCCTCTTACTGTCGATTGATTTTACAGTGATGTCTGCACTACTCATCGACTAAAAAACACCAGATTATCCTTGTTAATTACACAACATTGATTGGTTTAAATTGTGTGCAATGCTTTTGTATTTTCCCCTTCGATTCGGAGAAACAAATGTTTTTTCTGAGTAAAGGATGGCAGAAGACACTACACTACCCAGAATCCCCAGCTATCGTTTGGACTACACCATGTGCTCTGTTTGACAAACCCCGTGATAGTCCTCAAGCTCTGTGATTGGAGAGTGTGCTCCGAGGGTTACGCAGATTCTCGAACAGCACTTGAAATGGGATGGTACCATGGCAGACTGTCCAAAACTGGATTTGAACGGGTCCCCCGCGTCCTCCCCTCCCCCACCCCGTCCCCAGAACTACACATGCTGGCTATTCTGTTTCGCAACATGCTCTCTATCTATGGCACGTCTCTACTGGGAGTTGTAGTTTTAAAAGACGTTTTCGTATTTCCCATAATAAGAAGTTGCCAGTATTAAACTGTGTACATCCCTGGAGGTTTAGGGGATAGGAAACACTCACATTTAAAACATATAATTAATAAATGGGTGAAAATTGCTTGTGCCCATAATGGGCAGCATTAATATATATATACACACATGCCAGCTAAGGTCAGAAGAGCTTTATTTAACAGCTGGTCTTATGTTTGCGACCCCTGTTGTTAATTGATAACATTACATTACATTAATTGATAAGCCTGAAACATGCACTTGTCAAGGTTCAGAGGCAAATTTTGCAAATATGGCAGTAGCCATCGATCAGCTTAAAATAAGATATACTTTATTGATCCCAAGTTGGAACATTTGCGTTACATCAGCATGTGTAACAGTTGTAAATATGCAGTGGTGTTTATTTGTAAATCATTTAGTATAATCACACAAATTCTGTGTTTTATATTTAACAATTCTGTGTTCTTTATTTATTGAATGTTCAATACCGGACAAGGCCGGAGATGAAATATCTACATATATCTTATAAGAGTATAATACATTATGTATAATATCAGTTAAAATAAGTGCTTCAACATAGTTAACATTGCTGGAGGTATGCACAAATATTGATAGATGTCTTGTAATGCACTATTGAGGAACCTGCGACCCAAGTTTTTCATTCAATGCAGAACTACACCATAGTTTTGTAGGCCTATATGATATGTCAATAAACCTTAGAAAATCTTGAAAGGGATGTGTAAAATAGTCATTATATACAGTCTTTAATTAACTATTAGTAGAGAATAACGAGTAATGAATATACTTTATAGGGATCCTATTAATATCTAATAATAAAAATAATGAAATTCAATAACATGCTTTAACCACTAGGTGTCCCTTTATATCAGCTGTGCACCTTTATGGTGTAAATACAGCCTATCTACCAATTGGATCAAATATAAAAGTCAGCCGAATTAGTGTTGATACTGCAAGGAGACGTATTGTGTGAAAATAAATGTAAGATGTTGTTTAATTACTGATATATTTATGATCCACGTCACGTTTTCAGTTCCTCATGTTTGTCTAGAAGTCTTCTCATCAGGGCTCTATAAATACAGAACTACGGCAGATATGTAATATTTAATGCAGCCGAACCATGTATTACAATGCCGTTATGTGATGACTTTCAAAGAGAAAAGCAAGCTCACTCGGAATAAAGTATTATTTTATTTTTAAAAAAGTTTTCGGTCTGTTTCCGGTATTTGTTAATGACGATGTGCTCTGAGATGTGAGACTGAAATTGCACAGGGGAAAATAACGTAGGCTATCTTTAGATGCTGATTTTGTTAAACTAATATGTTTGCGCTGTGGACCAACACTATACATTGACGGGGAAGGGGGTAGCAATAAAGATAACACCATTAAACAGTTACACAACATAACAGAAATAATATCGATAGCAGCGTCCCTAGCAACCACCTTGGTAACAATGAAAACGTCTCGATTTCCTGAAGTAATCTTCGTAATAACTAGCAAACTAAAGATCATGTACATCCACTGCACACATAATCTGAAATAACAACTCATATTTCTCGCATCAAATGACATCAAAACGCATTTTAATGGCCAAACTAACTTTAAAATTGGCATTTTCCACCGAGAATAAAACGAAGTTCGGCCATGTTTTCTTTTTCTGCAGGTAGAAATTTGAAGATCACGTGACATAGACGCCCGCCATTGGAATGAATAGTGAAAAAAACGGGGTTTGTCAAACAGAGCACATGGTGTAGTCCAAACGATAGCTGGGGATTCTGGGTAGTGTAGTGTCTTCTGCCATCCTTTACTCCGAAAAAATATTTGTTTCTCCGAATCGAAGGGGAAAAATACAAAAGCATTACACACAATTTAAACCAATCAATGTTGTGTAATTAACAAGGATAATCTGGTGTTTTTTAGTCGATGAGTAGTGCAGATATCACTGTAAAATCAATCGACAGTAAGAGCAATACTTACTTCCGGGTGTACAATTCTCCGTTATCCAATGGGAATGGACGCTCACATTGCCTTTAAGGGCAGCCGACACAAACGAATGCCGTGCTTCCATGAGCGTCAAATCCCGCCGCAGATGGGAATACATTGCAATCAGTTGAAAGCTATTTGCGTCCCTTTATGACGCTGAAGGAGCCTAGGAGCGTCACAACTGGACGCCACGGACACTGACCAAACGTCGCTCCTGGACGCTTAGGGAGTGAGAGTGTGTTGTCTATAACGGTAGGCAGATGTATCAGGGGCGTGGCCTTTGTCGAATAACCAGGAAATACACATTTCGATTGCTGCTTCTGTCGTTTACATAAATCTTTTGGTATATTTGGCTGGATAGGAACACTTTGATGCACATTCAGTACCAGTGTGTGAGGTTGTGGTTGCGATGCCGATATGCGGACGCGTACAGCGAGGACTACAAAAAGACAAATGAGGTGACTGATGTCTGTTCAAAACATTGCAAGCTTGAATAAATCATTTAAACCAGTTATTTTTGCCAGATGTATTACTGTACATCGTTAATGTGATACCAAGTCCATCTGATACATGTGTACACCTTCAGACAGCCTCCAAGTGAAGCACACGTTGTTTACTCACAGTTTGAAAGCAGCGTGGAGAAGTCTTCAGCTGTGGAGAGCTCCAACCAGGATAACCAACCCAGTCTCACAAAAAAACGTGTAATAACTACGTTGGTCCACAACGTAGGACGTAGTATATCTACAAAAACGCCTCTGAAATTGTAAGATGCCTACATTTTTTTTCACCATTCATTCCAATGGCTGGCTTCTATGTCACGTGATCTTCAAATTTCTCCCTGCAGAAAAAAAAACATGGCCGACCTTCGTTTTATTCTCGGTGTAAAATGCCTATTTTAAGGTTAGTTTGGTCATTAAAATGCGTTTTGATGTCCTTTCATGCGAGAAATATGAGTTGTTATTTAAGATTATGTGTGCAGTGGGTGTACATGATCTTTAGTTTGCTAGTTATTACAAAGATTACTTCAGGAAATTGTGTCCATTCAACGTTTTCATTGTTACCAAGATGGTTTCTAGGGACGCTGCTATCGATATTATTTCTGTTATGTTGTGTAAAATGGTGTTATCTTTATTGCTACCCCCTTCCCCGTCAATGTATAGTGTTGGTCCACAGTGCAAACGTATTAGTTATTAGCTAGACTTTTATTTAGCATCTCAAAACACATGTAAACAGCTTCATGCCCGGGAGGCGAAGACCGGCAGTCCGGCTCATTAAAATGTCCGTGCAGAACAATACCCATGAAATGGGATGGGACCACGGCAGACTGTCCAAAACTGGATTTGAACGGGTCCACCGCGTCCCCCCCTCCCCCACCCCGTCCCCAGAACTACACATGCTGGCACGTCTCTACTGGGAATTGTAGTTTTAAAGACGTTTTCATATTTCCCATAATAAGAAGTTGCCAGTATTAAACTGTGTACATCCCTGGAGGACAGAGGGTGTCGTTTTTCTCATACTGATATTCTGAACAATCTGTGCTGTTGTATTTGCTGTAAAGTGTCTCTACTGTAGGCTAATTTTATTATATGTACAGCACTTTGGCTCGACCAAAAATCGTTTAGAAATGTGCTATATAAATAAAACTTGATTTGATTTGATTTTGGAGGTTTAGGGGATAGGAAACACTCAAATTAAAAAAATATAATTAATAAATGGGTGAAAATTGCTTGTGCCCAATGGGCAGCATTAATATATACCCACACGACAGCTAAGGTCAGAAGAGCTTTATTTAACAGCTGGTCTTATGTCTGTGACCCCTCCTGTTGTTCATTGATAAGCCTGAAACATGCACTTGTCAAGGTTCAGAGGCACATTTTGCAAATCTGGCAGTAGCCATCGATCAGCTTAAGATAAGATATACTTTATTGATCCCAAGTTGGAAACATTTGCGTTACATCAGCATGTGTATAGTTGTACATATGCAGTGGTGTTTATTTGTAAATCATTTAGTATAATCACACAAATTCTGTGTTTTATATTTAATAATTCTCTGTTCTTTATTTATTGATTGTTCAATACCGGACAAGGCCGGAGATGAAAAACTTGGGTCACAGGTTCCTCAACAGTGCATCACAAGACATCTTTCAATATTTGTGTACCTCCACCATTAAATTGTCATATTCTGCACATTTCTTATACTATCTACATCTTATAAGAGTATAATACATATGTATAATATATAATATCAGTTAAAATAAGTGCTTCAACATAGTTAACATTCCTGGAGGTATACACAAAGTTTTACATTCATTGCATAACTACACCATTTGTGAATATGTCAATAAACCTTAGCAAATCTTGAAAGGGATGTGCAAAATAGTCATTATATACAGTCTTTAATTAACTATTAGTAGAGAATAACGAGTAATGAACATACTTTAGGGATTCTATTAATGTCTAATAATACAAATAATGAAATTCAATAACATGCTTTAACCACTAGGTGTCCCTTTATATCAGGTGTGCACGTTTATGGTGTAAATACAGCCTATCTACCAATTTGATCAAATATAAAAGTCAGCCGAATTAGTGTTGATACTGCAAGGAGATGTATTGTGTGAAAATAAATGTAAGATGTTGTTTAATTACTGATATATTTATGATCCATGTCACGTTTCCAGTTCATCATGTTTGTCTCATCAAGGCTCTATAAATAGAGAACTACAGCAGATATGTAACATTTAATGCAGCCGAACCGTGTATTACAATGCCGTTATGTGATGACTTTCAAAGAGAAAAGCAGTGGACCAACACTAATAACGGTGTTGGTAACGGAAAATAACGTATCTATTGTGGTGATTGACATTATTCACCCACGGATCTATGGGTTAGGCCAGGGTATTGTTCTGCACGGACATTTTAGTAAGCCGGACTTCCTGTCTCCGCCGGTCCGATGTGTTTTGAGATGCTAAATAAAAGTCTAGCTTGTACCTTTGATTTTGTTAAACTAATAGGCCTACGTTTGCACTGTGGACCAACACTATACATTGACGGGGAAGGGGGTAGCAATAAAGATAACACCATTTTACACAACATAACATAAATAATATCGATAGCAGCGTCCCTAGCAACCATCTTGGTAACAATGAAAACGTTGAATGGACACAATTTCCTGAAGTAATCTTCGTAATAACTAGCAAACTAAAGATCATGTACACCCACTGCACAGATAATCTGAAATAACAACTCATATTTCTCGCATGAAATGACATCAAAACGCATTTTAATGACCAAACTAACCTTAAAATAGGCATTTTACACCGAGAATAAAACGAAGGTCGGCCATGTTTTTTTTTCTGCAGGGAGAAATGTGAAGATCACGTGACATAGAAGCCAGCCATTGGAATGAATGGTGAAAAAAAACGTAGGCATCTTACAATTTCAGAGGCGTTTTTGTAGATATACTACGTCCTACGTTGTGGACCAACGTAGTTATTACACGTTTTTTTGTGAGACTGGGTTGGGATAACTTGTGATACGACTTCTGTGGCTATCAACCTTAATATTAAAGACTACACACATGTATCCCTTATCAAAACGGTATTCTGCACTTTGCAGCACTTATCCAGATTAGATATGACAGTTTACTTGGTTAACTTTCGTTATGCATCGACACAGCGACAAAAACTGAATGACGAGGATACTCACATACGTTGAGAACTAGAAACACATTCATACTTTTTCACACTGTTGTGAACATGTTTTCGTTTCTATCTTAACGTTTATGCTTTTATCTTTGTGGTCTTTTTTCTCATATGTTGTATCTATTTCTGTGCAACTTGGTAATATTAATATGAATTCCTTGTTATTGTTGTCTTTCCATCTGTCGTGATGATTATACCTAGCTACTACGCAACAAAACACATGGCCTGATTTGCATATTTGAACTTAATGTGTGCACTAACATTTATACATTTATATGTGAAATTACCACTCATCACAACATAATGTAGGCCCGCAGGCTGATTGATAAATCTGATCTTGCTGGGTCTTATGAGGCTTGATACAGACCTCAGTCAGTATATACTTTTTCAAAGGCTGTGAAGGCGGTTCATCAAGTGCAGACCGATCTGCGGATAGGCCTACACCTGCTTCATGCTGACGACCGGGAGCGGGAGAGAGCACTGCTAGCGCCGTGGAGCAAGCGGCCGTAACAGTATAGTCTCCGGAGTCGGAGAGCCTGGCCCTGCATCGCTGCTAGATGAGAGCATCATTTGCAGGCAGCTCTCTCACGTTACTAATTGGGCGCGCGCCGGAACATTAATTCTACTCGATATTTGTTCACTTAAATTTCACTTTGAATGCTTGGATATTCTCAAAGGGTGAATGTTACAAAAAGGTTCGATGAAAAAACTAGGAATTAAATAAGATGGCTAGAGTCACGAAAAATGTATCCTTAGGTGCTTTTATTGACAGCCAACATGCTGAAAAACCACAAAGTAACCAGGATTTTACAGGAAGAAAACAAAAACCTCATATATACATTACAGGTCGAGGACATATAACTGGTACCTCTCTGCTCTACAGCCACAGTCAGACTTCCCCCAAAACACTTGTGGCCAGGGTTTTATACATGTTAAGCCCCTCCCCATAGGATAATCCACTATTTATACCCCTAACCAATGTCATTCTAATCTACAAACACATTCACAATGCAAGACAAATTACCCAAACACACCAAATCAAAATAGGTCAACATATTATCTCTTTCTGACCACAGAAGCCCCAAACAATAACATTTTTATACTCGCAAGAAAAATGCCACCCGCGCCCATGCACTACATGGTATGCTCCAATTGAGCACAGGTGTTCCCACTGATTGAGCCTCTACTTAAGGCTGCTTCTTTCTGTTGCTCTGTTTGGCCTTCACAACCTTGAAGGAGAGGATAAGCAGGTTACTTGCAAAAAGACTTCCAATAAATTAGTTTTGAACAAACAATGACTTGGGTTTTATTTTATCAATGTGTGTTACCCTCAGTGTGCCTTTTACCATGCCCCTATGCCAACTGTGATGAAGGCTTCTTCTTCACATTACCACCCTCCTCTCCTACATCAACGATGTTTGGCAGCCTTGACAGGTAGTCTGCGGTGACGTTTTACTTGCCTGCTTTGTGCCACACACAGAACTTGAACGGTTGTAGTTCAAGATACCATCTAGTCACCCTGGCGTTCCGGTCCTTCATGGTCTGAATCCACGTCAAGGCTCTATGGTCCGTCTGTAGGTCGAATCCCCTCCCGAGTAGGTAGTACCTTAGGCTGTCCAATGCCCACTTGATTGCCAGACACTCCTTCTCGATGGTGGAGTACCGGGTTTCACGGGGCAGAAGTTTCCTGCTGAGATACAACACTGGACGTTCCTCTCCTGGTTCTCCCTGAGCCAGCACTGCACCGATGCCCACTCCAGAGGCATCCACCTGAACCAGGAAGCGTCTTTTGAAGTCAGGACTCTGCAGTACCGGAGACGAGCACAGTTTTTCCTTCAACTCCTGGAAAGCCCTTTCACACACTTCATTCCATTCCACAGGATTCCGAGCAGCCTTGCACGTGAGGTTGGTCAATGGAACTGCTAGAGTGGCAAACAGGAATGAAACGTCGATACCATCCAACCAGGCCAAGAAAGGACCGTACTTGTTTCTTGGTACGAGGTCTCTGTAGATTGAGTGTGAGTCCTGCGGCATGGATTGCACCTAGGACCCGACGAAGGGGATCGAGATGTTCCTCCCAGGTCCTGCTGTAAATGACCACGTCATCCAGGTAGGCAGCACTGCAGTCCTCGCACCCCAGAAGAACTTTGTCCATTAACCTCTGGAAGGTTGCTGGGGCACCATGTAGACCAAACGGCATCACAGTAAACTGGAAGAGGCCGAGTGGGCTTCTGAACGCGGTGAGGTGCCGGGACTGGCTTTCCAAGGGGACCTGCCAATACCCCTTGCAGAGGTCCAAGGTAGTGATGTAGTTGGCTCGACCAATCCTCAATCCGGGGCATTGGGTAGGCATCAAAGAAGGAGATGGCATTCAGCTTCCTAAAGTCAATGCAAATGCGGAGAGAGCCATCCTTCTTGGGTACAATGACAATAGGGCTACTACACTCACTGGTTGATGGTTCAATTACTCCCAGCTCGAGCATCAAGCGGATTTCTTCCTTCAACGCCTCCACTAAACGTTCCGGTACTCTGTAGCATGCCTGCCGAACTGTGTTCTGCCCCGGTTTTACTCGGATTACATGCTGCAACACACCTGTCCGGCCTGGTTTCTGTGTGAACAAGTGGGGAAGGGTATCGAAAATAACTTGCAAGTCAACTGGCTTCTTACCATCCAGGTGGGAGAGATCGACCTTCACTGGCTGCTGATTCCAGGCACCCACTACCCCTTTGGAGTCATCTTCTTCAACCACCCTGCGGGCCAGTAGTGAGGTGATGGGAGGAGGGCTGCTTCTTTCCTCCCATGCTTTAAGGAGATTGACATGATAAGTCTGCTTTTTTTTTTTTTTTCTCCGGGTGCAAGATCTCATAAGTCGTAGGCCCCATCTTCCTTAACACTTCAAACGGTCCCTGCCATTTGGCCAGTAGCTTGCTAGAGGAAGAAGGCAAGAGTAACAAAACCTTTTGACCTGGTTTGAACTCACGGTTGCGTGCTTGCTGGTCGTACCATCGTTTCTGAGTCTTCTGGGCATCCATTAGATTGAGCCTGGCCTCCTCTCGGTACTGATCCAACCGGTCCCTGATCTGGAGGACATACTGCAAAATACCCTGCCCTTCTGCCTTTTTGTCTGTTACCTTTTCCTCCCAGTTACATTTCAACAGATCCAAGGGCCCTTGGACTGGCCAGCCGTAGAGTAGCTCGAATGGGGAAAATCCGGTGGACGCTTGAGGCACTTCCCTGTAGGCAAAGAGTAGAAAGGGTAACCACTTATCCCAGTCTTTTCCAGTATCAGATACGAACTTCTTTAGCATCCTCTTGGGGGTTTGGTTAAACCTTTCAACAAGTCCATCAGTCTCTGGGTGGTAAGGAGTCGTCTTGATAGCTTTTATCCCCAACTCCTTATGCAGTTGACCCATCAGGCGTGATGTGAAGTTGGTTCCCTGGTCCGTCAGAATTTCCTCAGGGATTCCTACACGAGAAAACAGCTGGACAAGAGCACTGATCAGCTTTGGGGTGGTTATAGACCGGAGAGGAAAAGCTTCAGGAAACCGAGTAGCATAGTCACATACCACAAGAATGTACTGGTATCCTGTTGAGCTTTTTTCCAGGGGCCCCACAATGTCCATGGCAATCCGCCTGAATGGGGTTGTTATCACCGGCATGGGTTGGAGGGGTGCTCGGTTTGATTTGCGGAGAGGACAAGTTTTCTGACACTCAATACACAATATTTCTGCACATCAGTGTACATTGAAGGCCAAAAGAACCTAGAGGCAAGTCTGAGATACGTCTTATAGTGACCTAGATGTCCTGCCCATGGAAGTGTGTGTGCAAGGTGTAGTACTAGGGATCTACAGCTACCTGGCACAACTAATCTCCTGCCGTCTTGCTCTTCCCCCTCATAAAGCAGGTAATTGTGGAGAAAGTATGCTGCACCACCTACCAGAGCAGTTTGATTGGCTGAGTTTAACACCTTGGTTAGCACAGACTTTAACAAGGGATCTGACTGTTGCAATATGGTCATATTCTCTGGTATTTCCCACTTTACATTTGACAAAGCATTGCCAGGCATTTCACCAGGTACAGGTGACCAAGCGTGTTTCTCTAACCGCCGTTGCCGACGTGTTTTCCTTGGTGCTTTTGTTCCAGCACTGCACAGACTACCACATAAGTCTGGCAGAGGCTGGACACCAGGATTTGCTTGGGCTTTTGCCTGTGACCGTGTCACTACGAAACAAGAAACATGCATTTTCTGTCCTGACAAGGGTTCACAGACATGTTTAGTACTGCTAAGGAGATCATATAGAATAGGCAAATCCCTCCCCAACAGCATCTCAACAGGTAAACTTTCAATTACCCCCACGTTTAACAGATACCTTTGGCCTTCTACATCAACTGTAAGCTCTACCTGTGGTTCTGGCTTGCAATCACCATGTACACATAACACATCTGTCTGCTGGTTGTAGTCAATAGCACAAGGCACACAACTTTTCCTAATGAATGACATGGAGCTTCCAGAGTCAAGGAGAGCAGTTATCATTTTACCATTAACTTTTACTGGGATCACTTTACACCCTCCTTCCCTGTCTTGACAGTCAATCTCCTCACCCTTTCTGGGCACATAACACAGTCCTGTCAGTTTTGGCTTCTTCAGGGGGCAATCTGTGTCCCTGCTGCTGACAATGATAACATACAAAAGGTTTAGTCCCTGACTGAGCAGAGGGTCCCCTGTCATATGCCCCCCGGTTACCTTGACCAGTCTTTGGAAAGTTGTCCCTTTGGTGGTTCCAGTCCCTGGTTTCATCCTGCGTTGGTCGTGATGTCGCCCCCTTTCTGGCGTTCAGGAACTGCATGGCCAACTTGGATGCTATAAGACCATCCTCCGGTTCATGTTCTTTTACCCACGTGCGAGTATCTGGAGGAAGCACCTGCAGCAGCTGCTCCAGGATGATAGTCTCCCCCATCTGTTCTTTACTCTTCTGTTCCGGTCGCATCCAGCGACGATAGAGCCCTTTCAACCGGTGGTATGATTCTGTCGGTGTCTCCCCCGGTGGCGATGAGGTGGCCCGGAACCGCTGACGATAGGTCTCTGGAGAGATGTCAAATTTGACCAACAGCGCCTCCCTCAGATCTGGGTAGCAGTTGGACATGTCTTCATCCATCGCTGTGTAGGCCTCCAGGGCTTTGCCAGTTAGCAAAGGGACAAGTCGACAGGCCCATTCCTCCCTTGGCCACTGCCATGTCTTTGCCATGCGTTCGAAGCGTAGAAGGTCATTTTCAATGTCTTCACCATTTTGATACACTGGCATCTTTGGCTCCTTACGATGAACTGCCGCTACACCCTCAGAAGGATTACCAAATCTGTCAGGAGAAGACATCAATGAAGGCCCAACGTCAACGTGTGGACCCCCCCGGTAGCAATGTACAGGCTGCTGGGAGGCCTCAACTGAGACCCGCAGGCCCCTGAGCTCCTCCTGTAGGATATCATCTCTCCTCTGCTGAGCCGTTATGAAGTCCCTGACAATATTTACAATGTCACCGGTTGAGGGACCCGCTCCTGGAGATGGCCCAGGTTGCCGCTGCTGGATTTTCGGTTTTGCCCCTTGGGTTTCAAAACCAATTGATAGTCCTTCTTCCTCTGACGTCACAGTTGTGTCCCATTCCTCATCCTTCTTCAAAAAAGGTTTTCGCTCAGAGCGTAGCCCAGTTCGTTTTTTAACAACACGTCCATTTTTGCGACTGGCCATCCCACTTCTGACACCATATGTTACAAAAAGGTTCGATGAAAAAACTAGGAATTAAATAAGATGGCTAGAGTCACGAAAAATGTATCCTTATGTGCTTTTATTGACAGCCAACATGCTGAAAAACCACAAAGTAACCAGGATTTTACAGGAAGAAAACAAAAACCTCATATATACATTACAGGTCGAGGACATATAACTGGTACCTCTCTGCTCTACAGCCACAGTCAGACTTCCCCCAAAACACTTGACCATCTCGATAAAAAGAAAGTATAATAATAAAAATAAAAATAAATACAAATTACACCAAAGCTTTCTCAGAGCGGGCCAATGAGTAAACTGCCTATGGTGGCTACGCCACTGCCTCAGACGTTGTTTCTTGCAAGATGTTGTGGGATCCCCCGCCCCCGGGTTTAACAGGTTATGGTAAATTCAGATTGAACATTGTAAAAAAATGTAAATGATAGTTTCCGTCCAAAAAAAAAAACATTACTTATAGTGAAAACTACCCTTGAATGATGGGATAATAGACTAAAAGCTCTAGGAATCCAAACTATAACATATTATAAGTACCCTCTATCAAGATTGATGCAAAACAAGTGAAAGGTTTAGAAAAAAAACCCCACCTCTGGGGTCATTTGGGTGTATTTGCCATATCTCTGGAACCCATTGGTCGATGTTGGTGATTGACACCTCTTTTGAACTGTTAGAGCCAATATAATTGAGGGGGGGTTCCTAAATCCATCGAAACATTAGCATTGGTGAATGAGAGTGATGCGCAGCCAGATTGCCCAAAACCGGAAGCTCTCTTACACTCTATATGAAAAATACGTTTATTGCCATAAATGTTATGATGAATTATCAGAAATAATTTCAAAGGGACACAGACACATTGGATTAACCTATGGATTAACCTATGGATTAACCTTCAGCAGCGTTTTTATCGTTTCAATGCCATTGAAGACAACTTTTGATCAGAAAACAACAAGACATATTGCCGTGTTGGCTACCTAATAGGGGTGTAACGGTACACGTACCCGTACCGAAATTATTCGGTACGGGCCCTTCGGTTCGGTACAGGTGTGTACCGAAGTGTACCGAACGAATATAACGTTAAACGTAAAAAATTGAGATCGTGAACAACTTTTTGGAAGTAATCTCAGGTGCTGCGTCGCAGCATTCAGAGTAATTTGCTCACATTGGGTTCAACGCGTCATAGAGCGAGCAAGTCATTTCATTGGATGAGAGGCATACTATGAGAGCTGGACAGAGGGATGCGTTCAAATGTAGTCAGTAATTTGAGGAACTGTCGAAAATTAATGGCGAACGCAGATAAAGTTGAGCTCGAAAATCCTCCAGCATCATTGAAGTCTCCGGTTTGGGAACATTTTGGTTTCGCAGTTACGTACAAGGATGAAGGACAAAGACAGGTGGACCGAACCAACGCTGTTTGTCGGCATTGTTCAACTAACATTGGTAGCACGGCTGGCAATACATCAAACTTGCACACTCTTGAAAAGGCATCACCCGAACGTGAATATCACCGGTACCAAAAGAAAAAAGACTGAAGTGCAAACCCAACTCCCACTAGCATTTAAGCCTCCACCACTCGCAGAGAGTTCAGACCGAGCCAAAGCTATTACAAACGCCAAATATCCTTATGTTGCCATGTTAGCAAAGCGCTACCTGGCTGTATCTGCTACCTCTGTCCCTAGAGAGAGGGTGTTCTCCACATCAGGAGACATTGTTAGTGCCAGCAGATCTGCCCTTTCGGCAAGCAATGTGGACAAGTTCATTTTTCTTTAAAAAAACATGAAAATACAATGACAAGCAAGTCCTAATGTCAAACTGGCTGCTTAGGAACTAGTACAGTACAGTTCAAATACAGATTATTTCAGTTCATCGAAAAGCTGCACCTTAATGTTTATTTTATTATATTTTGTATTTATTTGAGTGAATATTCACAGTTTAATAATAATTAAAAACCCAAAACTAATAGTTTATGTTTTGTGAGTACTAGTAGCCTACAGTAAAGTTCAAATACAGATTATTTCAGTTCATCGAAATGCTGCACCTTAATGTTTATTTTATTATATTTTGTATTTATTTGAGTGAATACATTATTCACAGTTTAATAATAATAAAAAAAATATATATATATATGTTTTGTTTTGTGAAAAAAAATTCTGCTGTACCGAAAACGTACCGAACCGAACCGTGACCAAAAAACCGAGGTACGTACCGAACCGAAATGTTTGTGAACCGTTACACCCCTACTACCTAATGCTACATGGTGTGATGTCTGTGTTAGCTTCTCATGTTGCGAGGTCGGATCAGTCAGTAATGATATTAATACCTGTAGAATCTGTGGAATCTCAGTTTGTTAATCGATAATCTTGTTTGTGCAGATACGATAAGTAATAAGGGTATTTTAACGTGAGTTCTGTGCTAAGTGTGATAGCATATTTTTGCTCAGGGCTAATTCAGAGCCTTTGTTATTACCCTTATGTTTTGTTTTGCTAAAAATTGTTAATATTGTCTGATAGCTGAGTTTCTTCCCGTTAAGTGGGTATGACACATTAATAGGTTTTTAAATGTTAAGAAGCCCTCTGTTAGAGCCATTTTACCTTTTGTTATTATTGTCTGAATGTTGGGCATAATAATAATATAAATTAGATTATACTGTAAATTATCGGCTATTTTTGTGTGTCACATTATGGTTTCAAATGCATTAATTTAAGGCTCACTTATTATTTGTTATACGTGCGTCAGTATCACGTGCATGGCTATGCCTATATATGGTAGATTGATAGGACACAGCTGGGGGTGATAGACGGGGAAACGGAAAAGTATTTTGACCGTGTTCTTTTTATTACTTTGGAAAATGATACACTTTTTAGTTACTATGAAGTGAAGAAATGTGTCCTCCTGTATGTACCGTGTGGATCAATGAATAAAGCTCATCTGATTCAACTACAATCTCCGCTGAATTGTTTGGAAACAAAGAGAGGCGCGTCAAAACCCACAACCCCGATAGAGGTGGCTATTAAATTGTAGACAAGGATCAAGACGCCACCACAATAGTCAAAAGACTTCGTAAGCTGTGGATAAAGACTTCGAAGGACAAGCACAGGATTCGTGTGGATTTCAGCTCTGCTTTGGAAACAACGAACGGACGTTCTAAAGTGCCGAGGAGGAGGCCGTGAGTAAACCATGCCGGCACGGAATTTATGAAAGAGACGCTGTTTACAACGGGATCGCTTGGTCAAACAATGCAAGTACTGATGTGTGCATAGTTACGGATGTTTGACAAAACGAAACGGGAAATCCATCCAGTGATATCCTGATGCTTACTGAAGATAATCCACAATTGCTGTTGGAATGCTTAAACAACGAAATGCATTAACGAACTATCACGCAGTTTAGGAAGCGGACGTTAAAGGAATATTTGGCACAAAAACAGGATTCGCGAAGAGCTGTTCTTGGAAATATTAATGACTTTATTTCATGTGGATTAAGTGAAGAAAAACTAAAATAAACAATGGATCCTGATATACCTCCAGTTGATGTTGCTGCGGCAGAGGAGAGATTTAAAACTCTCAGCCAATCGCGAAGAGGAAAACTTGGAGCATGCACCCGCAGAATGAATGAAATTAACCCATTACTGGTGCGAGGTGGAAATATGGAAAAGGTGGATGAAGCTGTTGCAACGTTCAAGATGTTACTCAATGAATTTATGGAATGTCATGGAATTGTTCAAATGCTTTTATCTGAGGAAATAAGGGAAACTGAGAGAATAGATTGGTATGAACCAAAAATGTCTGCATTCACGAATTTCCTTAAGGATGTGGAAATGTGGAAAAGCTCTCAAATGGATCCTCAGATACTGATTGAACCCCATGACAGTGTTTCCAATGCATCAACCAGGAGGAGCTCAAAAGCAGGATCAGCAACTTCTTCTGCTTCCTCAATCCACCTCAAAATGGCCACAGAAAGAGCTGCCCTCCTTGCCCGGGCAGCAGGATTAAAAGAAAAGCATGCACTTGAAATGGAAAAGGCTCAACTGCAAGCTAGATCCGAACGGATAGAAATGGAAGCCAGCCTAGCTGAATCTGATGCAAAAATGAAAGTCCTGGAGCACTTTGAGACTGGTTCACAAAATCCAACACAAGGAAAATATGATGGCATGAATGACTATTTAAAGGACTACAGATTAAAAACACATATGTCAATGGATGCAGAGCCGTCTCCAATGTCCTTTGCTGAGTTCGGAGCCATTCCCAAGACACCACTTCAAAGGCTTCTACACCAACAACCAAGACCACCAGAAAATATTGATAATGCAAATCAAAGCTCTCAACAAACAGCTAGAGATGCAGGAATTACAGGAACAAATACTAATGACAATTTCCTGACTGTGATGCAAAGACAAAATGACATTGTTAATTTACTTGTACTTCAACAAAAACAAGCATCACTGCCCACTAGGGAAATCCCAGTCTTTGATGGCAATCCCCTGAATTATCAAATATTTGTGAGGGCATTTCAACATGGCATTGAGGAGAAAACCACCAGTAACCAGGATCGATTATATTACCTGGAACAATATACTTCGGGATCCTGCAGGGAACTGGTGAGAAGCTGCCTTCACATGGATGCTAATAGTGGCTTTGCTGAAGCTAAGAGACTGCTAAAAGTGCATTTTGGAGATGAGCTCAAGATAGCAAGCGCATATATGGGAAAAGCTCTCAACTGGAACACTATAAAGGCAGAGGATGGAAAGTCACTGCACTGTTATGCACTTTTTCTGAGAGGCTGCTGTAATGCAATGAGGGATCTGCAGAACATGGAGGAGCTGGACCTGCCATCCAACCTACGGCTCATTCTTTCAAAGCTACCTTACAAACTAAGGGAGAAGTGGAGATCAGCAGCTTGTGATATTCTGGAGCGGAGCCATGAAAGAGCAAGATTACATGACCTTGTTGTATTTATTGAAAGACAAGCTAGAATACTTCAAGACCCTCTCTTTGGTGACATTCCCGATCAACTTAACAGTACAAAGGCGGCTTTCAAGACCAAGACTCTTGTTGATTCATATCGAAATAAGAGCAAAGGGAGCAGTTTTGCAACCACAGTGGCTATAGTGTCAGACAGCCGTGCAGAGAAACTCAAAGAAGACAAATATCCTGTTAAAAGCTACATTTCCTCCACTAACAATGACACCTCATGTACCTTTTGTACAAGTAAACATCCTTTAGCTGAATGCCATAAAGTACATTCAGTATCTCATGAAGCTAAAATTGAGTTTCTGAAAGAGAAGGGACTATGCTTTGGCTGCCTGAAGGTGGGGCACTTGAGCAGGAACTGTAACAGGAGAATGACCTGTCAAATCTGTCATGCTAAGCACCAAACTATTCTGCACATTAAAAGATCTTCAAAGCCTGAAACTGAGAACTTTAAACATGATAAGGCAGAGTAGCAGAGTGGGGGAGCCAGGCCTGATGAGACATCCATCAGCAGTGCTCTTGTTTCAGTAGGAGAAGGTGAAGGAATCGGGGCTGGTAAAGACAGCATACTTGCCATAGTACCAGTGAAGGTGAAACTCTGCCATGGAAATAAAAGCATACTGACCTATGCATTCCTGGACCCTGGTAGCACCGACACATTTTGCACAGAAGGGCTCATGAGGCAGCTTGGTGCTAGAGGACGGAGAATTGAAGTCCTTCTTCAAACGATGGGAACAGAGAAAACAGTCAGGAGTTTTGAGGTAACAGGTCTAGAAGTGGGACATATGGAAGATGGCACATATATAAACTTGCCAAAGGTTTACACTCAGAACAAAATCCCTGTTACCAAAAGAAACATTCTTACCCAGGCGGACCTCAAGAAATGGCCTTATCTGCAGGACATCCAAATAAAAGAAATAGATTCTGACGTGGGACTTCTTATTGGAGTAAATACTCCAAAGGCTATGGAACCATGGAGAGTTATAAATAGCCAAGGAAATGGCCCATATGCAGTGAAAACACTGTTAGGATGGGTCGTTAATGGTCCACTTAATGCTTCCACAGATCTGGATGATGAAACCCCTGTGGCATTAGTGAACAGGATCTCAATTGTTCACCTTGAGAAGCTAATTGAAAGACAATATATTAACGACTTTCCAGAGAAAGAGTATGAAGAGGAAAGACAAATGTCAGCTGATGACCGAAAGTTCATGCAGATTGTATCAAGCTCGGTTTCTCTTAAAGATGGCCACTACAGTTTACCTCTTCCTCTAGATAATCCAAACATTATCATGCCAAACAACCGCCAAATGGCAGAGCAACGAGCAATGGCACTAAAAAGGAAATTCCAGAAGGATCAGACCTATGCAGCTGAGTATAAAGGCTTTATGAGTGACATTATCAAAAAAGGATATGCAGAGAAAGTACCATCGGACGATCTACATGTGGAAAACGGCAAAGTGTGGTATATACCCCATCATGGTGTCTATCATAAACGTAAAAAAACGATCCGTGTGGTCTTTGATTGTGCATCATCCTATAAAGGCAAATCCCTCAACAGTGTACTCCTTCAGGGCCCTGACTTGGCAAACTCATTGATTGGTGTTCTACTCAGGTTCCGTCAAGAACCCATCGCCATTATGGCAGATATTGAGGGGATGTTTCACCAAGTGCCTGTAAACGAGGAGAACATAAACTTGCTGAGATTCCTGTGGTGGCCTGAAGGAGAAACCAGCACAAATCTGGAGGAATACCGGATGAGGGTCCATCTCTTCGGAGCCGTTTCCTCTCCAAGTTGCGCAAACTTTGCATTGCGAAGAACAGCTGAGGACAACTGTGGCAAATTTGATGGAGAAGTGGCAGAAACAATCAAATCACATTTCTATGTGGATGATTGCCTCAAGTCGCTAGCAAGAGAAAATCAAGCTATAAGCCTTATTAGGTCTCTCAGAGAAATGTGTTCCCTTGGTGGATTCAAACTGACGAAATGGATAAGTAATAGTTGAGTGGTGCTAGCATCCATCCCTGATGAAGACAAGGCTAAACAGGTGAAAAACTTGGATCTGGACAGGGATAAGCTGCCACATGAAAGAGTACTAGGGATGTACTGGGACATTGAAAATGATATATTCAGTTTCCGTGTGACTGTGAACAACAAAACCCTTACAAGAAGGAGTATATTTTCCACTGTCAGCTCTGTGTACAATCCTCTCGGTCTTCTCGCCCCTTTCATATTGAAGGCAAAGCAAATACTTCGATTACTCTGTAAAGCCCAATATGGTTGGGATGAAGAAATTCAGGTGGAACTCTCAAAGCCATGGCAGAAGTGGCTCAAGGATTTAGACCAGCTGGCCAGATTCCAAATTGACAGGTGTGTAAAACCCAAGAACTTTGGAAGAGTGAAAACTGCACAGCTACACACCTTTTGTGATGCAAGTGAAGAAGGATACGGTACCGCAAGTTACCTGAGATTCACCAATGATATGGAGGAGGTACACGTAGCCTTTGTGATGGGAAAATCAAGAGTTACCCCACTAAAAGTCATGACAATTCCAAGGTTGGAACTCACTGCTGCTACATTGGCTGCACGAATGGACAAAATGCTCCGATCAGAGCTACAAGGAGAGCTTCTGGAATCAGTATTGTGGACTGACAGCCAGTCAGTACTGAAATATATTCGAACAGGACAAAGAGGTTCCACACTTTCTTGGCAAACCGGATTGCTGTTATTCATAACCTCACAAAAGTGAACCAGTGGCGGTTTGTAGACTCCAAAAACAACCCCGCTGATGACGCTTCAAGAGGACTGAGCATTGAATCCTTTTACAGTTCAAAAGGATGGCTTCAGGGTCCAGAATTCTTGAAGAAATCTGAAGCACAGTGGCCAAGTATTCCAAAAGAACTTGGTTCTCTCCTTCCAGATGACCCTGAAGTACGCAAAGAAGCTATTGTCACCAGCATTGTCACATGTAAGATGGAAAAAACTCCAACAAGCAAGCTCTTGGACTATTACTCTTCATGGAATGACCTAAAAAGAGCTGTTGCATGGATAATGAAATTAAAGACAATCCTCCTGCAGATGAGAGAAAAAAGAAAAGATGGCTCCACTGATCTTGGAGCAAGGCAGGATAAAGGAAAGAGACTGAAGGATCAGATGCTTCTGCTCAATATGCCTACAGCTAATGCACTAAGACTTTCAGTAGAGGACACAGAAAATGCTGAAAAAGCCATTATTTGCCACGAGCAGAGACAGCATTTCAAAGAGGAAATTGCCTTGCTGGAAAAAGGAAAACAGTGCAATAGAGGAAGCTCCCTATACAAGCTGGACCCTATCATTGATGCCGGGCTTCTGAGAGTTGGAGGAAGAACTAGAAAGATGGCTATGCCAACTGAGGTCAAACATCCAATGATTCTACCGAAACATTCTAATATCTCCAAGTTGATATTAAGCCACATCCATAATCAAGTTGGTCACTCAGGAAGAGGTCACATGCTCTCCAAACTCCTTCAACGTTACTGGCTATCCGCTGCTAACTCTTCAGCAAGGAGGATCATAAAGAACTGTGTGTTTTGCAGACGCCTACAGGCTAGAGCTGGAGAGCAGAAAATGGCCGATCTCCCACTTGATCGAATAACACCTGATCTTCCACCTTTCACTCATGTAGGCATAGACTATTTTGGACCCATCCAGGTGAAACGTGGCCGAGCTCATGTCAAAAGATGGGGAGTAATCTTTACCTGCCTGGTAAGCCGTGCTGTCCACCTGGAAGTTGCCAGTCATTTGGATACAGCTGCATGCATAAACGCTCTTCGTCGATTCATCTGTCGTCGTGGCACAATAAAGAGCATCAGAACAGATCGAGGCACCAACTTCATTGGCACACAAAAGGAACTGGAGGAGTCTGTAAAACAACTGGATAACAACAAAATCAAGCAAACACTACTCAAAGAAGGAATTGATTGGCATTCAATCCCCCCTCTGGAGCTCACCATGGCGGAGTGTGGGAGAGGCTAATACGACTGGTTAAAAAGATCCTCCATTCTGTCCTGAAGGAACAAACATTGGATGATGACGCTCTGCACACAGCCTTGTGTGAGGTTGAGGCAATAATCAACGATAGGCCAATCACAACAGTGACAAACGACCCAAACGACCTTGAACCCCTCACACCTAATCACCTACTTCAGTTAAGAACAAATCCAATCTTGCCTCTCTTTCAGAGAGAGGATCTGTACTCACAGAGAAGATGGAAACAGGTGCAGTACCTTGCTGACCTGTTTTGGAAGCGCTGGACCAGGGAATATCTTCCTTTGATGCAAGAACGGCACAAATGGAATACTATCAAAAGAAACTTCACCCCCGGAGACCTGGTCGTCATCGTTGATGAGAACGCACTGAGGTCCTGGGACGCGTAGTTAAGACCCTTCCTGGTTCAAAAGGACTTGTTAGGAGTGTCCTGGTTAAAACCAAGACAAATACGATCGAAAGACCCATAACTAAGTTATGTCTGCTCCTGGAGGCAACAGACTGAGCCTACTAAGCCTCAGCCTTTCAGTCACGTGCACCTCTGACTGTTAGACCAAAGGACTAGACTCTTGGTCTCCTACCCCATCAAAGGCTGCCTTTTGAACGCAGACCATTACAGACAATTAGTACTAGACCTACACACTCCAGTACTGGTCTTACATGGACTTGAAAGTATACAATATACTATGGACTTAAGTATACAAATATGCTACGGATGGACGTTATGTTTTGTTAAAATGACTCTGTTGATGTATTATTATTGGTAATTGCTATGTAATAAGCAATTAGGGGCTGGTATGTTAGAGCCATTTTACCTTTTGTTATTATTGTCTGAATGTTAGGCTTAATAATAATATAAATTAGATTATACTGTCAATTATCGGCTATTTTTGTGAGTCACATTATGGTTTAAAATGCATTAATTTAAGGCTCACTTATTATTTGTTATACGTGCGTCAGTATCACGTGCATGGCTATGCCTATATATGGTAGATTGATAGGACACAGCTGGGGGTGATAGACGGGGAAACGGAAAAGTCTTTTGACCATGTTCTTTTTGTTACTTTGGAAAATGATACACTTTTTAGTTACTATGAAGCGAATAAATGTGTCCTCCTGTATGTACCATGTGGATCAATGAATAAAGCTCATCTGATTCAACTACGATCTCCGCTGAATTGTTTGGAAACAAAGAGAGGCGCGTCAAAACCCACAGCCCCGATAGAGGTGGCTATTAAATTGTAGACAAGGATCAAGACGCCACCACACCGTCAGACGCTGTTTCTTGCAGATGTTGCGATTTTTCCCCCGCCCGCGGAGGAATGGGGCTTAACAGGTTAAGAAGGTCCACAGCAACGACAACATGAAACACCCTTTAATTTACTGCAACGACATGTCGGGAAACCCCTCAAGGGGGCCCCATGACCAGTATAAAATTCACAAGTGGACCTTTGATAAAAAAGTTTGAGTACCCCTGCTATAGAGAAACTAGACGGTGGAAAAAATGTAATAAATTGTTGCATTATCAAAAAAGGTTATGATAGCAGCCTACACGCTGTGGCATTTTCCAATATATGTATGTTTATCTTTGAACAGGGAAATAACGGTTCTTGTTTGTTTTGGTAACAGAGGTTGTGCAACAATTATGAGACACATGGTGGAGTGCTAGACCAGGGAGCAGCGTGTTAGCTTCATGTTAGCTCTCTTGACTTTTGAAGTATTTTTGCTACACGTTTTGATTACTAATATCAGAATATCAATATAAAAACTCAATCCATTGTTATAAATTGTGATGGGGATATTCCATGCCACATTAAAATGAAATCACAACACAGAAGTGGAGTGTTCTGCATCTAAGTTTAAATAAAAAGATTAGGTTCAAATGAATATTATTGCTTTCAACTATACCTGAAATGTGTTAACATAACACATTTAATTAAAGTCAACAGTTCAGTTTTTTAAGGTAGTTTCCTCTTTTTGGCACACCACTGCATTTCACCTGCCCTCACTCAACATGTTGTAATTTTGAAACACACCTTACCTCTGCGCTCCTCACAACTCTTGTACAATTTATCTCCTACTCTGAAGAGTTGTATTACAAACATCAAGGGAAGCAGAAACACACTGTGCTCCCACTGGCAGTGTGCTGTGCTGTTTATTCCCACTTCAACTCCGTTTGACTACAAGTGTTTTAATATTAATATAATGTAAAAAAAAATGTTTGCCAACTCTGTGTGAGTACTAGTGATTAAATATTGACTGAGAGTGTACAGCTAGTCTATGGGCTCAGAACAGTCTCATAATACACACATGCACACAGATGCACACACAAATGTGTTCCGTTTCATATACATGTAAATAAAATCCAAATACAGAAAAAAGTTTTATATATGTATTTTTGATCCTCACATATTTGTTTTCCGTTTGAATCCCCTGAACCTGCAAACACAAACTGCTTCCTGTGCACGGATCGCTGTGCATTCGTGTGTGGGTTTTTTGAGACTCCCCTGACGGTCAGCCGATTCGTACTTGTAATTGTTTCTATCTATAGCCAATCAGATGTCTCCTTCATTCTAAGCCAATCACATGAGCGCGCCCCCACGAGGGTAGATTTCTTGCGTTCATGACGTAGCGCTTCATGTACGCATTTTGCACAGTCCGGAGCTGACAGGTCCATGGAGCCTGCCTGCAGGCGCTAATCTCAGAACACCTCCACTCTCAGTACAGCGCCACTTTCCGAACAGGAAATGCACGCAAATACAAGCCTTTATATTATTAAGGTACAGCGCCACTTTCCGAACCATTGATGAATGCTTGTGTTATGACATTAGGGTCATGAAGAGTGAGATCGCTACCCCTTTAACGGCCCCTAAACACGGCGGCGTGCGTTACCCAAGGGCGCCGGAAGCGGGGGGGCCAGGGGGCCATTGGCCCCCCCACTTTACGGCCCTGCCCCACATTTTCGCAGCAGCGGATGCCGCAGAACCCTGTACACATCCCGTTTCAATAATTCCCCTCTACTCTAAAGTCGCATCTAAAAAGAACGCCATCTGATCTAGCTGTGTATATTTGTTGTTTTTGATTGTTATATTCAATCTCATTAGCTACAGGCATTTTTTAAGCTTGTAAAGGGAAGAACACAGCTCGCCTCTCACTCGCCACTCTGCTCTTCTACAGCGCCGCTTCCCCTCCCTCCGCTGACATTATGAATGTAAGGCATAGTAATCATAGATAACACCGCAGGGTCCGTTACAGTTTGTTTTCATCTGATTTCAAATAAACAAAGTCTTGGCTTTCAGAATATTAAACTTGTTTTGGCAAATTCAGATAATAAATACAGCTTTGAAGCTTTTAACGGCATAATTACAAGCGGAGAACGGAGTAATTTGACGTCACAGCAAGCATAACAACAACCGGTGTTTCTCCTGAAAGTTTTCCCCGGGAAACAAACGCAAAAATACACAAACACACACACGTGGTATACACGCACACACTCGCGAGCTCCCCCCAGACCAGTAATCCAAACGAAAATATCTTCTCTCCGTACTACTTTGATAATTTGCTCCGCTAATAATCAATCAGATCGATCCAGAGAAGAGGAAACTTTAAGGCCTTTTTCTCAAAATGATGACTCGGTGACAGTCATTATATAATGTGACATATTTTGCTTAATATAGTACAACAACAATCCTGATATCATTAAAAAGCTAGGAATCTCCTCTTTCCAACAGTGTATACAACTCAAAATGTGTCTTCGGATCAATATGACTGATTTCGATGGAGCAGCAGGTCACTTTGCATTAGGTAAAATACAGCAGGCAGACATAACAGGAAGAATATGTACATTTTAATCCAATCAAATAGGACATTGTCACACCATTCAAATGTATCCATGTACATTACAACCAATAACAAAGCTTAGATGTGTTTATTTGTTACGTTGTTTACGTTATATGTTACGTTGTTCAGTGTGTGTCAGCCGTTAACCTAGATAGATAAACTTGCAAACATGTCAGAAGAACCGGCGCATAAGAAAACAAAATACAGTCAAACTAAGCTGAAATTCAACAACTTGAATGTCACATCCCTGACATCCACAACTCCGGAGCCTGGACCTTCAACCATAGAACCAGCGCAGCCAGATGAACCCCAGCAGCAGCTATGCGGCCGCAGAGGCTGTCAAAACCGCCGCCGCCGGCATCGTTGAACCGAAACAGGCTGGTTCCGACTGCATGGAGGTTTGTTGTCGGGACATTGTGACGGGCAAATAAAAGCTTATTTGGGCAAAGAGAAGGTACTTCAATGCAGAATGGTACAAAAACAGAGAGTGGTTAATTATTTGCAAAACCACTAAACGAGCCTTCTGTGAAATATGCAGATGTGCTGCTGTCAAACGGCTTGTAACTTTCTCCAAATGTGGAGATGACAGCTTTGTAAATACCGAGTTAATAACTGGAACTTTTCACAGAGCTTACTTCAGTCAAACACCAGTCAACATTCAGCTTGTCAAACAAGAGCTTAGCAGGAAAAAAGAAGAGATGGAATGAGCAACTGCGCTGTCATATGTGGGCTGGTCTGTATAGTTTAATGTACAGGAAAGGAATGAGCAGAGGGTTGAGTTGTCCATTCTTGTTCTGTTTTCTCTGACTATCTTCCTCCTGAAGACCCTCTCAGACTTTCATTTGCTCACGCTACTAAAGAGACACGTTACCATGGAAACCAAACAATGGTGTAGCTGTATTGAAGTCCGAGTGGAAACAGTAACATTTGGTGCGTTATGTTAGAATGAAACAAATCAGATTTAGTCAGAAATCAGGAGAAATGCGGGATAAATATGACCCCGGGAGGAAAACGGGAGTCTCCCGCGAAAATCGTGAGGGTTGGCAAGTAGGCTATGTCACATACACACGCACTTTTTGCCCCCCCCCCACTTCTGAAATGAATCCGGCGCCGCTGGCGTTACCGCTAGGCGGTGGGCGTGTCTGAAGCTTGGGTATTTTTTACGAACAACGCGACCAACAACCAATCACATTAATGTCCCGCCCCGGACATACAAAGCAAAGCATTCATGCTACATCCATGCTGGCTAAATATACTGTCTATGCTTGCTAGCTGTCCATTCAAACGAAGTACACTGGATATAAACTCCCCAAATAGGCGATCACCTACCAGTTTCACCCACTGTCTCTGCCACCTCCCCCCATGCCTGGCTCCTCCGGTTTGTATCCCTGTATGTAAAGAGGGACTGGTCATATAGTACCGCCACGATCATTTTCTCCTCCATTTTTTGACATATGGGAAATAACTGCGGTCTGGCTCTCCCAACATACACGCGGTTTGATTGGCTTGCGCTTGTAATGTCAGATTTGAATACCCGGGATTTGATTGGCTGACGCCTCTGTCGAGGCGGCAAAAGTAGAACATTGCTCTACTTTTGCAGCGAGCACCGCGAGAGAAGCTACGCTTTGCTCCCACAATGCAGTTCGGCGAATCGTGACGTCACCCCATTCAAAGTGAATGGGCAGAAGCGTTGACGCGGCAACGCACGCCGCCGTGTGTAGGCTCCGTAAAGAGAGAGGTGTGGCGCGTGCATGTGAGAGTGGGTATGGTAGAGCGAGAGTGAGCGAGCGGTATGTTTTTCTGGAAATGAAACGAGGCAGCGGGAAAAAGCATAGGTCTGTGATGTATCTTGTGAAACGGAAGAACTGAATAAATACAACGACCTCCCAAGACGGGCTCGCCTCTCTCCAGTGATTTCATAAAGTGGGTTATTGAATCCGAAGCGTGTTGCTTCTGCCCTGGGAAGACAGAGTCATCCCCCCCTGTTTCCTCGACCACGGTCTGGGAGCCGACAGGAAAGTTCAACACTTGTGTACACAAAAACGGCAGGCAAAACTGTTTTAAATGTGTGTTTCCTACATGGCGAATACAGCTGCTTTATTTATGTCTGTATGAAGTTGTTGTGAGTGTGGAGGGAGCAGCTACAGGTTAGCTTAGCCTAATCGATCAGTGCACTACGAAGCCAGTGCTAGACAGTGAACTGTCAACGGGGGGAGCCCCGCCGGTCATTATCGGCCGATATTCACTCTTAATAGTTTGATCGGTGCTCTCTATAAAGGCCGATCAGTAGAGCCGGATCTGATCGATATGGACATAAACGCGAGTGAAGTATAACCGGACCCGAGAGAGAGATCAGATCAGCTGCTGAGTCTGACGGAGACACGCAGCTCTGCATGATCACCTGATGCTCCGCCCTCTGTTTAGCGAGCTGACCGGACAGCGCAAAATGCGTACATGAAGCGCTACGTCATGAACGCAAGAAATCTACCCTCGTGGGGGCGCGCTCATGTGATTGGCTTAGAATGAAGGAGACATCTGATTGGCTATAGATAGAAAAAAATACAAGTACGAATCTGGTGACCGTCAGGGGAGTCTCAAAAAACCCACACACGAATGCACAGCGATCCGTGCACAGAAAGCGGTTTGTGTTTGCAGGTTCAGGGGATTTAAACGGAAAACAAATATGTGAGGATCAAAAATACATATGTAAAACTTTTTTCTGTATTTGGATTTTATTTACATGTATATGAAACGGAACACATTTGTGTGTGCATTGAAAAACACAAGTGTGGATCCGGAAATACAAGTGTGAATCCTTCTGTGTGCATGTGTGTATTATGAGACTGTTCTGAGCCCATACTAGTCTCCCATTTTCACACTCACTTCAAACTTTCCTTCTTTTATTCTAAATCTGTGTTCCTTCACACACCCATGCCATAGCTCTACTCACAACGAACACCCCTGAATGTTGCAAATACACAGCTGCTACAGTGTCATGGCTGAAGATGCAAATTGATGGCTATTATTGGTGTTCTTCCACCATATCTATGGATTTCTGTCCTTGGAAAAAGTACGGGAATTAATCTGCTTCGACCCAAGGACTTGTTTTTACTAATTGTTCCCAAAGTCCAGACTGAGCTGGGAAAAGGGCGTTCAGTTCTGCTGCTCCATGTGGAACCAGCAGCAACATTAAAGGTCCCATGTCATGGCCATTTCTACTGATCATAATTCCATTGTTGCATTGTTGAGGTCTACTAAAATAGATTTATATTGTGCAATTTTCCAAACTCACATTGGTTTCTCATACAGCATCTCTGTATAGTATGTGTATTCACTCTCTGTCCTAAACCGCTTATTGGAGCTCCTGCCCCCCCTCCCTATGAGCCCAGTGGCCGTCTGCGAGACAGCGAGACACAGCGAAACCCAGCAGCCTGGCTGGGAGTTTGTGTGTGTGCTCACACACCGACTCACAGCCTCGCCGCGTCCCGCTGTCTCAGGGAGGAGAAATCGGCGGAGCTGCAGCTGAGAAAAGATTGAGTGTGTGTGATGAAGTCCGCGGATTGGTCCATTTGGAACGTCACTTGGTTCCCGGAAGAAAAAAATGGAAAAAGAGAAATGTCCAACGAAGCGTTCTGGGGCAGCATAGACACGTCAGGGTGTACTTTGAGGGTGTGTGACTCTGCAGACCGTTTACATGCAGAAAAAGCTACATAACACACAAGGGGACGGGTAATAACTGGAAAAGCATGAAATGGGACCTTTAACTTACACTCAGGGAGCTGGTCCCTCCAAACAGATTTAAAGTGCTTCTTAAAAAGCAGCAGCTCTGTCTGTAGATGCTTTATTTGATGACATTTATGATTGTGACTATGTTCTTTGTTCCTGTTTTCAAGTTGTTGTTTCTAACTGTGCTGCTGCATATCTTGGCCAGGACTCTTTGGTAAAAGAGATCCTGGTTAAATAAAGGTTAAATTAATAATACAAACAATTCATAAAATGAATCTGTGAAGAAAATCTTGCTCCTCTCTCTATCCCCAGTGGTCCTAATGGTAAGATTCCACAGTGACCGAATGAAAACAACCAATCAGAGCGGAGGAGTCTCCCACGCCGTGTCACTGCTGTTACCTCCCATCAAACTGTGTACTGTAAACATGTTTTAGGCCAACCTCTTGTCAAAGAGCCATGGGATTTTCCCCTTGCATCTGTGGCAAACAAGCGCTAATCATTACAAGCACTTTTATTATTGTTGAAGTTCAAGAGCAATTGCCAGAAGTAAATAGCTAAAGTTAGGATATAAAGGAACTACATCTCAGTCACATGACTTCACTCAACCACCAGTGGCGGCTGTCCAATAGGGGGCGATAGGGTGCCGCCCTCCCTGAACCACACACAAAAACATTATTATTAATGATAATAATAATAATGATAATAATAATAATACTGATACTAATAATAATTAATTTTATAAATTGTCAATATTTGTGTGTTTAAAATATGGAATGCACCCAGAAATATGTGTAAAATATGATTTAAAAATAATTTGCGCAATATATATATGCTGAAGTTCAGTTCTGGGGCGAAGGAGAAATCGCCCCACGGAGGCGGGTCTCTGTAGCAGGTTAGCCAATGATTCAAGATATGAACGTGTGTCGTAAAATGTAGCCAATCAGCGTCCTCAAAACTACTACCGGAGGGGCGATTATTGTATCGCCCCAAGTAAGCAACTAAACTAAACTATATATATTATATATCATATATATATTTGTTTTTTTCCATACATACATATATATTATACATCATATATATATATACACACATACATATATGTATGCAAGTATTGCTAATGCCATTGTTTTTAAGTTTTTGTACATAGTCCTCAGTCTCAAATGCTTAAATTGTTTATGGAGGCAATATAATTTAAGACTGGTAAATTAGCACTGAAAACTCCTGTTTTTTTTGTATTAAGTCATACTGGGATGTTTGCTGAAATTGATTGCATGTGGCACAGCCCTACCACCAGCTGCCACTGTCGACCACTGCTAAGCTAAGACATTCGCCAGTGGGGTAATTACTAACATATTTCAACTAAACTTTGAAATGTCTTCAGCTTTTGTTAACCAAATACCTTCAGGCTTCCAACAAAAAACATGTTCAAAACTCAAACTAGGAGTGCTAAATGCAAACTAATTTCAGAGCTCCTGCCCCACTGCATAATAAGTGACCACTTATCCTCAGGGGGTAAGGGGGACCAAGAGGCCAGGTAAAGCTGGACAGTCCATTACAGTGCTGATGCATGAGGACGACACAGCTTTGCTTAGCATACAGAAAGGGAGAAAACACTATCACTAAAAATGTAAACAACAATACATACAAAAATATCTCTATCACTCTATGTCTTTGGTAATGATGTGAATATGGAATAGTTAGTGACCAACAAGACATCTTGTAGAAGTAAACAGACGGAGGTCAGCTAATGGCATTAGTGAGCAGTAATGCTCAGCTAATCTTTATCCTGCTGACTGAAATAGCCCATCTGCTGAGTCTGAAGCGCTGACACCTCTGTTGGCAGGGTTTTATTGGCTTGGTTTAGACTTCTCATTAGCAATCAACAAATCTTCTACAATGAAGATCAGCATGAAGGTAGCAGAGAGCAGGGGATGCAGGCTGAGTTTCTGAGTGAGATCCAGCATGACAATAGCTGCTCTCTGTAGCTATACACAAAAGGCTAGCGGCCACAGAGAGATATTTAGAGGCCACCAAAGGGGCGAAAAAGTCCCTTTGGAAAATGGAACAGCTGATTAGTGAAGTTATAATGAGGGGTTATCTATATTATAACATCCTCAGTTTACAACAAATAAACAAGGTGGCAGAAGCCTGGAGTGGACTTTAAAACAAAATGACCATCACTAATTACACAATAGAGACAAATTGCTGTCATTTTCAGTACATTTGATGATATAAACTGTGTGTTTTCAATTTGAAGTACACAAGTATCCCCCTCTTTAAAGTGGGTCACTCCTACATACAGTATCACATATGGTGGGAGGGGTGGATAGTATTTCTTCATGTGGACTAACATATTGTGAAAAAAGTCTTCAACTTACAGTCAATACACAGTTTACTTTCACTCTGTTGTCTTTAGAATCAGGATCTGTTTTATTACCAAGAGGATTTTTCTTTGGTGTAAATGGTGCATGCAAAGACACAGAAAGAAAAATATGCGTTTTTATTTAAAGGAGGAACACATAGTACTAATATAAAAGCTATTTTTAAAACGGTTTTAAAGTCTATTGTAACAAATGAAAAATAAAGACAATATTTACACGAAGTATAAATATGTAAGAATCTGAGTACAGTAAAATAAAATATGACACATACTATATTCAAAGTGTAGAGCTGTGCAGATTGAACTTGTATTTACTTTAATATGTGATTATTGAAGTGTTACAATGGAAGAATGTTATGGCGCATTTCCACTTCAGCGCGGAGCTCGCTTTAAGCGTGCCGAGCCGTGCCAAGCCTGTTTTTGGTTGCGTTTCCACTTGGCGTAGTTCCGGCTAGCGGGTACTATTTCACAGTTTTTCTGGCCCCATAAAATCGAGGTTCTTTCCGGGCCAACAAGCGGGCTGAGTCGGGCTGAGTATGCTAAACTAGAGAGAGAATCGCTGGCAAGGGGGCTACAACTACAACAGGATGAACATATTTGACCGTGATTTAATTGTAATACACGTTTCAAAATGATGCCGAAGTAACAACATACTGATACCGGTTAGTAAAAACCATGAATTAATGCTTTGACAAGTCTGCAGACAGACGGCAGGCGAAACACCTTTTAAAATGCGTGTTTTCTAAATGGAGCTTGGCTAAGCTAACGTTATATATGCTCCGACCGTCCACACTCACAACAACGGCCTATACAGACATAAATAAATCAGCGACTGTATTCGCCATGACACAGACAGTCTGTGGTTTGTACTTGTTTAACTTTTGTCTAGTTTCTGAACAGATATGAGGAGCTGTGAGCTCTGAGTGCTAACAGCTAACAGCTGTGTTGTTTTTCTGGGGCGCTCATTGAAGATGACGTCACGGCTCCGCCTACACTGCGTTACTATAGATACTACCCCAGTTCCTAAACTATAATGGAAATTGCGCCATAAAGTGAGCCAGTCCTAACGAGGCCTAACGAGGCCTAGCCATACCGAGCCAGGCCGAGCCAGGCCGTGTAGTGGAAATGCGCCATTAGTGTGTACGAGCCAGGCTTAGGTTATCCCTTATAGCACATGTGTCAAACTCAAGGCCCGGGGGCCAAATCAGGCCCTTGGTGGATTTTATTCCAGCCCGCAGGATAATTTTTAATTACTATTAGATCTGGCCTGCCGGTATATTGCACGCACACCTTCACTCCATCCTGAGGATTTCCTCCGCTCAGAGCCTTACGCAGCGTCCACACGGTGGCGTGCGTTGAAGCTTGCCGGTGAGCTTGTCTGAAACTCGACCAACAACCAATCACATGAATCTCCCGCCCCGGACACACAAGCAGCGGTTTGATTGGCGAGAGCTTGTACTGGCATATGATTTGATTGGCTGACGCTTCCGCCGAAGCTTCAAAAGTTGAACATTGCTCTACTTTTAAAGCGAGCAACTCGAGCAAAGCAAAGCAACGCTCCCAGAATGCAGTTCGGCAAAGCGTGACGTCACCCCATTCAAAATGAATGGGCAGAAGCGTTGAATCTTCAACGCATGCAAGTTTTTTTGAAGCTGTTGTTGGCCTGTGGAAAAATGTAATCATAAGAAATGACTCGGGAAAAGCTGCAGATAGAGCCATAAGAAATGAATGCAACTGATTATTTAATGTTTAATGTTGTTTTTATAGGCAAAAATGTAAGCTTTGTTAGTTCCAGGTTTAATATGTGCAATAAGTTCACATTTTGCAATAAACATTGAACCAGTCCGGCCCTCGACTAGTACCCATTTATTTATTTTTTGGCCCACTGTGTATTTGAGTTTGACACCCCTGCCTTATAAAAAGAGAAAGTACTGCCTCCACAACACAGACAGTACAACAGTACTTCTCAGTATAATATAGTCAACCTGATCTCACCAGAATGCGTGACTCCACCACGACTCCTTAATACCGCATTGCGTGGTGGAGTCACGAACTTTGTTACATTTACGTGTCTGCACCACGCAAACAACCCCAATGTAAAGTGAATGAGGCTCTTTTGTCGTGGTGCACACACGCATTTCAACAACGTCTAGCAGTGAGTTTTTATTCTATAAAACGTTTTTTAAATCTACGTTATAGCTTGTAGTAACTCACGGGAGGCTTCTTTTATTTTATTTTATTTGCATTCATAATAATTTTGATTTGTTGTCAGAATGTATTATGGTGCATTAGTTACGAATTTTTGTTATCAAAAAACAGTGCATTGTGCAACTGTGATTTTTATTAAATTAGTTAGTTTTTAAGGAAGGCCAGAGCTTCAGCTGTGTCAAATAGATTGTTCCCTTTAGTTAACGTTTTTTAAAAGAACATTATATTCCGATTTGATCATGTCCCCTTTATTGTATTACGGAGAGCAATGTGAGCGTCCATTCCCATTGGATAACGCAGGATTTTACACCCGGAAGTAAGTATTCTCCTTACTGTCGATTGATGTTACAGCAGTGGCGAGCCGTGACTTTTATACCTAGGCCCTCTGGGAAGGGGGTTCCCTCGGAAAAAAAAAGAAGAGATATTACGTCTCAACGTATACTTCAGCGGAATATCAAAACAGCGGTCCGGGGTGCAAAACGCATCAATGACAGCGACCCTCTACCACACAAAACAACATCATTTATACCTACACCTATAATGACAGGGCACCCACAGCCAAGTAACAATTACAAATGAATTAAGTCGGCACGGCGGCGCGCATTGAAAATGACTTAGGCCTACCTTTGATGATCAAATCACTGAAAGTCCATCCTCCTGTCCTTTTGGATGAAGCACTTGATGGCGGGGTCATTCAGCTGATCCTTTGCCACTCCAGTTTATCATTGTAACTCAATCTTGAAAATGACTCAGTTAATAATTTCGCAACGATGTCATCACTATTCTTTCACACACAGTGACGTCACGAGCTACCCACAATGCAACACGCGCCATATAAATATATATAAATGCGCCATTTTCCTGGAGGTGCTAATATCCTGGAAGTGCAAATATAAACAGCTAGCTAACTAGCCAGGCAGAGCGCAGTAGGTTTTTTTTCTGAATTAACCTGTTAAACCCTGAGCCTGTTTTTCAGGTTTCAGGCTCGAAAATGACATTCCCAGAACAAATGACTATAACTTCACTTCTAAAAGGTTTATATGAATAATTGTTGTTATCAAAGCAAGGTTACATCTGTGAGTTGGATGTAGAAGTGTCAGAATCAATATAGATGTTTCTGTGTCAGAGTAAATTCAGATGGAACATAGCAAAAAAATGTAAATTCCTGTCTCCGCCTAAAGAAAACCCATTACTTATAGTGAAGACCAACCTTGAATGATGGGTTAGTAGCCTAAAAGCTTTAATAATCCAAAGTATAACATATAATAAGTACCCTGTATCAAGATTGAGGCAAAACAAGTGACATTTGCCCTTTTTAGAGAGGTTTATGAAAATAAAGTCCAGGCGGAATAAGCTTTGGGCACATTTGGTTCCATCAGTGCCATTTGACCTTTTTCAGGTACCAGACTATACAAATTATTGTATTACATTGAATAATCACTATAGGTATTCATTCCACCCAAAAAACAAACAAAAAATAAAATATATATATATTTTTTTTTTTAAATAATTTTTTTTTAAATATATTTTTGTGTGTGTGAGTGTGTGTACTAGGTGTGTGTAAGTGTAGGTGTGTGTGTGTGTGTATGTGTAAGTGTAGCTGTGTGGGTACTGTATGTGTAGCTGTGTGGGTATGTGTAGGTGTGTATGTGTAACCAACGCACTATACAATAAAACCACACTGTAGGTCATTGTGTGTAGGTGTACTTGCACAATAAAAAAAAACAGAAACATAGGTAACATTTGACTCCAACTGGGCCAGATTTATTTCAAAATGTTTACCAACACACTATAGGCATGTAAAAACAAACATTTTACCAATGTACTATACAATAAAACCACACTGTAGGTTTGTAAAAACAACAAATATTTAAGTATAAGTATTTTTTTTTAAATAAACACTCGCAAAACGTTATAGCTACCTGAACTTTATACCTACCTGAATGTTCCAGTATTAGGTCGTGCCACTCCCTGAAACAGTTCTTTTTGACAGTGAAGCACAGAGGGACCTGGCACTTCCTGCAGTACACAGGTGTCTTCACCCTTTTGAGTCCAGCATCTAGGCACCTCCTGCAGTTCTTCCTGACCTTGGTGGCATCTTCCCCATAATACTCGGCATGCATGTGAGTGGTGGAGGAGGAGGAGGAGGAGGAGGAGGAGGAGGAGGAGGAGGAGGAGGAGGAGGAGGAGGAGGAGGAGGAGGAGGAGGAGGAGGAGGAGGAGGAGGAGGAGGGGGGGGTGGTGGAGGTGCAGGGCCTTCAGCAGGGCCTTCAGCAAACTCCAACAATTCTGCAGCAAGCTGCTCCCTGAAAGTCTTCTGGGTGTGTGGCTTTGTCCTGCTGGGGTCACTCCTCATCTAACAAATGTGGAAAAACAAAGAGATTAGATTAATTCACTGGCTTATACTTATAGGATAATATTAGACTATAAATGAATAATATTACACCAAATAAATAAGTAAACACATGTATATATTCATTCACTGGCCATTCATTTAGAAAATGTAACTCCAAAAAGACAAGTAACACTATTTAGCATTTTGGCTAATCATTCCTGTAGCTTCTTGGCTAAGCTAACACTGTGATGCAGTTCCACCAAACACAAAAGTAATATATAAAAAGGATAATATTGGACTATAAATGAATAATATTACACCAAATAAATAAGTAAACACACATATATATATATATATATATATATATATATATATATATATATATATATATATATTCATTCACTGGCCATTCATTTAGAAAATGTAACTCCAAAAAGACAAGTAACACTATTTAGCATTTTTGCCTAATCATTCCTGTAGCTTCTTGGCTAAGCTAGCACTGTGACGCAGTTCCACCAAACACATAAGTAATATATAAAAACAGAGAGATTACATTCCTTTCCCGTGGTGGAAGTTCAACATCCGAGTCACTACTGTCCGGATCCAGGTCTGGCTGGAGGAGATCTTCATCATCCGACGACGAGACATCTGGTATGAGCTATCGTCAGCTAGCATCTCTAGCACCTGCTCGCCTCGGTGGTGAAGCTCTCCCTTCTGGCTGCGTAATGCGCAATGAAGCCGGAGCGGGCGTAGTTTATACTACGCAGGATCATATATTTGGAACCCATTGGTCGATTTGGGTGATTGACACCTTTTCTGAACCGTTAGAGCCAATATAATCGAGTGACAGTTAGTAAGTCCCGCTAAACACTTACGTCAAGTAGAGAGAGGTTTGCGTAAACAGCACGTGAGACAGCATTAGCTCGGGACTGCGAAACTTACTCTGCTGCCATGAATGTAATGATAGATTATCAGGAACAATTCTAAAGTGACTAATAGACATTGGATTAACCTTAAGCAGCGTTTTTATTTCCTTGAACACGAGCTTTGATCACAAAACAGCAACGGTAAAACATAATTATTGTTATGGTTTTGAAAACAGTTTTTTTTTTTCTTCTCTGTTCTGGCTGATATCTCAGTGGGTTTGTGTCCTACAGTGATGATACTTATAACAAAATAATCTGTGGAATATCAGCTTTCAGATGATATGTAGTTTGTGCAGAAAATATTAAGTTTTAAAGATCGTTTTTGCTAGTTAGCACCGGAAGTAGCATCTGCCCGTTTTAGCTTCTTGTGAGACTTGTGTTTTGTTTCGGTAAAAATGGTTCGTATAGTCAGTTAGCTGAGATTCTTCTCGTTAATCTGGTATAACACATTAATAGGTTTTTAAATATTAAGATACCCTGAGACACAGTGTCGTGAAAAAAAAAAACAGGGTCCCCTTCGGGCTTAGCAGGTTAACGACGCTGCATGTCTTCGGATTACATCTCTGGACTTGAGGGGTGTGCTTTAGGTCGTTACCAGCGTAAACTAGAGCTGTGTGGGTTGTTACAGACTGCCTGCAGATGTATGGAAAAACGACAGTGGCCTTCGTCGACTTTGGCTGCATCTACGTCTAATTTCTGGAAACACCAGGTGAATACCCCACTTGTCACAATAATATTATCATGCCATTGCATATATGTGGTATTTTAGAGTTGACTAGATATTGATTAAGGCAATAGACTATGATATTCAGTACAGGAAGCTTAGCAACACCTAGACGGTGTACGGCTGCTTGCACCTCGCGTAAAACGGCGCAGACCGGAAGTACGGTGTCGCGCTCGGCCCAATACCCGTATGTGTGTGTGAAAGAATCACTGAAGTGAGCCATCATGAACGAATTTATGCTAATTATAAATCTATCGATCATAACTCTATCGATTAGATTTATGCTTCGAAAATAATATAAGTAGGGTAGACATG
This sequence comes from Gymnodraco acuticeps, assembly GCF_902827175.1. NCBI lineage: Eukaryota > Metazoa > Chordata > Actinopteri > Perciformes > Bathydraconidae > Gymnodraco > Gymnodraco acuticeps. The sequence goes on along the minus strand of NW_022990118.1, from coordinate 463,753 downwards.
TGGATATTATCCGGCTGAACAAAACGTGCATTTATCTAACAGGTTCGTTTTCCACAGACCTTATTTCGAGCTATTTTCCAAAACCCTCTGGAGAAATCCCACTGCTTTCTGTGGAGGGAATCCGAGCGCAGCCTACTTCCGGGTTTTAGGATGCGTCACTGCACCACTTGCATAGACCTCACAGCGGGCGGAACTTGTCATAAAGTCCGCGAAAATAAAGCCCGCCCATTTAGAGGGAAGATATGATTGGTCAATTGTACCGTCATTTGACATTACTCTCTCGTTGAGTTACTATAGCGGGCCCTCTGTGAATGTAGAGAGGGACCAACAAGCTCTCCCGTCTTCACATAACTCGCAGAGACGGCATTTAACTCTTCACATTCCAACAGAAACTGAACAGGCCGATTCGAATGATTTATTTGGAAATATTATTTTAAATACAATTAAATCAAGTTATTTTGGTAAAACTAATGAAAAATGTAACAACAACAAAATATAAAAAAGAATATTTAAAAAAAAACGTTTTGTTTTTTTAATGTTTTCAAATATAATTTTTTAGAATATCTTAGGCCCTCACAGAGGGCCTAGTGGGCCCTGACGGCTCGCCACTGTGTTACAGTGATACTGTATTTGCACTACTCATTAAATCAAAAACACCAGATTATCCTTGTTGATTACACAACATTGATTGGTTTAAATTGTGTACAATGCTTTTGTAATTTTCCCCTTCGATTCAGAGAAACAAATATTTGTTCAGAGTTTAGGATGGCCGAAGACACTACACTACCCAGAATCCTCAGCTATCGTTTGGGACTACACCATGGCTGAAGTTGAATAGTCCATTTAGCTTAGGAACCTTCCTAACGGAGTGAAATGACCCGGAAGTCCCTCAGTGGCAGCCATGATAAGTGCCGTTCCAATTCTCCAAATGAAAGGAAAGGAGGTTTCAAGCTTCCTTTATAACCTCCTTTAGCTTAGGAACCACTGGACCTCCCTTGACGAAAGGAGAGGAGAAAATACTGCCCCACAATGCACTGCAGCCGCAGCATTTGCCGTCACTCAACAGTCGGCCGTTCACGGAAACAAACGATTATGACCGAGAAATGATATCATGAAAGTTACGGTGCTTATTAAGCATTTTAAAACGTATGTGGTAAGTTGCCAAAGTGCTTTGTTTTGAACGTTCATCAGTATTATAATCAAAGAGAGAAATATGAACATTAGTTTTTACTGAAATTATCAAATAAAGTCAACATTTCACAGTCTTTACTGAGCTGTGTGGGGTTTGTTCAACTTTTTTTTGGTCATGAAGAATATGTTTCTCTGTTGTCCACGTTCATAAAGCATAAAGCAACAGCGTCATAGCACGGTGCAGAGTCTCTAGATGAGTCCCTCGTTCTTATTAAACATCCATGTTGTAGTCCGCTGTATAGAAAACTGTAGTTTCCATAGTTTCCCCACAGCAGCAGACGCACATTCATAACGTCCGCTGGCGCATCATAAATACGTCGGATAGTGAAAGTGCAGTCGATTCTCTAAAGCATTGCAGTCTCTTCTCCTAAGTCCTTTTGAATTCTCCTATCCACTATCCCTTAACCCCGTGACCTTTCACTCAGAGGTCAAGGAATAGGAGATAGGGTTAGAATTTAGGAGCTGATTTTTGGATTATCCGACCGCAACCCAAGTGCTTAGCTTGACAAACCCGGACAAACCCTGTGATCAGTCCTCAAGCTCTCTGATTGGTTGACCTCCAACTGCATTCCATATGAAAAAATACGTTTCGTAAAAGATAAAATTATACTTTATTCAGCAGTGCTTGCTTTAAAGGTGGGGTAGGTAAGTTTGAGAAACCGGCTCGAGATACACTTGTTGTTATATTCCATGGAATGCTCTTAACATCCCGATAGCAATGAATATCTGAAGTGCTTTGACAAAAAATCCATAAAAAAATCTCATCTGTGGAAGCCGTGGCGCTGTAAAAAGCACGACCAATCATCTGAGCCGGCCCGGCTAAAATAACCACAACCTGTCAGCCTTCCATCTGTGCACAAACTTATCTCGTGTTTATTTTAGCCGGGCCGGCTCAGATGATTGTTCGTGCTTTTTACAGCGCCACGGCTTCCACAGATGAAATGTATTCATGGATTTTTTTGTCAAAGCACTTCAGATATTCATTGCTATCGGGATGTTAAGAGCATTCTATGGAATATAACAAAAAGTGTATCTCGAGCCAGTTTCTCAAACTTACCTACCCCACCTTTAATGGTTTGGCTGCATTAAATATTATCTGTCGTAGTTCTTTATTTATCTACAGAGATCGGGCCTCAGAATAGACAGGAAACTATTCTTTTACCGTTCTGTTTTAATTTCACAATAAAGTTATAGTAATAATTTGTTTTGATATTATTGTTTTTTATTAACTACTAGACCGCTGGGTCATGTTAAGACCATATTTTCTGTGTTGCTGTGGGGTTTTTCCATCGCTTTTGTGTTACAAATATCAAAACAATAACAGAATATATCCGTCGTAAACTAAACCAGAAACAGCAGTATATTTTATTTTGTTAACACTGTAAACTTGACAGCTTTTTAACCCAAACCTCCTACTGGTTAAAACACGTTATTACACGTTTAGAGTAATTGCAATGCAGGTAGATTGTGTTGCTTTTTAATGACTGTTTAAAAATGCCTTTTTCTTAATGTCTTTCATTTTTGTAAAGCACTTTTTAATGTGAATATTCGATGAAAACATTTAAATATTAAGAGTGCATACAAAATAGTGGGAAAGTAGAAGGTCAATGATATAAATATAGAATAGAAAATATCAAGAAGATACTGTAAGTGATCTCTAGAATAAAACAGTTTATTGCCTGATAGGGGGATGTGCAAAACAGACTACTAAGGCTTTATTTAAACATTAAAGAATACTTTAGGTTAAGGTCTTCTTTTAAATAAGAGAAAACTTTGGGGGTATCTATCTACAGATAAATATTAAGCCTGACAAAGTACTTAACGTCTAATATATTGCATGGTTTGTTTTGGAACTTGACAATAGGGCTGAATGATATATCGTGGCATGGCGATAACCGCGATATGCGCATGCGCGATATTCACATCGCAGAGACGATTTTATAAAAAATTAATAACATATATATATTTTTTCTTTTTTTTTTTTAGGACGTGCGATATTAAGTAGGTGAATTAACTCAAACACGTCATGTTACAATTATTTTGCTGCTTGCTACTAAAGGAAAACTTGCGCGGCTCTCATGTCAGGGGTACTTGAGTGAGTGACATGCAGGCTCTGCATGCACAGCAAACCACCAATCACAATCATTCTTGATCATATCACAGCAGGCCCCGCCCCGCTAGTTTGCAGATAATCAAAACACCGGTAAAAAATGAGCGAGGAACAGGAGGACAATACCGGCGAGAATGAAGATTTACTTCCAAAAAGAAAAGCAACATCTGCCATCTGGAACTATTTTGGATACAAAAAGGTTCTTCTCTTCTTCATTAACAGATGAACCCCCTTATTTAAGGGTAAGCAACATGCATTATCATGACATGTTAGATCATGACTTAAGGTATGATGAGTCAACCAGTTAAGATCCAGACGTCCGTGACTAAAATCCTTCATCAGGTTAAATATAGTTAAAAAAAACGCAATATATATCGCAGGGGGAAAAAATATATCGCAATGTCATTTTTTTTCAATATCGTGCAGCCCTACTTGACAATCAACTTTCCTGCAATGTTAACTATGTTGAATCACTTATTTTAACCGATATTATACATATGTATTGTACTCTTATAAGATGTATGTAGATAGTATGTAGGAGCCAAAATGCTTGTTTTTGCCTTACTTATTATTTGTATTATTATCTTGTATTTCTGTTTGCATCGCGTTTAATTCTTATTGACCAATTATTGACCAATGGTCACGTGACCATTGGTCAATAATTGGTCAATAAGAATTAAACGTGTCATCCAACAGGTGACTAAATACCAATAAATGGTATTTAGTCACCTGTTGGATGAGGGTGAATTTGCTCCGATACTTTCTGTTGACCGTCAGGTCTGGAGTTGTATATTGTTTGTTTTTGTTTTATTAAACACCATGAACTAAAAATGACTACGGACTCTTACATGGAACGCGTCACAGCAACTTTTTAGCCTCTCAGCAGCTAACTCATAGGGAGTTATTGCCGCTACAATTAGTCAACAGAAAACGGATCACCGCATCGAAGACGCAACGGAATGGACCGGATCCTAAGCAGACGAAGCCAGGACGTTCGGGATCACGGAGTTGGAACACTGGGACAGTTTCCCCCTCGGCGAAGTGGAAAGGAAAAGCCACAATTCACCGTGGCCGCAGGCAGAAACTGATTGACTGGAGCACATCACAGCCAGTTGAGGCGGTAGGCACAATTGCGTTCATTCTGTGTATTTTTTATTTTGGAACACAGTTTGGAAGTGCTGCCGTTGGTCCATTGGGGACTGTTATTTGGCCTGTGTTGTGCGTGCTGGTTATGCCGATATCGGCGAAGGTTTGGATTTCCGGAATTGTTTGTAACGTGCACAGCTGTGATCACTGATCAGGCACCACGTCAGAGACAAGATTGACATTAGTGAATACTGTTGTGTGCATATTGGAACATGCAAAATGAGTGATAACAACGAAAATGAGGATAGAGTGCACACTATAATATATATATATATATATATATATAAGGTATATATAATACAGTGTGTTGAATATTGGAAACAGAACTAGCAAATTTACTTTTCATGGCTCAAGATCCAGAGTAAGCCTATCAAGAACTGCATCTGCTTATATAAAAGCTCAGGCGGAAGTGGCCGCCCTGATGGTTTTACAAAATCTACTTCAAAAGAAACATGCTTTAGAAAAACAGGAACATGAGCTGAGGAGAAGAAGAGAACAACTGGACCTAGAAGGAGACATCGCCACCACCATGGCTAAAATGAAGGTTCTTGCTGCATCAAAGAAATCCAGTGTTCCGAGTAGCTGCACTACAGGATCTGATGGCAAGCAGTCATATTTTGGAAACAGACTTAAGGAAAAGAAAACCCTTCATATCAAAACAGATCCTTTTGTACCCCAGCCACAAGTTATAAATACATCTGCACCAATCATTCCAGAGCACAGTGTAGCTAATCTAAAAACATCAACAATAACAACCAAGGACAGAGCTGACACTGAAATCATCACATCTATCATAACACTCGAGTCACAACCTCATCCGGCAGAAAGCACATTTGCAACCATGAAAGCTGGAAAAATTAAATACGACATAGAAACAAAGGAAACTAAGATGTACAGAAAAGAATCAGCCTCTTTGCATACAAGTGGCCTTACTGGGGCCGGTGAAGAGGACTGCAACCTCTCAGAGTCAGTGATGGGTGCTAGCAGGACATCTGTAGTGAAAGTGGATATGCTGTGGAAACATCAATTTAAGATGCACTATCCGGAAGGTGGCAGAGACATCCAGAGACTTTCCATGGGAAATCAGCGGTTCCGGGCTCCAGTCTTAAAATCCGCCAAACTATTGGAAGGACCAATCGCATTAGATTGGAAATGGACAAGGAGAAAAGGACTTGTACTTGGGATTCAGATGAAGACAAATATTGACTTTCTGAACATACCCCTCAGCCAAGTACGCCTTTTTCATGAGGCAGAGAAACGTTTGCCATGTCTAAATCATTTTCCATTTTCCACCTTGCTCCTTGTCCCCTGCATACAGTGACTATGTTTGCCCCCTGCACTCACAATACTACACACAGCAGACTTGATTGCTTGTATACTGATATATGAATACTGGATTTAAAACATGATGATCTGCATATCATTAGAATATACAGTGTTTTATTGTAATTGGTTTTGAATAATTATTATAAATTGTTATATAATAATTAGGGGCCGGACTGTAGGAGCCAAAATGCTTGTTTTTGCCTTACTTATTATTTGTATTATTATCTTGTATTTCTCTTTGCATCACGTTTAATTCTTATTGACCAATTATTGACCAATGGTCACGTGGGTGTGGTTTATTGGTATTTAGTCACCTGTTGGATGCCGGTTGGGAGGATATGATGTAGGAAGATGTCACAAGTTAGACACTTCTATTATTGTTTGTTTGGTGGCTGAACTAAACTCTCCTGTCATTTCAGATCCCGCCTTCCTCCAGGCCCTTGTAATCAGCTCACTTCCCTCACCTGGTCTCCCCAGCCCTTCCCCTCACCTGTTACTCATTCCCTCATCACTCCACAGTATTTATACCACCTCACTATCACTGGTCCTTTGCCAGATTGTCTTGTCGTTTCCGCCAAGCTCTCCAGTGAGTGTTGTGCTCTAGTCTAGATTTTTGTCCTGCCCGGTTTTTGATTCTTGCCTGCCTGTTTACGGATCTCGAGTTCCTGCCTGCTCCCTGTCTGGTTTTGGTTGCCTGTCTGACGGATTTACTGGTTTTGACCCTGCCTGTCCCTGACCTGAATAAACTGAACATTGCTATACACTGGTTGTATCTGAGTTGTGCTTGGGTTCTGATCTGTACCTGTGACTGTGACAGAAGAGGGTGAATTTGCTCCGATACTTTCTGTTGACCGTCAGGTCTGGAGTTGTATATTGTTTGTTTTTGTTTTATTAAACACCATGGACTACAAATGACTACGGACTCTTACATGGAACGCGTCACAGCAAAGAGCATTTTTTAGCCTCTCAGCAGCTAACTCATAGGGAGTTATTGCCGCTACATAGTATAAGAAAGGTGCAGAATATGACAGTTTAATGGTGGAGGTATACACACATATTGATAGATGTGTTGTAATGCACTGTTGAGGAACCTGTGACCCAAGTTTTTCATTCATTGCATAACTACACCGTTTGTGAACATGATATGTCAATAAACCTTAGAAAATCTTGAAATCTTGAAAGGGATGTGCAAAATAGCAATTATATACAGTCTTTAATGAACTATTAGTAGAGAATAACGAGTAATTAATATACTTTATAGAGATCTGCACGTTTAGTCTTCTCAAGCACCAACTATCAAATATCTCTCCTGATTGTTGGCACTTGACAATCACCTTCCCTGAATTTTACTCAGGTGTAACTAAAGTCTGATTTAAGGGTTGTTTATATTTCACATCATTAATCAGAATCTGCAAAGTAACTAAAATAAATGTAGTGGAGTAAAAATACCAGGTTAACCTTAAAGAAAGCCCTCAGGATTATAAAAGACCCCATCACCCGAGCCACAAACTGTTCTGTCTGCTGCCGTCTGGCAGGCGCTACCGCAGCATCTGGACTAAAACGCCCTCTACTGGACTCTATGGGTACTACCTTATCATGCAAGCATTCACCTACTGAGATTTCTATGGACGTAGCCGGCCCCGGGGCGGGCCTACCTGAATGCATGCGCATCTCACTTCCGTATAAAAGGAGGCCTCGCCTCCTGACCACCATCCTACACCACTCTTCAGCGAGCGGTATAGGACAGACAGTGCCCCAAGGTAGAGGGCTCCGCCTGTGTTAATATAACAAGGGTTACAATACGTAACCCGGCGTTATATCTCTCACAGGCTCCACTCTCTACTGGACTCTATGGGTACAGTGGGCGGAGCCCCGATGTATGCACGCACTGTCGTCCAGCACACCGTTCCACCTTACTGTCCCTGACCGGCTTTAGCAGCCACTGCTGCTGCTAAAAAACAGTGCTGAGGGCTCCCTTGCGTCCGCCTATAGGCAGACAGGGAAAAATCCCCAGCCCTGTATGGGTTCACTATGCACTCTCCCTCCTGAGTCCCTAAAGAGCACGGGGAGAATGCAAGTGCCCCCTATGTTCCCACACTCAAACACTGACCCTGTGCAGAGTGTGTAGGGACTATAATATGGAGGGCTCTCCCCCTCCTGCCCCCAGGCAGGTGAGGGGAGCCCTCCAGCCCTGAAAAGGGCCCAGAGCACCCCACGTCCCCCGCGACCCTCCAGGGGTCCGGAGGAACGTAAGGGCATTTTACGCCCGGGGAGAGGGTCAGATGCCCACTGACAACAGCCCCCCCCCCTCCTCACCAGTCCTGTGTTGCCCCAGCAAGCACAGACCCTGAGAAAGAGCCAGACATATCCAAGAGATAACACTTTATGAAGGGGCCTGGCGTTGACCAAGACGCCGCCGTGCATATATCCTCCACACTCGCACCGTTGAATAAGGCTGTTGATGCAGCCACAGCTCGTGTGGAGTGCGCACGGACCCCCGTGGGACAGGCTCTCCCTGCCTGCCCGTAGGCGTGTACAATGCCTCCGCAAAGCCAGCCTGCCAGGCATTTCTTGGACAGATCTTTTCCAGTCACCCCGCCCCCGTAGCACACAAACAGCTGTTCAGTGCATCTCAGGGTAGCTGTGCGCTCTACATAACATGCTAACACGCGCACCGGGCAGAGGAGGTGCAGTTTAGCTTCCCTGGCCCCACCATGGGGTGGAAGACTAAATCCCCCCAACTGAATAGCCCTCGACCTGAACGCACTCCTTAGGCTCTTGGGCACAAAGGAGAGGTTCGGTCTGAGTGTCGTGCCGCTCCGGTCACCCCGAATCAGTAAACTGCTCGGGTGCACCGACAGAGTGGTTAACTCGGACACTCTTTTGGCTGACGTTAAGGCAAGAAGCAAAGCTGTCTTCCACGACAGTGCTTTCAGGGAGGAGAGCTCCAGAGGCTCAAATGGTTCTGTGACCAAAGCCTCGAGCACCAGCGGCAGGTCCCACTGTGGGGTGGAGGCGCGCACGACTGGGCGCAGCCTCCTGACCCCCTGTAAAAACCGCAACATCAGTGGATGAGAAAAGGCTGACCTGCCGTTGAATCCCTCATGACAGGACGAGATGGCTGCTGCATATACTTTTATAGTAGAATGAGCTAGTCCTCTGTCCACCAATAACTGTAAGAAGGACAAAATAGAGCCTAACTCACAAGATAGGGGCTCTATTTTCCGTTCCTCACACCATCGCTGGAATCCTAGCCACTTCGGCCTGTAACAGGCTGTGGTGGATCCAGCTCTAGCTGCCTGGATAGACTGAATAACGCTGTCAGACAATCCACCCTGTCTCAGCCTGTCCCTCTCAGGAGCCAAGCCTGGAGAGGACGGCCCAGAGTGGGTAACGCCCCGATTGCACCTGCCTCTTGAGACATCGCCCCCCAGAACTGGGGAATCGCCCAGGGCTGGCCCACCTTCATCTGTGTCATCTCTGAGTACCACGGAGCCCCGACGCGCTACCAGAATGACTGCCAGACGTTCTCGCCTCACTCTCCCAAGGAGAGGGAGAATGAGACGCAACGGTGGAAAGGCGTAGAGCAGCTTCCTTGGCCATGGCTCGTGTGCAAACGCGTCCACCCCCAAAGGCGGGTCGTCGCTCAGGGCCATGGAAAACCACAGGGCACAGTGGTTGTTGCGCTGGCTGGCGAACAGATCCACTTCCGCTCTCTCGAACTGGGCCCAGATCTGCTTCACCACCTCTGGGTGAAGCACCCACTTGCCTGGCAGGGGGCCGCCCTCGACATGAGGTCGGCTCCCCTGTTCTCCAGTCCCGGGATATGGAGGGCTCTCAGAGATAACACCACCTCTGAAGCCCACAACCACAGCCTCTCCGCTGTGGCCAACAAGGCGGCGGAGCGGACTTCGCCCTGCCTGTTGATATAAGCCACTGTGATGCTGTTGTCGCTCCTGACCAATACATGTCTCCCTTGAATTAGGGGCATGAAATGCTGGAGGACTAACACTACCGCCCGTAGCTCTTGGAGGTTGCTGTGTCGTGTTTCCGTTAGAGACCAGTGCCCACCTATAGCCCTCTTCAGGCAGGTTCCTCCCCATCCTGTTCCCGTGAACACTGTGATGTAGGAGGTCATCCGTCCCAGTGGAGACCCCCTCCGGAGGCGCCCGGGAGACCCCAGAACCGGAGGTTGCCCTCCACTGAGGGGGGGGATGGTCACCAGCTGCCGTTTGTGCCTCTTGGGATCCAAACGCAGGCTGGAGAACCACCTCTGCAGGCGGCGCATATGCAGTAACCCCTGCGGGACCACAATGTGAGCAGCCGTCATGAGACTCAAAGTCTGCATGACAGTTAAAGCTGTCACTGTCGCCCCCTGTCGCAGCCTGTGAACCGCCCGGAGAAGGGACGCACTTCTGCTCCCTGACAGGGTGGTGCGTAGCACGCCTGCATCGAACACCACTCCCAACTACAACGCCTGTTGGTGAGGTATGGGGGTGCTCTTTTTTCAATTGATCGCAAAGCCTAATTTGGTTAGGTGTGTGATCAATTGTGCTGCGCAAAGCATTGCCTGTTCCCTGGACCCGGCCATGACTATGAGGTCGTCTAGTAAAATAAAACTCTCATGCCGTGGGCGCGCAGCGGTTGAAGCGCAGTGGCCACACATTTACTGAACGTGCGTGGGGATAGGGAGTAGCCGAACGGTACTCTGTTGTACTCGTAGGCTATCCCCATGAAGGCAAAACGCAGACACTTTCTGTGCTCCGGAGCAATTTACACATGAAAGTATGCGTCTTTCAGGTCGATGGTGGTGAACCAATCGCCCGGTTTGCACAAGCCCCATTAACTGTTTTATAGTTAACATGTAGAATTTTCTGCAGGCAATGTAGCGATTCGGGCTGCTGAGATCTAGAATAGATCTGAATTCCCCTGTCTTCCTGAGAACCAGGAAGTACATGGAATAAAGACCATTTTCTCTGTGCTGAGGGTGCACAACAGACACAGCCTGTTTCTGCACCAATCAATGTTGTGTAATCAACAAGGATAATCTGGTGTGTTTGAGTTGATGAGTAGTGCAGATATCACTGTAAAATCAATCGACAGTAAGGAGAATACTTACTTCCGGGTTTAAAATCCTCCGTTATCCAATGGGAATGGACGCTCGTAATACAATAAAGGGGACATGATCAAATAGGAATATAATTATCTTTTAAATAACGTTAAATAGCCCCCCTAACACTGACCTCTGACCCCCCTGTGGCCCCTCTAAAAATGAAAAGTGAAAAAAATGAAAAATGTATGATTTATTACACGATTTATTGAATGACGGAATAGACGGAACTAACGTTATTCGTCATTCTAGTCGGACCCATTAGAGCGGTGCACTGAAGCGCGCGAAAAACAAACACTTTTCATCTCGGATCATCAGAGGCTGTTGCATCCAAGTAAGACTGATTGAAACCTACGTTTCGAGAGACTACCACGGTAATTGAAGGTGATTTAAACTATTGTATCCGTGTAATTGTAGATGTAAAGTAGAGATGTAACTGTTAATTGCCTTTATTTTTATATAAATATGATATGGTGTTAGTGCAAAAAGTGTACTATAACTTAAGCTGAAGCTAACAGTAATAACTATAAGATATATCTGAAATAAATAAGTGTACTGAAACAAATACCAATAACTGTATTGCATTGTTTTCTTATGCGCAATTAGTTCATACTGTCTAGTTCTCTTTTTCGTCCTGCATTTATTGTGCCCCCCTCAGAAAATAACTGGACCCCCAGTGGCCCCCCCAGTCAAATTGGTCTAGAACCGCCACTGCCAGGTTGAATATAGTCCACACACAGAGTCCAGAATTAAACATATATCATCTATAGATATTCACGTTCTTAGTGCATAACGTTATGTAAGTGCCTGTTCCTATAATAATAATAATAATAATAATAATAATAATAATAATAAAATCCAATAAAACTGTTCAGCTGTGTGTATCACTTAACATGTTCACAATTTGCTTAATTAAACTCCTAATTATATTTCTTCTTTGTGATGATAAACCTATAGTCACAACACTGCCGTAAAATAACTGTCCTAACTTCCTTTGTTGCTGTGCTCCGGTAAGTACTCACCGTAGAGCCCCGGCGGTGCGGCTCCCGCGGCGGGCTCGCTCTTCACGGCGGAGGAGCTGCTCTGGGTGTTCCGGCTGGGCGCCATGGCGCGAGGGGCTGTGGGCGGACAGCGGGAGAGAAGTGAAGAAGAGCCGGCTGAGGAAGTGTTTCTCCTGCTGCTGTTCCCTCCTCTACTGCCTCCTCCTCCAGACTACTCACACAAGCTCGCGCTCTAGTCTATGAAGACACGTCACGCCAAAGTGATGCACCCACCTGCACACCGTGCCATAAAGGGTCCGGGCAGACCCAGGAGGTCTCCAGGGGCGGGTATAGAACCATGTTACTTTTACTTATAATATTAATTATAATATTGATATGTTACACTTTTTAAATAACATTTCAATTTAGAAAACAAAAAACACAAACACATTATCTAACTGTGGCAGAGGTTACAGCAGATATTTGCTGCAACATGATTACTAATTGTATTCTCAAAGACTTCTTTCAGAGGGGGGGCACAGGGGGGCCAAGCTCAGTGTTACAGCTCAGTCTCCCTACTGGTTTTTATTTGTAATTCTTTTTATTGACAATTATTTTACAAACCATCAAGGCTCATTGTAATAGTCAAACATTTAACTTGGTGTTGATACAGTGCAACAATATAAATAACATACAGCAAACCAAAAAAATGTGCGGGTCCTATTCAAGCAACATAAATAGGCCTAAGTCCAATAATGCGAAAAGTTTCTGAGCGTTTTTAAGTTTCCATGCAGGTGATTGCAGCAGATTCAGGCAGCAGCCTATACACCAACACTGAAACACATGAGCACATACTACAGTTTAAAAAAGCAGAAATACAATCTGAGCTGGAGTCGGTGGATACGATTTTACGTAATTAATCATATATTTTCGATTATAAGGAGTAGAAATATGATTCAGATATCCGCGGAATCGCTGGAAGAGTAGCTTTCCAGCGGTATCTCCTGTGAGACTGTAACCAGGGTTGCGTTCCGATAATCCAAAAATCAGCTCCTAAATTCTAACCCTATCTCCTATTCCTTGACCTCTGAGTGAAACGTCACGGGGTTAAGGGATAGTGGATAGGAGAATTCAAAAGGACTTAGGAGAAGAGACTGTGGTACTTTAGAGAATCGACTGCACTTTCACTATCCGACGTGTTTATGATGCGCCAGCGGACGTCATGAATGTGCGTCTGCTGCTGTGGGGAAACTATGGAAACTACAGTTTTCTATACAGTGGACTACAACATGGATGTTCAATAAGAACGAGGGACTACTGTAAACTCATCTAGAGACTCTGCACCGTGCTCTGACGCTGTTGTTTTATGCTTTATGAACGTGGACAACAGAGAAACATATTCTTCATGACCAAAGTTGGAATTGAAATAAAAAAGGAAAGTGAAACTTCTGCTCGTCCCCCTCTCCCTCCGGTCCACATTAATACAAATGATCCCAATACGTATGATTGTATGAAAAGATCTTAAAATCAATACAGATGTATTTATTATAAACGTTAGTCCTTAACATCTATCACTGTGTATATCACCATTCAAACATCTTTTAAAAGTTGAACAAACCACACAGCTCAGTAAAGACAGTGGGATGTAGAATTGATTTGATCATTTCAGTAAAAACTAACGTTCATATTTCTCTTTTTGATTATAATACTGATGAACGTTCAGAAAAAAGCACTTTGGCCACTTACCACATACGTTTTAAAATGCTTAATAAGCACCGTAACTTTCATGATATAATTTCTCGGTCATTTCCGTGAACGGCCGACTGTTGTGATGGCAAATGCTGCGGCTGCAATGCATTGTGGGGCAGCATTTTCTCCTCTCCTTTCGGTTAGGGAGGTCCAGTGGTTCCTAAGCTAAAGGAGGTTATAAAGGAAGTTTGAAACCTCCTTTCCTTTCATTTGGAGAATTGGAACCATAGATATATATAAACACTAGATGACTCACCCGCGCTGCTGGCCAATGGAGACCGACATTGCCACATGGCCGCCATCTTGCTACAGGTAGTGCTCTCATTCATAACATTATGGTTTACTATTTAAATAACCATAGCTTGCTCAATTTTCAACCAATTTTCAAACGGTTTGGTTTTTTATAAACATCAAAGATGTAGTTATGATACTGTATACTTATAGTCATGGACTTTCTTATGAAAATAACATTAAGTAGATAAAGCAATAGCTATACACACACACAAGGTATGTATATTAAATATTTGCCGGTGTATATATTTCCATTTATTTGTATTATATTGTTAATATTTAAAATAAATTATAAAATTAAAATATATTTATATTTTATATATAAAAATTGGTCTCATGTTACCACTCTGTAAGCCAAGAGTTGTTAATTTAGCAATGCCTTAGCTTGAAGAATAGGGACACAACTAATGACAATAGCATATGGTGGTATATTATTTAGATATTCACACCTTTATCAGAAGAACCAAACCAACATACAATGAGCTCACAGACAGGCCAGTTCTGTCTCATTTATCACAATTATACGAATATATAAATAATAGTAATATGGAAATTAATAAGTTACTTTTTTAACAATTCAATGTTCACTTCCTTCCTGGGTACCACCGAGATAAAGGATTTAATATGACAAGCCATATGATGCTCTCATTTGTTAGTGACATTCCACATGCAAATAAAACAAGATAAGATGGTACTTTATTGATCCCAATTTGGGAAAACATTTTTAGTTACAGCAGCATAAGGGACAAAGCATTTTACAATGAATTAGAAATAAGCAAGAAAAATAAAGAAAATAAAGAAAGAGGAAAATATACATGTTGAGTTTGGCAGGATATTATATATATATATAATATACATAAATATAAGGCATATGGAATATTAATATTAAATATTAAATAGATTATATATGTGTAAAATGTACAACATGGTTATATTCAAGAGAAACTATGGAGCAGAGAGTTATCTTCCAGCCAGAGGTGATTTGTTGAGTTATGGCACAGCGGAGCTGCAGCAGTCTGTTGGAGAAGGAGCTCCGTTGACTGTCCAGCTGCAGGTGGAGAGGATGGGTGGGGTTATCCATGATGGACAACAGCCTGTTCAGTGTCCTCCTCTCCACCACAGCTTCAAAGGGGTCCAGCTTGATGCCGATGACAGACCCAGCTTTCCTAATCAGTTTATTGATCCTGCTGGTGTCACCGGCTCTTATGCTGCCCCCCCCCGCCCCCCCCAGCAGACCGGAGCAAAGAAGAGTGCACTGGCCACAACAGACCGGTAGAAGATCTCCAGCATCTCAGCTTCCTCAGAAAATAGAGTCTGCTCATCCCCTTCTTGTACACAGCGTCAGTGTTGATCCTCCAGTTCAGCCCATTGTCTAAGTGCACTCCCAGGTATTTGTAGTCCTCCACAACAGCCACATCCTCTCCCAGAATGCACAGGGGTAGAAGAGATGTCCTCACCCTCCTGAAATCAATGACCATCTCTCTGGTCTTGGCCACATTCAGAATACTCACAACATTAGGCTGAGGTTCATCTTCCGCTCTTCTTGAAGTGATTGTGCTTCTTGTTGCTTCTGGCTAAAATAAACATAATTAAAGACATTTTGAGTGTTTAAAATGTGCTGTAATACACAACACATTATTTATTCCTAAACTTGCAGAAAGAAAAACTAAAGTGTGACATTTAATCACATATTTATCAATCAATCTTATACACCTTGAATTTTTGTTGGCCAATGATACACATACCCTTTGAAGATGAACTGGGAAATTGAATACTGTTGGCACAACACCATCTTTAAGACGGACAGTCTACCCCGTCCTGTCAAAGTCCTCACTCCTGAAGTGCTCACTGCAGAGCAGCGTCCTGCCAGAGGAAACAAAACCGTCCCTTCTTAGGGCGAGTTCCCACTGCCTCCTCCTCTCTCCGGTTTTGGGAAACCTTAAAAACATGAGAAAGGTAGCCAGATATATAAATTATTGTCAACATTGTCCGCCCTTCTCCCTTTAACATTAAGGGTAAGGACAAAAATACACACCGAAATTATCATATTTTTGGGGTAATTGTATGTATGTATGTAATGTATGTATGTATACTTTAAGAATAAGACAACCACACTAAGAGTAATAAAAAAGGTGTCCAAAAGAAACATTACATAATTGTGTAAAGAAATGGTAGCAACATATTCTAAAGAGGCTGGGTCAACATCAATCTTGCAATACTATTATCTCACATAGCCCCACTGATCCTGTGTAGCAGGACTTGTAATGTACATACATCCACTAAGTAATGAACGATTATCCTAATTATAGTCATAATATTGTCATATCTTACACGTGAAAGGTGATTCCACGGGTTCTTGTTTGCAGACTGCGGTGATTAGAGCAGCCGTAGGCTGCACAAAAGTCAGGCATAGTCAGGTACTTCTGTAAACACAAAGCCAGCAATTTCCTGTTTCATAATGTATCTAAAATGTAAGATGTTTTAACAAGCCAAACCACTTGGAAGAAATCATGTGTAACTTAAATTATGTTGAAAAGAAAGAGCAGTTCTGCCTCTCCCACTGGTGTAAAGTTGCTGGGTCAACTTTGTAATACTAGGTCTCACTCACAGCCTCTTGTTATTAGCCAGCTAATAAATACAACCACGTCATACACAAAGAAAAGCTGCAATTTCAACATGTCCAAGCATCCTGTATCATAGCCATGCTAATAACGTTTATAATAAACCAAACCGTTTGTAAATCAGTCAAGATTTCAGCTATTTAAGAGTATTTTTGTGCAGAGCACTCACCTTACAACAGCTATCATAGCGCGTACCAGAGTAGCTGTTGACTGTAGCAAGATGGCGGCCGGTGAGCTACGCTGGAAAATCTCCCATGAGCCATCTAGTGTTTATATATATCTATGATTGGAACGGCACTTATCCTGGCTGCCAGTGTATATATATACACAATTTAAAGTATGAGAGCACTCTCATAATAACGCAACACAATCAGAGACTGGATATATCCCCCCCTCTCTCTGGTCGCTGAAATGGGGAATTGAAATTACGGGCCAAAAGTTGTATTTACAAGTAGGCCTATTAAAAGTAAGCAGATGACACCAAACCAACTGAGACCCGTCTGTCCGCCGCATTTACGCACTGTACAACACACACCTACACACTGTACCACACACACCTACACACTGTACAACACACACCTACACACTGTACCACACACACATACACACTGTACCACACACACCTACAGCTCCTAAAGCATAAGCCGTTGTGTATTTTATTATGTGAAGCAATGGTCTTAGAAAAATATCGACTCTTTGTTTGTAGATATCTACTAAACTAAAGCAAATAAAGAGAGTAGGCCTGTTATACTGAGTGATATATATTATACACACTGCTCTGCTTTCTGCACGGACCTTACAGCTGTTCTCTCTGGAAACATCTCGACGCGATGAAAGCAGTTTCTAAAATAATATCCAGGGGATGCATGCAGAGCTGTCATTGGCTGAGATAAGTCCGGCCGTGCGTCACGCCTCCACCGTTCCCGGAAATGCATCCGTGGAGGAGCCGTGGAGGAACCATCAGTGTATCCTCGGTTATAGCTCCTCCAGAGAGCCTCCTCGACGCTCGATGCTCGGTCCTCGGTGTGCATTTAGAGAAATGAGACGTCCTTCAAAATGGCGCTCTGAAATTCATTTCCGGGTCACTACCGGAGGACCGAGGAGTCGAGCAGTCGAGGAGGGGAAATTTGAGTATTGAGAACCCTCTAGAGAGACAGAGAAAATGGCTAAAAAAACTTTACAGTTGCCGACTTTGCTAGAGATTTTTTTCGCTAGCAGCAGTGAAGATAGAGCCTCAGAACCTGAATTCTTCGACTCTTCTGAAGAAGAAGAATACAAAGACAACAACAAGGATCCATTTGGACATGGGTAGGTGTAAATATTACAGTAATGTGAGGGGAATACCGCGAAAATGAACAATAGGTTTGTTGATATATATTTGTTATCGATAGTCATTAACTTTTTATTGGACAAAATAGACTCTCCATTAGCAAACGTTTACTCTGTGTTAACGTTATTTTGGTGTGTAAAAGTGAGATTACATGTGTAGATGATTAAATTAATCATGTATTCGTCCCACAACGGACATTTACAGTGACATGTTTTTGCCATCGATTATTTTATCATACTGTTCTGTACAGATGAGACTTTGTCATAGATTTATTTATATGTGTGCCTGTTATTATTTTACCGTCCTGTACAGATGAGACTTTGTAATCAGATGTAGCCTATGTATATGTGTTTCTGTGATTTTATACTGAATGTAAAGTAACTGGAAATACGTGTGTGTGTGTGTGTGTGTGTGTGTGTGTGTGTGTGTGTGTGTGTGTGTGTGTGTGTGTGTGTGTGTGTGTGTGTGTGTGTGATTTTATACTGAATGTAAAGTAACTGGAAATACCTGTGTGTGTGTGTGTGTGTGTGTGTGTGTGTGTGTGGATGTGTGTGTGTGTGTGTGTCTGTAATTTTATACTGAATGTAAAGTAACTGGAAATACCTGTGTGTGTGTGTGTGTGTGTGTGTGTGTGTGTGTGTGTGTGTGTGTGTGTGTGTGTGTGTGTGTGTGTGTGTGTGTGTGAGAGAGAGAGAGAGAGAGATCGAGAGAGACTCCTTCTCCAACCTCCCAAACTTTCTTTTTATGTGTGCATTGTTATTTGTGCTTGAGCAACATTTTACTTGAACTTTATTTCAAAGAAATTAGTTGTAATTATTGTCCTACATTTTAATTTGTTTTACAGAGATGTTTCCCAGCTGCCTGGGCCTAGTGGCCCACAGGCGGCGTTTATCCAGCAGCCAGAACATCCATCTGTGCCAGCCCCCAGGTCAAGATCTACTGTGGCTCAAGGGCCTTCACAAGAGCCATCACCACCAAGGAGCAGCAGACCAGCATCACTACCACTGCCTCCACCTCCATCTGCGGCTGCCACCAGGTCAAGATACACCTCAGCACAAAGGCTCCACCACAGCCATCACCTTCAACCCAGCCAGCAAGGAGGTCTCGTGGAGGTCTCATATAGCACTTGTACACCCCACCTACACAGCAGCCCATGCACCATCACCCCCATCTTCACAGCAGCCAGACCCACTGTCTTGGAAGACAGACAAAGACCTTGACACTGTCTTGACATTTATAATGAATAGTTGGTTGAAAGTTCTGATGTTCAATTTTGTAAATAGTTATATTTTCCAGTTTCTTATATTTATATAAATAGTTGGTTGAAAAAAACATATTTATAATAAATTGTTGGTTGAAAAAAAGGTTGCATGCTCAATTTGTATTTGTACACATCACATGAACCTTGGTATGTAATATGAAGTCATTATTCAGTCCTAATGTATCTCAGCCCCTGCTGTGGTGAAAGTAGAGTGATAAACACCTATTTTACTCAACATTTGAATTTAATGTTTTTCATTTTAGACATGAATAACACATTTATATACAGTGTAATTCAAATATTTCACTGCTTTTGTGATCCTAAGACTTTGGTAACCAAATCTAAAACACCAAAACAATTCGATCACATGGGTAAATTTGTGTTTTCACAAGAGTTTTGAAAATTTTCCGAAAATCGGATGTCAAATTTTAAGCTTTTGAGCTATATGCATATATAGCAAGACCAGATATTGTCCTGAGCATTTTGATATGTAACACATGGGGTGCCATGTTAGAAGAAATACATTTAAAAGGTGATTTAAGAAAACATCTAAAAATCGAGAAAATACCCTTAGACTCCAGAGGGTTAATACACACAGTTAAGCTCATACACTATTTTATGAACATATAGGTTAACCTGCTGAAATAAAAACAGAACAAATGAAGCAAAGAAAGTAAAGATGACACCTAGATTTATTTAAACTGAGATTCTGCTAAACACTCCCTCAACAGTGACACTGTTAATCTCCTCAACTGCCTTCAGGGTATCCACAAATGGATGTCACACAACTTCCTGCAGCTAAATGCTGATAAAACGGAAGCTATTATGATAGGTCATGTTGATACTGCCGTCACCCACATTTCTAACAGCCTTAGTTCTCTGTCCCTGTCTATAAAATATCTGTGCCGAAATGTTGGTGTCATTTTCGACCATCCACTCAGACAAACATGTACATTCAGTGGTTCAATCATGCTTTTATTATTCACTTTGGATGATGATTGACTTGTAATGTAAAGTAATGTAAACTGGACAGTTGGAGCATAAAGGAAGTTGTGCCAAGAGCTTCCACCACAAGAGGGCAGTGTGAGACCAGCTAACAACCAGGAGTAAACCTTTACAGCCCCAGAGGCAAAAGAACAAAGTTATTGATTGATTCGATAAGATAAAAACACAGCAGCTAAATGCACAGACTACAGTATATTTCACTCTCTGCACTGGATAATTGTACACATGGTGTGAGCACTGAGTACAATCTAAATATATACCTCTTATACTACTACTGTCATAGTCTGCTCCATCATTCAGTAGTTTTCCATTCACCTGTCTCACCTGTTTTCCACACCCACTCGTTAGCTCACTCTCTTTCTCTTCTGCACCCATTAGCTTCTGCCAGTATTTAAACCCGCACCTTACACACAGGGGTGGACTGGGACAAAAATTCAGCCCTGGCATTTTCTGTCCAGACCAGCCCACTACATTATCAGCGGACACTACATAGAAGTCCACTAATCTTGCGGCATCTTTTCTCAAGCATACTACAAAGGAGTCATATTCCTTGATAGCAGTTAACAAATAAAGCACTTAACTATGAACTCAAGGACTACAATTGAGAGCTATAGCAATCAATCAATCAATCTTTATTCATTATAGTGTCAAATCACAACAGAAGTTATGTCATGACTAGGGGTGGGACGAGACTAACGGGAAGAACCCTTATGCTACCCTTTCAGTTTTTAGTCTGTGACTGTGAAAATCTTTTGGTGTAAGCCCAGTATTAGTTCAAACCAGACTCAGATAATAATAACAAAAACATATCCTGACAAATAATCTAAATAGAAACATATTACAGACAGTAGCAGCATTAGAGCTGAAACTCACTCACTCAACGGTGACTCAGTCATTATGAAACCATAAATAGAGAATTGGAAAAAAAAAAATATATATATATAGCTGTGTGAAAAGTCTAAGACAGGTCTGAATAGATATGCATTCTCATATACGTGTATGTGCACAAGTATGTATTGCTCTACTTCCTCGTCCGCAGCCAGCCAGCTCCACTCCTCACCAAATTCGTGACCTGCAAGAACCAGCAAACAGAACTTGTACTCAGTATCTGTGTACTGACAAGTATATGTAGCCATGTAGCCTTTTTGTGACGTGGTGACACTTAGTGAACACATGTATCTGTCATGAAGGATGACTTAAGTCTCAAAAGAGCCCTAAGGCCTACCTGCATAACTGTTCATTGAACTTAAAAGATATGCAGATGTTTGAAATTAAAACCATCAATATGAAAATCTTCAGCCAGGAAATAATCATAATCAAACCTTTTGTTTCAATCTGAGACAAAACAAGTTGCATAATAAACTCACAGTCAAGACGAAGCTCTCAGATATGATGGATGACTCAAGCATCATAGAAGAACTTCTAGCAGGTCAGGAAAAGCTGTTTGCCAGGAGATAATGGTAGCAGAGAATATAAAGAGACATTTATGATTTACCAATTGTCATTTTATCACATATAGTATGTTTCTTCACATAAACCTTTAAACATACACACATTGCATTCCTCTCACCACATGAAATAAGCCCAGGAACCCAAAAGTGACCCAGTGAATGATGGAGGAGACAAAGCAGGTCCTCAAAAGGGGACAGAGGGAAAACAACTCCTTAGGCTCTCATATATAGGGTGGTCAACCTAAAAGAGACATGGAAACATTATTAAGTCTCTCATCATCACAAATCAAGTATGAATTCATATAACATTATAAGACACATGACATACTCAACAAATCATAGACTTCTCAGTAGCCACAAAGTGGTGAAGTGGAGCAAATCCTTGAAAATGGACGGAGGGGGAACAACTCCTCAAGCTCTCACATGTCAAGTGGTCAACCTGAGAGGGAATTTGATACATTATTAAGTCTGAAAAATAAATAAAATGTTTTCCTCTCAACTAGAGTTGAAAACGTTTGGGATGTGCGTTTCTTTCAAAACTTTTTTAAAATTATGAAGTATGAATTTATACAACATTAAAAAATACATGATAAACTTACCAAATTCTAACAGTGGTCCCAAATGAGAGAACAAGTCCACATATAGAACAGAGGGAGAACGACTCCTCAAATATATCAGAACAACCTGTAATGGAGAATAATTGATCATTTAGTGTTCATGATCACACCATTAAGGATCAACACATAAGCACAATAACACTTCTGAAAAGCATCATTCAAATGACAAATAATGAATTACTACATCCATAATGTGTGATGTGTGATAATAACAATAATATTAAATATTTCTGGCCTTATCAGTGGAGCAGCTTTTTAAGCAGTTCACTCTTCTCTGCAAGTCTGTCTATCACAGAGTCAGAGTCCAAGGCCATGAGGATGTCTTTTTCTGTGGCCATCAACATAAATGCCTCCAATTTCTCAGATGAGAGGGTGCTTCTGAGTCTGTTTTGAATAAACTTCAAAAATGGAAAATGTGCGCTCACAAGCCACCTGTGTGAGCGATAATGTAAGCAGGTATTTATAAGCAAGGCCTAGGACAGGGTATGCATCTGTTAGCATGTTGAAACGGCGACGTATCTGGTAGCAGCACAGAGGGCATTCTTTGCAGGAGCAACAGCTTATGGGAGTTATCTCAACCTCTTCTGTGCTGTCCTCCTCCTCACCACCTGATCCATCTTCTACTGTTCTTGCTTTGTACTCTGCCAATGGGGATGCCTTCAGCCTGTTCCACTGGAGTGCAAAGCTTTTCAACTCGGCCTGCAGATTTTCCTTGGTTGCCCTGCTGTCAAATCCTTGCAAGCACTTGCTTAAGTCTTGAAGGGCAGACTGGGGAAGAGCACTGGTGCAGAGCTGAGGGAAGAGCACTGGGATCCAGACATGCCAAGTCAGCATATAGATTGCAGTGTGTTAAAAAGCGCCTATGAATGGCTTCAATTGCTGTGTCCATGATCCGGTTATGCACATTCACCTCATAGGATTGTTCTGCATCATCCAGGGTCTCATCCTGAGCCATCTCTCCAGGCAAGACTTTCTTCATCCTCCTCCTCTTTTGTGGCAGTGTGGCCTCCACTTCAATGTCCGTATCATCTCTCTCTTGGATTTCTGTGTTTGTCCAGTTGACAAATGTGTCTGCTGCTTTTTTTACAGATTCAAAATCTCTTTCCAAGATTTTCAGCGTATCCTGTGTCGATTCCACCATTCTGTGAGCAGAGAGGATGTCCAATCCTGCCGTCTGAAGGTATTTAGACAATGGAGAGGTATGTTCAAATATGCGGAGGAAGATTTGAGCCGTCAAGATTGTCTCATACTTGAGCAATGACTCTGCATATCCTCTGGCCATGACACGGATACATGGTTTCACTGTTGCCTGTTTCTGTATAGCTGATAATGTCAACAGCACATCAACGTACAGACCATCTTCCGCTTTTCCAAAGGAGCCAAACACCTTCTTCAGGGCCTCATGCTTGGCCCACCAGCGTGTCTCTTCTTCAGGGCCTCATGCTTGGCCCACCAGCGTGTCTCTTCTTCAGGGCCTCACGCTTGGCCCACCAGCGTGTCTCTTCTTCAGGGCCTCATGCTTGGCCCACCAGCGTGTCTCTTCTTCAGGGCCTCATGCTTGGCCCACCAGCGTGTCTCTTCTTCAGGGCCTCATGCTTGGCCCATCAGCATGTCTCTTCTTCAGGGCCTCGTGCTTGGCCCACCAGCGTGTCTCTTCTTCAGGGCCTCATGCTTGGCCCACCAGCGTGTCTCTTCTTCAGGGCCTCATGCTTGGCCCACCAGCGTGTCTCTTCTTCAGGGCCTCATGCTTGGCCCACCAGCGTGTCTCGCCAATAGGAGCAAGGCGTCTACGTCTCTTGTTTCGGCCTGACTCTTCCCACACATTCATCCTTTTATATGACTCTTTGATGAATACCTCAATGCTATTGAGGAGCGCAAACAGGGACCCACTCTCAATAACAATCTGGGTTGTGTTTGCAAGCACCAGATTTAGTACATGTGCGTAGCACCATACATGCACCTGGTTTGGAGATTGTGCAGACAACAGTGAGGAGAATCCTTTGTATTGGCCTTGCATGTTTGATGCCCCATCAGTCACATTTCCAATGCACATGGTCTTGCTGAGGCCCATTTTGTCCAGAACTTCTGACAGCATGTTGACAAAGGCCTGTCCAGTGGATGCACTGCACTTCAGCACTGCAACAAGCCTCTCATGAACAACATCAGTAACATACCTCATAATTATAGAGCATTGATCCTGAGAGGTGATGTCCTGCGTTGTGTCCAGCTGCACTGAAAACATTCCTGCTTTCTTGATATCACTGGAGATGTTTTCTTGAATCAGATGGTGAATTGCATCTATCACTGAGTTGACTGTGGTTTTGGAGAAAAGGGAGCCTCTGCCTCTCGTGCCACCAGACAAATGCAACTTTTTGCTGTTCTCAATGCAGCTGTCCAGGTGCTCTTTTAAACATAAATCATACTTCCCCAGTAGAAGTATGAGTTCCAAGAAATTACCATGATCAACTGTGTGGTCTTCCAGAGTATATGCTGCCTCATTTTCTGACCTCCTGTATGCAAGCCCCCTCTTCCCAAGAACCTTGATGACATCTATGATGCGCTCCAAAACCTGCCGTCTCCTTCTGACCTGCTCTGACATCTGACTGCCACCAAACACACTGCTGATATCAGCACTGGCGGATTTCAAGAGGTAAGCTTCAGCACAGTTTCTATGTGCACTGCTTCTCTCATGCTCCTCTGTGCGCTGGTGTATATGCCTCCAATCTGACATTCCACTGATGAACAGACTGCTATCAGTTCTCTTACCGAATGCCATGCAGATGAAACAATACAGCATGTGACACTCTGGAAAGTACATCAGCCACCTTCTCTGCTACAGAACACTTTCTGCACCACTGGATTGCTACTTTTTTGCTGAGGATGGTAATTTAAAAATGACTGGAAATGTTTCTGATCAGGTTGTGAAAATTTGACTGGCACACTCATAGCTCTCAACAGCTGTTTCCCTCTCAGGTGATCCTGTCTTTGGGCTGGCACACTCCTCACTCTCTACAGCCTTTTCCCTCTCAGGTGATCCTGTCTTTGGGCTGGCACACTCCTCACTCTCTACAGCCTTTTCCCTCTCAGGTGATCCTGTCTTTGGGCTGACATACTCCTCACTCTCTACAGCCTTTTCCCTCTCAGGTGATCCTGTCTTTGGGCTGACACACTCTTCACTCTCTACAGCTGTTTCCCTCTCAGGTGATCCTGTCTTTGGGCTGACACACTCCTCACTCTCTACAGCCTTTTCCCTCTCAGGTGATCCTGTCTTTGGGCTGACAGACTCCTCACTCTCTACAGCCTTTTCCCTCTCAGGTGATCCTGTCTTTGAGCTGACACACTCCTCACTCTCTACAGCCTTTTCCCTCTCAGGTGATCCTGTCTTTGGGCTGACACACTCCTCACTCTCTACAGCCTTTTCCCTCTCAGGTGATCCTGTCTTTGGGCTGACACACTCTTCACTCTCTACAGCTGTTTCCCTCTCAGGTGATCCTGTCTTTGGGCTGACACACTCCTCACTCTCTACAGCTGTTTCCCTCTCAGGTGATCCTGTCTTTGGGCTGACACACTCCTCACTCTCTACAGCCTTTTCCCTCTCAGGTGATCCTGTCTTTGGGCTGACAGACTCCTCACTCTCTACAGCCTTTTCCCTCTCAGGTGATCCTGTCTTTGGGCTGACACACTCTTCACTCTCTACAGCTGTTTCCCTCTCAGGTGATCCTGTCTTTGGGCTGACACACTCCTCACTCTCTACAGTCTTTTCCCTCTCAGGTGATCCTGTCTTTGGGCTGACACACTCCTCACTCTCTACAGCCTTTTCCCTCTCAGGTGATCCTGTCTTTGGGCTGACACACTCCTCACTCTCTACAGCCTTTTCCCTCTCAGGTGATCCTGTCTTTGGGCTGACACACTCCTCACTCTCTACAGCCTTTTCCCTCTCAGGTGATCCTGTCTTTGGGCTGACACACTCCTCACTCTCTACAGCCTTTTCCCTCTCAGGTGATCCTGTCTTTGGGCTGACACACTCCTCACTCTCTACAGCCTTTTCCCTCTCAGGTGATCCTGTCTTTGGGCTGACACACTCCTCACTCTCTACAGCCTTTTCCCTCTCAGATGATCCTGTCTTTGGGCCGACACACTCCTCACTCTCTACAGCCTTTTCCCTCTCAGGTGATCCTGTCTTTGGGCCGACACACTCCTCACTCTCTACAGCCTTTTCCCTCTCAGGTGATCCTGTCTTTGGGCTGACACACTCCTCACTCTCTACAGCCTTTTCCCTCTCAGGTGATCCTGTCTTTGGGCTGACATACTCCTCACTCTCTACAGCCTTTTCCCTCTCAGGTGATCCTGTCTTTGGGCTGACACACTCTTCACTCTCTACAGCCTTTTCCCTCTCAGGTGATCCTGTCTTTGGGCTGACATACTCCTCACTCTCTACAGCCTTTTCTCTCTCAGGTGATCCTGTCTTTGGGCTGACACACTCCTCACTCTCTACAGCCTTTTCCCTCTCAGGTGATCCTGTCTTTGGGCTGACACACTCCTCACTCTCTACAGCCTTTTCCCTCTCAGGTGATCCTGTCTTTGGGCTGACATACTCCTCACTCTCTACAGCCTTTTCCCTCTCAGGTGATCCTGTCTTTGGGCTGACACACTCCTCACTCTCTACAGCCTTTTCCCTCTCAGGTGATCCTGTCTTTGGGCTGACACACTCTTCACTCTCTACAGCCTTTTCCCTCTCAGGTGATCCTGTCTTTGGGCTGACACACTCCTCACTGTCTACAGCCTTTTCCCTCTCAGGTGATCCTGTCTTTGGGCTGACATACTCCTCACTCTCTACAGCCTTTTCTCTCTCAGGTGATCCTGTCTTTGGGCTGACGTACTCCTCACTCTCTACAGCCTTTTCCCTCTCAGGTGGTCCTGTCTTTGGGCTGACATACTTCTCATTCTCTACAGCCTTTTCCCTCTCAGGTGGTCCTGTCTTTGGGCTGACATACTTCTCACTCTCTACAGCCTTTTCCCTCTCAGGTGGTGCAGTCTTTGGGCTGACATACTCCTCACTGTCTACAGCCTTTTCCCTCTCAGGTGGTGCAGTCTTTGGGCTGCCTGAATTGGTCTGGATCTCTCCCTGAACTGACCAGCTGGACTTGCCCTGAACCTGTCCGGGCTGGACATAGGGAAAGCATTTATCATTGGATGGGGAAATAACTCAAAACCACAGAATAATGTACAAGATAAAAGATGAGTTCATATTGAACGAAACGTTCGCGAGCGTAACAACACTAGTGGCTTTGCCATGTTTTCATTATGACACTTACTAGTGTTTTCCAATGCAAACAAGTCAGATCTTTGTGACAATACCTGAAAATGCTCAAGACAGCACTATACACAGCCATTTGAAAACTACAGTAAAAGTAACACATTTACACAGAAATTAAAGTTACACACAAATTATGAAATAGTTATCACCTCAGTAAACAATAAATGAATTGAAAGATTACAATAAATTCAATAGCAAATATTGCAAATTAAACTAATTATTTCCTATAGGTTTACTTGTATTTTGTGCTAAAATTCAAAGTATCTCATCTGTATTTACAATACAGCTTGATTCTGCATCTCTACTTACAGCGTGTTGGTCCATGTGAAAGTTTACTGTTACTATGGCAACAAGAGACCGCTGACGTTAGCAGCTCTTAGCTAGCCTAGCTAAATCATCTGAACAATAATAACCCATAATATCACAATTCGGCATATTTAAACAAAATCAACCACAACTACCAACATTCACAGCCCTTCAACTCTGGACGACGCTGAAGTTGGCTTCCGATTCAGAGCATCCGATTCGGCAGTTAAGGGACATTTGATTTACAGCGCTGAGCGAACAATCCTCCGTGTTTGAACCTCTTAAATCGCTGCATAGCTGATTTATTTGGACCGGATTATCCCAGAGGGTCTAAAGATTCTTTATAACCCAGTTTGAGATTTGTGAAACCTTTATTCTATTTGTGAAAATTAAAAAAAGGGAGATTTCAGTGATTTTTTCGCATCTTCACCACATTAGACCAGGTCCTGATCTAAAACCACTAGACCTAGACTCATCAAATATGGACTGGATTATCCCAGAGGGTCTAAAGATTCTTTATAACAGTTTCAGATTTGTGAAACCTTTATTCTATTTGTGAAAATACAAACACAGGTGGAAGGCTGAGGTTGCTGCAGCAGGCCAGGATCAGAATCAGAGAGTGAACCTCCCAGCTGGGCAAGCCTTTATGCCTTCTTGTTTTTCACAAATAGAATAAAGGTTTCACAAATCTCAAACTGGGTTATAAAGAATCTTTAGCCTCCGTGGGATAATCCAGTCCAGATTTGATGAGTCTAGGTCTAGTGGTTTTAGATCAGGACCTGGTCTAATGTGGTCAGGATGCAAAAAAAGCACTGAAATCTCCCTTGTTTGTATTTTCACAAATAGAATAAAGGTTTCACAAATCTCAAACTGGGTTATAAAGAATCTTTAGACTCTCTGGGATAATACAGTCCAAATAAATCGGCTATGCAGCGATTTAAGAGGTTCAAACACGGAGGATTGTTCGCTCAGCGCTGTAAATTAAATGTCCCTTAACTTTCCCCTTAACTGCCGAATCGGATGCTCTGAATCGGAAGCCAACTTCAGCGTCGTCAACTCTGGGCTAATATGTTGTCACAAGTAGGACTATGCAGTTAATTAGGTCACATCACATTCAATGTAAAAACGTTTTCTACTTTTTTTTTGGACATGTCTCAAAAATGTAGCCTAGCCAGCCCCAGGCTAACGTTACTTACCATCAGGGCCGGACTGGGACAATAAGTCAGGCCGGGAATTATACACCCAGTCAGGCCACTACCAGTTTTTTGTGCCATTTTGCTGGATTTATTTGTCAATATTTACAGCGTTGCTGCCCATAGTGATAGCCCTCTAAATCTACTACCCAAAAATAAACATATGGACATGGGTTACTATTTTAAAAAATGTGCAAATCTATTTAGGAACCTATGTGAACATATTTTAAGTGGGGGTGGACCTCAACTCCTATAGGGGGGTCCGGGGGCATGCTCCCCCGGTAAGATTTGTTTTTAATGTTGGACTTAAATGCATCAATCTGGTGCACTTTGAGGGGGAAATAAAGAGACTACACCCATATGAAACAGAACTGTATACATTTAAATAATCATAAAATCATAAAAACATGGCCATAACCAATAACATAGCATATCCAATATGAAAAAACATTGAAACTTGTTTATTTATTTGTTTTTGGTTCATTTATAGTTGTGAGTGTGTCTGTGCTCCTGAACCAGCCTCACCTGTCTCCCTCCTCTCCCCCCTGCTCCTCTTTGAGGCAGCAGCAAAGACTAGTTTTTAGCTCTCAACAAGTTTTAATAGTTTATCTTACCTTTTTTCACCTAGTTAACGTTTTTATTTTTTATTATTCATGCATATTTTGCTAATCACTCCCCCCTCAAATGGAAATATGTGTTTACATAAATGGTGACCAAACCGTTTGAGACCCACTGAGATAACTTAGACTAAATTAACTATCTAAACACTCAGAGAGTCCTTTACCTCACCTGAGCTGTAGTTATCAGTCTCTTAGTCTGACAGGAGAGGACTCTCCCTCCACCTTGTTGTTGAAAAAGCTCCTTATATCTGTTAGCGCAGCTAGCTAGCTAGCACCAGATGCTAACAACAACAACAATACACGTAACCGGTGCGCGTGCTTTGTCTCACTCGCGCCACACGCACCTTACACACACTCTTTGCCAGATTGTACTTTGCCTCATGCTTGTCTTTCCCGCGTTTGATACTAGATTGCCTACCCGGTTCCGACCCTGCCTGTCCTCGATCTGCCTGCTCTGCTTGTTCCCTGATCCTGCCTGTCCCTCGACTATCCTGTCTGGCCTGTTATCCGACCCTGCCTGTATCTACGCTGACCGCCTCGCTTACTCCCTGACTCTCTGCCTGTCCCTGACTCACCTTCTGCCCGCTGTCCTCCGGTGCGTTAAACTTCTCGGTTGGTATTCCTCAGATCCAGTGGAATCTCCAATAAAGTTTATTACCAATTCTCCTTGGTTTCTCGAGTGCTGCATTTGGGTTCTCCTTAAGGTTGTGACAACTACTATATGATGATGATGATGATGATGTTTAGTAATTAATAATAAATAAATATGATGTTAAAAAAGTTATAGTGAAGGCATTATTGAAAAGTTATCCAGTTTAAAAATGTGGTAATGGAGCTTAGCATGAGTTCAAGCAGGAAGACTGGCTATACATGAATTCCCTCTACAGCTGCATTAATCAGCTCATCACGGGTGTTCTCTCTAACCAATTATATTTCACCTCATTCTCCAGCAGCCAATCATCGTGCTGCAGTTAAACTTCAAAATTGTTCTCCTGCAATCAGCTGTGATTTCAGGTGTCTATGCTGCGGCCCGCCTCCACCCCATCTACCTCCAGTCATCATGTTCAGTGCTAGGAGAGCCAATCCAAAGACCTCATCACACCTCCTCTTCATCCCATCTCCTCATCAATCCAGATCTTCAGCATCCTCTTCATCCCATCTCCTCATCAAATCCAGATCTTCATCATCACCACCAGTGTCTAGACCCCCTGGGGTTTTTCCTAATATACTCCAGGCTGCACTTCCCCCTTAAAATATACGATATCAGAATCAGGGTCTTATCTCCAGAGACTATTAACAATGAAATGGGATCCAGATCAGACGATATAGACTGCTGATGTGCTGGCCTGTGGGAAGAATATCTATAATGGAAGAGAGTATCGAGAAATATACAATAGTATACAATATTGAAAATAAAAAAATCTGAAATTCAGAATTAGAAGTATTTTATTTTTATCCCACAGTAGGGACATGTACAATGTGTGTACACAAAAGGTAAAAAGTCACATGTTAAAAAGATTGGCAAGTTAATAAAGAAAATCAAGTACATATTCATGGGACAGAAATAAGAAGCAGCATTCTAAAAAGTGAAAATATATGAGGTGGCAGCAGAGTTTAACATTAATACTGTGTACAAATTCAAAAGTCTTCTCTTAAAGCAGTACAATAGTCTATGTGTAGTGGAGTGACAGCCAGTAATAACACAAATAAGTTGTAAAACAGTATATATTTCACACAAGTGTTATTGTGTGTGCTCTTCTAGGGGCGGTGGTGATTATTCTCTTAAGCCCTGGAGGGGCCCCCCAATGTTTGTTTTTCGAGACTGTGTCTCAGGGCTTCTTAACATTTATGAAACTATGAATGTGTAGCACCAGATTAACGGGAAGAATCTCAGCTAACTGAAGATATGAACCATTTTTACCAAAACAAAACACAAGTCTCGTAAGAAGCGTCTAAAAGACCCCTGAGCGAAACAATGCAAACTGACTTTGGAACAGAACTCAAGATAAAGATACCCTTATTACTTATCGTAACTGCACATACAATATATCCGATTAAAGCTGAGACCCCACAGATTATTTAAGTATAGTATCATCACTGAGCGATCCGAACTCACGACAGGGGAAGCAAACACAGACATCACAACACGTAGCTTTACAGAGCTTTTACGGGAGATCGTCTCACCGTAGCTGTCAATCTGATCAAAAGACGTGTTCAATGGCATTAAAACGAGAAAAAAAGCGGCTGAATCGGTTGATCCATAGGTTGATAATGTATCTGTGGTTTTGAAACAATTATTTATAATCCATAATTCCATTTTTATGTAAAAATTGGAGAAAAAAGTTAGCTGCTAATGGTAGTCACCAGAGTGTATGCAGCTTCCGGTTTTGCCCACGCTTCACTCTCACTCCTTATTTGGTAACGTGTTTGTGTGTGTAGAACTTTCCCTCGATTCCATTGGCTCTAGCGGTTTTAAAGAGATTTCATGAGTCAAATCGACCAAGAGAGATATGGAAAATGCACCCAAATGACCCCAGAAGTGTTTTTTTTTTGCTAAATCTCTCTAAAAAGGTCAAAT
This sequence comes from Gymnodraco acuticeps, assembly GCF_902827175.1. NCBI lineage: Eukaryota > Metazoa > Chordata > Actinopteri > Perciformes > Bathydraconidae > Gymnodraco > Gymnodraco acuticeps. Next base: position 431,551 of record NW_022990118.1, on the reverse strand, counting down.
GTCACTTGTTTCGCATCAATCTTGATACAGGGTACTTATTATATGTTATAGTTTGGATTCCTAAAGCTTTTAGTCTACTAACCCATCATCCAAGGGTAGTTTTCACTATAAGTAAAACATTATTTTTGGACGGACACTATAATTTACGGGTTTTAATGTTCAATCTGAATTTTCTTTAAAATAAAAAACATCTAATGATTCTGACTTTTCTTGGTGCTCCAAATTATAGAAATGATTACAAGATGTGAAGATTAAACAACAGTCATGTTATCGTAAATTATTTGTATTTATTATTTAATGTAACTTTTTCAATGTCATACCAAGCAGGTATGAGTGTGTTTGACAGTGTGTCTCTGGAAGGGGGGGGGGGGGGGGATTAGGGGCAGTTCATAAATCCATGTAAACATGACCATTATTCAGTTAAAACGAGACGCTGCGTGTGCACCTCCTAAACCGGAAGCTCCGGTCGGCTAACCATTATATTGCATTTATTATTTATAATTGTAATGAGCAGTGGCGAGCCGTCAGGGCCCTCTAGGGCCTAAGATATTCTAAAAAATAATATTTGAAAACATTAAAAGAAAAAACGTTTTTTTTAAATATTTTTTTTAATATTTTGTTGATGTTACATCTTTCATTAGTTTTACCAAAATAACTTGATTTAATTGTATTTAAAAGAAGAAATAAATCCTTCGAATCTGCCTGTTCAGTTTCTGTTGGAATGTGAAGGGTTAAAATTATTTCAAACCTGTTTATCCCAATAATTATAAAGGAGTGCCTTGGAAATATGTGTTTACATCAATTGCGACCAAACCGTTTGAACTTAGACTAAGAGTCCTTTACCTCACTGAGCTGTAGTTATCAGTCTGACTGGAGAGGACTCTCCCTCCACATTATTGTAGAAACATCTTCTTCTTATATCCGTTAGACCAGCTAGCACCAGATTCTAATAACAACAGCGCTGGTACCGGTGCACCCACCCTCTCTCCCTCGCTCACTCGCATGTTGGCTGTGAGCTGCGGGCGCCAGATAAGCCAACATCCCCCATTTTCATCACTTACAGCGCCCATCGTACAGGGCAAATGAAACGTGTAACCGGGGTGAAAAGGGTGTTACATTTACTTAATTATGAATATTGTTACATCAAGGCCGAAAATTAGGATGAGCCCCAACGGTCAAAATGTTTTTTTCCCTCCCAGAGCTGCCAGCGCAGCACCTCCCCAGATCTGGCGCCCTAGGCGAACATCTAGCCAGGGATACGGGCCGGCCCTGAGTTCATATCATGCATGGTTCATATGCAACTCGCAAATATCTTTCTCTCTCTCTCTTCTCTCTCTTCTCTCATCTCTCCTCTCTCCTCTATTTTCTCTTTTCTCTTCTCCCTTCTCTCTCTCCCTCTCTCTCTCCCTCTCTCAATGTTGGTACGCAAATGCGCTTTGTTTCAAATGACCCGGTGTTCTTTTTTTGGCGGAGGTGGGCATGCGCACCTGCGCACCAGTTATGTGCAGCCCTGTTTATAACCTCCTTTAGCTTAGGAACCACTGGACCTCCCTAACCGAAAGGAGAGGAGAAAATGCTGCCCCACAATGCATTGCAGCCGCAGCATTTGCCGTCACTCAACAGTCGGCCGTTCACGGAAACAACCGATTATGACGGAGAAATGATATCATGAAAGTTACGGTGTTTATTAAGCTTTTTAAAACGTAGGTGGTAAGTTGCCAAAGTGCTTTGTTTTGAACGTTCATCAGTATTATAATCAAAGAGAAATATGAACGTTAGTTTTTACTGAAATGATCAAATAAAGTCAACATTTCGCAGTCTTTACTGAGCTGTGTGGGGTTTGTTCAACTTTTAAAATATGTTTGAATGGTGATATACACAGTGATAGATGTTAAGGACTAACGTTTATAATAAATACATTTGTATTGATTTTAAGATCTTTTAATAGTTCATACAGTCATACGTATTGGGATCATTTGTATTAATGTGGACCGGAGGGAGAGGGTGACGAGCATAAGTTTCACTTTCCTTTTTTATTTCAATTCCAACTTTGGTCCTGAAGAATATGTTTCTCTGTTGTCCACGTTCATAAATCATAAAGCAACAGCATCAGAGCACGGTGCAGAGTCTCTAGATGAGTTTACAGTAGTCCCTCGTTCTTATTAAACATCCATGTTGTAGTCCGCTGTATAGAAAACTGTAGTTTCCATAGTTTCCCCACAGCAGCAGACGCACATTCAGGACGTCCGCTGGCGCATCATAAACACGTCGGATAGTGAAAGTGCAGTCGGATTCTCTAAAGTACCGCGGTCTCTTCTCCTAAGTCCTTTTGAATGCTCCTATCCACTATCCCTTAACCCCGTGACGTTTCACTCAGAGGTCAAGGAATAGGAGATAGGGTTAGAATTTAGGAGCTGATTTTTGGATTATCGGAACGCAACCATGGCCTATGCAAGTGGTGCAGTGACGCATCCTAGAACCCAGAAGGAAGCTTTGCTCGGATTCCCTCGACAGAAAGCAACGGGATTTCTCCATAGGATTTTGGAAAATAGCTCGAAATAAGGTCTGTGGAAAACTAACCTGTTAGATAAATGCACGTTTTGTTCAGCAGGATAATATCCACATGTCTATCCTACTTTTATTATTTTATCATAAATCTAATCGATAGATTTATGATCGATAGATTTATGATTAGCATAAGTTCCTTCATGATGGCTCACTTCAGTGATAGTGATGACATCGTTGCGAAATTATTAACAGAGTCATTTTCAAGATTGAGTTCCAATGATAAACTGGAGTGGCAAAGGATCAGCCTTGAGACGCTGTTTCTACAGTAGCAAGATGTTGCGTCTGCCCCTATGGTCTGCCCCCGGGAGTCTCACAATACAATAATAAGAGTGCTGTTAGGAGAGATGACGAGTGGCATTCACAGTGGCCAATCAGTGGTACTTAAGCTGGATATGTCACATGGGATGAGTGTTCCCAACCAACCAGAATTGTTTAAACTAAGGAAGTAGCGAGAGAACCGCAGTGACGCTACCTAAAACCCGGATGTAAACTCCTTCCGGTTCCTTCGTCAAAAACGCAATGCAATTTCTCCATAGGATTTTGGAAAATAGCTGGAAATAAGGTCTGTGGTTGACACACATTTAAGAGACGGATCACGTTTTGTTCAGCCGGATAATATCCACATGTCTATCCTACTTTTATAATTTTCGAAGCATAAATCTAGTCGCAAGAAGCAAAATGCTAACGTTATGCTATAAAGGAACTACAGCAGGGTCGCTGCTTCAACGACACGCCAACTTAAGATCCATATTCAAACACACAGATTCTAAATTGTACGAGTTGAAGCGTTTGTTTGAACAGTTTGCAGGAGGCAGGTACTTGCTTTCAAGCAGAACAGGGCAAACAAACTTGGCGGGAGTGTTTTACGTGTTCGGTGTAATGACGTAAAACGGCCTGGACAACTTCTAATAATAATAATAATAATGCATTTTTATTTATATAGCGCTTTTCACAACTCAAAGACGCTTTACAGTATGAGGGTAGACAAACAAGGACAGGCAAACAAGTAAGTAAAAAATAAAAAGGCAGTCAAGAGGAAGTTGATTGAGAGGGGGGGGGGGCTTATGGGTAGACAGAGTTGAAAAGATGTGTTTTGAGGCGGGACTGAAAGACTGTGAGGGACTCAGAGTCACGGAGATCTTGGGGGAGGGAATTCCAGAGCCTAGGAGCTGCCACTGAGAAGGCTCTGTCCCCAAAGCTGCAGAGTGTGGATGTGGGAATGGATAGGAGTCCGGCTGCGGTGGATCTGAGGGACCGTGGAGGTTGATAAGGAGTGAGAAGGTTTGTGAGATAAGGGGGGGGCAGATGGTGGAGGGCTTTGTAGGTGAGGACCAGCATTTTGTAGTTGTTGCGATGGGAGACAGGAAGCTAGTGGAGGTCTTTGAGGACTGGGGTGATGTGATGCCATAATTTGGTATGCGTGAGGAGACGTGCAGCTGCATTTTCTTCTGTAGTAACTGTAACTTCTGTAGTCCTATTCAGCCACTTGGTAACAACCATCGTTTTTCAGACACGTAAACTCTGCAGAAATCACCAGCGGGGTCACTGCTGATGGATTTAATGTCCTAGAACAAAACGTGATCTGTCTCTTCAATTTGTGTCAAACACAGACCTTATTTGGAGCTATTTTCCAAAATCCTATGGAGAAATTGCATTGCTTTTTATCGAAGGAACCGGACGTGGTAAAAATGCTAACTTACTTCCGGGTTTTATGACGCGTCACTGCGGTTCTCTATGCATATATCGATAGCAGCACCGTTTGTCCAGCGGCTTAACAATACCGTCCAATCAGGTACCGGTACTGACTTAGTACCGGTTCTCGATACCCATCCCTAACCTGCAGTATCCCTCCGTAAGAACGATTGTGAGAATATGAACAGTATTTAATTTAAAAGCACAAGAGTGCATCAGAATCAGAAACATAGGTTTACACAAGGAATTTGTCTTGGTATGTATAGTGATACATAAACACAGTTAAAGAAGATACATTGTAAGAAAAACAACCAAAAAATAAAAACAATTATAAAAAACCATTAAAAGAAAATATAACATTAAGATAGAGAAAAGAGTTTACGGGATATATAGATATAACAAAACAAAACGTCATAGTAGTAGTATGCTACATACATGCTGGGTATATTCTTACCCAAACCAGGTTAGATACATGTGGCAGCGTCTGAACAAAGGGTTGATGTTCAGAGAGGGTCCACAGGGGGGCAGTAGCAGTCCATATTAGAGGCACTACCCCCCTCTCCCCCCTCTCCCCCTCTTCTTCTGTTCTCAGTCAGCAGGGATCACAGAATGGCTTGTATATCACATCAGCTCTGAAACAAAGCTCCATACTCTATAGCACGATTCTACCTACTACAGAGCCACATTACTGACAGCCTTTGATTCTCCCATTATCCACTCCGGGCCCAAATAACCGCCCTGCTTCAGCACCACCGTTATCATCACACCCACACATGTCGTATCGGCTGCTCGTCTGTTTCAACTTCTCTGTGTAAGTGAATCTAAGCAGCACGTTCACAGCACTTTCTCTCAAATTCATGAGACACATTTACAAATGCTGAGGTCCTTGTATTCAAAGACTATGTCCATTTATTCTGACCAGCTAATCAGCATTCCTGTAATATATCCTGTGCGCGGGGGCACAGACAGGAATTGGAGTGTTCCTGATTCATTTCTGCTGTTGAGTGCTCCTGATACGCTCATAAGAATGGTTCGTTAGGAGAAACTGGTTAGAGAGTGTTAGCATAAGGGGTGAATCTTTTCTGTTAGATCTGGTTTGGTGACGTTAGGATTGTGTTATTTTTTTATTTGTCTTTCTCTAATCCTGGGTCACGCTTTTTCAAACATGAATAATAGTAATCCATATCAAAATGCCAGTAATATAAATGAATGTTGATCATATGAAGTGATATGAAGTAGTTATTTTTAAAGAATAGGTCAAAACTATCTTGTGTAACTTACTAAACTAAACTGAACAGAATTCTGATCGTTTCAGATCGTGTCTATTTTCAGGCTGGTTTGTGGATTTTCAGCCAGTTCTGATTAAACATTGTGTTGTACTTGTACCTGGTGTGGATGGAAGGAGATATCGTTTCTAAAAAGAACAGCCAGCACATCAAAGACTAGCGTGACTAGCGTTAGCAGTTTTTTGCTACGCTAGCAAAAAAATCTATAAAATCCTATAGAATCCTATAGAATCTTGTAGAAATCTATAGCATGTTATAGAACATAGTCGTATTTGTAAGCCATGCTGAATAATTCTATAGAATACTATAGAAATCTCTAGATCATTCTGTAGAATACTATACATTTGTACTTTTCTATAAACTTCTATAATTAAAACTATAACAATATAAAGAATTCTATAGGACAGAACCGACTCATGACATATCTGTAGAAATCTATAGAAATCTGTAGAAATCTATAGCATTCAAAGAAAACATGCATGAAATGTTCTCTCTGATGCAACCGATACTAAATTATATAGAATTCTATAGAATGATATAAAACTCGTCTTTAAATTGGAATAGAGAAAATCATAGTAATCTACATCATTTTGTGGAACTGAGCTGCTTTGCAAAAGCTGTACGGATATATCCCTTTGAAATCTTTACAACTGTATACTGGATTATGTGCCAAATTAAATGATGTAACCTTTACATAACCATATACAACATATTGGAATGGAACTCTAAACTGAATGAATGTCACTGTCCTTGTATTCTGATGTAAATGCTCCAGAATTTCTGTGACTGCATCTGTATGTATACGTTGATCACTTTTGTTATGTAACTAATTATCTGTTACAACTGGAGATTAAAGCTAAGTGATAACAATATCTGTTGTTAGTGTGAGTCTGTTACAAACAACTCATTGGAGTCTGCAGTACTCTACTCTGTTGTGCAGTCTATTATACACTGTAAAAAAAGATCGTAATTTTACAGGAACTCTAAATTAACAACCCAAAACATTATTTTGACAATAACAACAAATAACGTTTATTTCCTTTTTTTTTTTACAGTAAATGTACTATATAATATTTACAGTATTTTTGCACTTTCAGAAAATACATGCAGATGTACGTAAAATAAAAAGTATTATCTGTAATTAAATATATAACTCGTAATATAAAAGTGTATTACTATTATAAGACTTTAAGATATTTCTTTGTAATTTTAAGGTAAACATAAAACTGTCAAAAAAAAGCATCAAATAAAAAAAACGTAAACTGTAAGTAAACATCTTTTACATAAATCATTTTCTCAATATTCGATTGAATCCACCACAAACATAAAATATCCAATGTTGAAACAAAAGTAAATAAATATGTTCTCATTAAATTCCTAACTTACTATTTTGTAAACATCTACAGTTGACAATATCATTAAAACAAATAAAAATCATAGAAAGTGGAGACATCTCTGCAGGGAGGACCAAGGTTTAAAACACACACTGTTATTTACTCAACAATAAGTCACAGTTATCCTTGTTTTATTTATGTGTTCTGTTGCTGTGTTTATTTCTTCCATTATCATACGTTATACTGTAAAACTAAGGTTTATTACTCTATATTGATACAGTAATAAAAGTTAGTTTTACAGTATAATGTATGGTTTTCGGATTCTGGCCGACAGCCAGAGCTACGGCACTTGAAATAGAATTCAGCCAAAACACGGCAGACAAGTCAGGCATGTTTGGAATGAGTCCACAACACTCCTGATTGGTTAATATACACGTAATCGAAGAAACCTGCCAATGAGAACTGTCCGCGCCTGTCGTTCACATTTGAAACATCCAGTCAGTTTGAGCGGGTCTCCTCCTGCGAGCTACAGCTGTCTGTGTGTCTGTTACAGCAACACACTCTCACTCCATAATCGTCCAGGAGCGACGTTTGGTCAGTGTCCGTGGCGTGCAGTTGTGACGCTCCTAGGCTCCTTCAGCTTCATAAAGGGACGCAAATAGCTTTCAACTGATTGCAATGTATTCCCATCTGCGGCGGGATTTGACGCTCAGGGAAGCACGGCATTCGTTTGTGTCGGCTGCCCTTAAAGGCAATGTGAGCGTCCATTCCCATTGGATAACGGAGAATTGTACACCCGGAAGTAAGTATTCCCCTTACTGTTGATTGATTTTACAGTGATATCTGCACTACTCATCGACTAAAAAACACCAGATTATCCTTGTTAATTACACAACATTGATTGGTTTAAATTGTGTGCAATGCTTTTGTATTTTTCCCCTTCGATTCGGAGAAACAAATATTTTTTCGGAGTAAAGGATGGCAGAAGACACTACACTACCCAGAATCCCCAGCTATCGTTTAGGACTACACCATGTGCTCTGTTTGACAAGCCCATGATTAGTTCTCAAGTTCTGTGATTGGTTGACCTCCAACTGCATTCCATTAATTCCAATGGCTGGCGTCTATGTCACGTGATCTTCAAATTTCTCACTGCAGAAAAAGAAAAACATGGCCGAACTTCGTTTTATTCTCGGTGGAAAATGCCTATTTTAAAGTTAGTTTGGCCATTAAAATGCGTTTTGATGTCATTTGATGCGAGAAATATGAGTTGTTATTTCAGATTATGTGTGCAGTGGACGCACATGATCTTTAGTTTGCTAGTTATTACGAAGATTACTTTAGGAAATTGTCCATTCAACGTTTTCATTGTCACTAAGGTGGTTGATTGATTGATTTATTGATTGAAAAGTTTATTAACAGCTTGTATATTGGGTACAGTACAGTACAGCTCAAAACATACAATTGTTAAGGGGATGCAGACCAGAGAAAGACTTTCGTCTTGTTTACATCAGGGTCCCCCATTTCCAATTCATCATGTCATTTAAGACATATAAGACATATTTGACATACAGATGGCTTATTTACAATTTACATACAGGTGGTTTTTTACATACAGATTGCTTATTTACAATTTTCATTTTAGATTTCGTTCTAATACATCCTAACCGGACATTTAAGACATACCAAGTCTACAGATATACAGTTAGTAACAGAGTCTAAAATGCGAGTATATACATAGATGGGGGGGGGGGAAGCTGTCCATTGAACGACAGGTTGAGATTTGTACCATTACCGGGGCCAGTTTTGCAATGCTCTCCCCCGAAGGTGCTCTTTAAGAGAGGTTTTGAAGGTAAGTATAGTTTTACTTTCCTTTACAGTTGTGGGAAGAGCGTTCCACCTTGATGTGGCATAATTGCGAAACGTGTATTCCCCCTTTTTTGTGCCAAATCTGGGTTTCACATGATTTGTGGAGCTCCCTCTGGTGTTATGATCATGGTATTCCTTGACCTTTGGGAAGAATTTTGACATGTACATGGGTACCATAGAGGTGTAGTGGATCTTGTAGACCAGGCCCATTGCAAGTAGCTGTACTCTGTCGTCTACTCTAAGCCATCCTAGGTTGTCAAAGTGGGCAGAGGTGAGGTGGGTTCTAGATGAAAGGTCAAGCAGTAGTCTGACCAGTTTATTTTGCGATGTTTGAAGTTTTATTTTTAGCGCCTTGGAGGTGCTATGGTACCATGACGTGCAAGCATAGTCATAGTACCCTTGAATGAGTGCTCCTGCCAGAGTTTTCAGGGTGTTTTTGTTTACCAGAGAGGAGATCCGGTATAGGAATCTAGTTCTTTGATTGACTTTTTTTATTACATTGGATGCCATTTTGTCACAGGAGAGGTTTGCCTCAAGAATAGATCCTAGGTATGTAATTTCCTTCTTACTTGTGACAATAATGTCGCCCACTGCAACTGAGAAGTCGTCGGATTTGCTGAGATTATGTTTCGAACCGAAGAGAATGGACTCTGTTTTACCCAGGTGTAATGATAATTTATTATCGGCGAGCCAGGTGCAGATTCTGCCGAGCTCGGAGCTGAGGGTTTTTTCAACCTGCAACCTGTTCCTGTCAGAGACCAGCAGGGCTGAGTCGTCCGCGAACAGGAACAAGTTGCAGTCACATGCTGATGACATGTCATTTATATAAATTAGGAACAGTAACGGACCTAATATGCTTCCTTGTGGAACACCACAGCTCACTGGGAGGGGGGGGGACAGAGTACCGTTTACCTCCACCATCTGTTCTCTCCCCTCCAGGTAGGATTGCATCCAGCTCACCGATAGTTTATCAAAACCAATTGCTTTTAGCTTGTCAATCAGAATGGGGTGATTGACAGTGTCGAAAGCCTTTTGTAGGTCCAGCATCACCATGCCGCAGTACTTGCTCTCGTCCACCTCTTGTTTGATGTGGTCGCTCAAATAAAGAAGGCATGTGTCAGTGGAGTGGGATGTTCTAAAGCCAGATTGAAATTCATATATTAGTTTATTTTCCGCGAGGTACTTTTCGACCTGTTCATATACTATTTTTTCCATGACTTTCGAGATGGAGGTAAGAATAGAAACAGGGCGGTAGTTGCCTGGGTCCAATTTGCTGCCCTTTTTGTGCAGGGGGGTTACTCTTGCAATTTTGAAGTCTTTGGGTACTTTTCCCTGTTTTATGGAGAGGTTAATTATGTGAGCTATGACTGGTGAGATGGCGGTTGCTGTGTCTCTGAGGAATTTGGAGGGGATATTGTCGTGGCCAGTGGCCTTGTTAGGTTGGAGGGCGCTCAGTTTAATGAGTACCTCTGCTGTTGTTACCCTTGCTAGACTGAAATCATCTTTGCGTACCCCTAGGTTTTTGTAGTAGGTCATGATGTGATCTACTCCAAAAAGCCCTGAGTGGGAGGGTAATTTATTTACAAGAGTTGTGGCTATGTTTGTGAAAAAAATGTTCAAGTACTTGGCCACATCCAGTTTGTCTGTGATGAGCCTGTTATCTGTCTTTATGTTTAAGTTAGAAAATCTCGTTTTGAGTTTTTTACTGCAGCCAAGCTGGTTATTGAGTCATTTCCAAAGTTCACGGGGTTTATTTTTGTTTTCCTCAGTTTTGACATTGATGAAATTCTTTTTGGCAGTTTTGATCATGGAGCTTACGTCATTTCTTAGTCTGTTTCTTTCAATTTTTAGTTCAGTCACGTGGGCCTGGAGTTCACTGCTCGTGCTTTTGGAAAGCATTGACTGACTTTTATGAAACTCAGAGCATTTTTTGTCTCTGGTTTTCATGGCGGTCAGTATGCCGGAGTGCATCCACGGCTCAGCGCGATTTTTTACCCTGGTTGTTCTTAGGGGGGCCAAATCATTGAGTATTGCAGAGAATTTGTTTTTGAAACCAAGCCATGTTTCTTCAACTTGTGTACCACTGAGCTCATCTGACCAGTCCAGGCTCTCCAGTTCTCGGTTAAAGGCTTCGCTAGAGTAGTTTTTGAGGTCTCTAGATATGACTGTTTTGTGGCAGCCGGCCCTTTGTTTTAGCTTTTTGCGGGTACAGAATATCATATAATGATCACTTAACCCGCATGCTATAACCCCTTTACTGGAGATCCTGGACCTGTCAGAGGTCAGAATGAGATCAATGGTAGTTTGTGTTGTTTCACATACCCGGGTGGGTTGGGTGATTAGCTGGCTGAAGCCGTGCAGATCACAAATCCTACTGAAGGACTTGAAGACGGACGTGTCTTTACGTTGCATATCCGTGTTCCAGTCTCCAATAATAATTGTCTCTACATCCCCCATATCAGCCAAACACCCATCTAATGTATCATAAAAGTCACTCTGTTCCGGTGGTCTATAGATTGTCCCGACTATTACAGATTTAGCATTGTCAAAAATAATTTCAACCCACACAGATTCAATATTTTCATGATGCAGGTCAGTACGGTTTTTGAAATTGGTGTCTTTATGTATGTACATGCAGACACCACCTCCATTCACGTTCCTGTCCCTTCTCACTACAAGATAATCTTCAATTTCAATCTCTGAATCTGTAATGGAATTGTCCAATTTGGTCTCAGAAAAGCATAATATGCTTGCCTTACCGTTCATGAATAGCTGCCTGAGTTCAGCCAGTTTGTGTCTCAGGCTGTTAGTGTTCAGATGAAAAATATGTAGTCCATTTTTGTTGCTTAAATGCACAATGTCGTCAGCTTGCAGATATTTGTCTTTGTCCGTTACAGCAACCGGCTTGCGGCCTGCCGTGGTGTTTGGAGCGGTGGGGTGGTGATGGGGGGAGGGAGGCTCCGTTGTAGCTTTAGCCGTTGATATGCTAGCAGGGTGGCTAACAACATGGCGGATATTTGTTCCCTCGGATCTCGGTTCTCTTCCTCTCGTCACTGCCTCACGCGTGTCTGTCTGCCGAGGCGTCCCCGGGGGAATGTCGAAGTCTCCGTTTAATCCTCGGTCTCCGCTGTCTCCACGGTCTCTGTTGTCGTCGCGTAGTTGTTGCTGCAGCGGAAGAGATGCTAGTTGTGATGCTAGCTCCTCGAGCATGCAGGACTGGCTTCTTGTCTGCACCGGGCCCGGATTCAGATGGATGTCTCCCGCTAACAATAAGACCAAGACGATCATACTTCTTCGGTCTAGTTTGCCTGACGGGGGTAAGTACTTTCGCGTCGGGTTTGCAGTTAATAATGCATGAATGCTTGCACTTCCAAAAGCGAGGTGTTTCCTTTCCCAGCCGTTGAGAAGGTAAAAGTCATTGTGGTTGCTAGGGACGCTGCTATCGATATTATTTCTGTTATGTTGTGTAACTGTTTAATGGTGTTATCTTTATTGCTACCCCCTTCCCCATCAATGTATAGTGTTGGTCCACAGCGCAAACGTATTAGTTTAACAAAATCCGCATCTAAAATTGTGGCATACGTTATTTTCCCCTGTGCAATTCCAGTCTCACATCTCACAGCACATCGTCATTAACAAATACCGGAAACAGACCGAAAACATTTAAAAAAAATAAAATAATACTTTATTCCGAGTGTGCTTGCTTTTCTCTTTGAAAGTCATCACATAATAATAATTCCTTACATTTATTATAGCGCTTTTCCAGATGCTCAAAGCGCTTTTACAAATACACATTACACATATTTTTTTTTTATACATGCAATGGTCACTGTGGACAATACCCACAGGAGCAAGTTCAGGTGAAGTGTCTTGCCCAAGGACACAACGGCTTTACAGACGCAGCAGCGGCGGGTTTCACCCCTTGATCTGATGATCATTGCACAGCGCACTGCGCCACACCGTCCATCTTCACGCCTCGAAGTCATCGAGGCGCTTTTACAAGTACACATTGATATCATACATGTATTGTGGACATTACCCACAGGAGCAAATCCGGGTGAAGTGTCTTGCCCAAGGACACAACGGCCTGACGCAGTGGCGGCAGGAGCGGGTTTCGAACTGGAGTTCCCCAGCACCCCCCTTGATCTGATGATCAGATGCACAGACCACTGCGCCACCCGTCCCTAAATGGCATGGCATTGTAATACACCTAAAAATACCTAAATGGCATTGTAATACACGGTTCGGCTGCATTAAATATTAGATATCTGCCGTAGTTCTGTATTTATAGAGCCCTGATGAGAAGACTTCTAGACAAACATGAGGAACTGAAAACGTGACGTGGATCATGAATATATCAGCCATTAAACAACATCTTACATTTCTTTTCACACAATACGTCTCCTTGCAGTATCAACACTAATTTGGCTGACTTTTATATTTGATCCAATTGGTAGATAGGCTGTATTTACACCATAAAGGTGCACAGCTGATATAAAGGGACACCTAGTGGTTAAAGCATGTTATTGAATTTCATTATTTTTATTATTAGATATTAATAGGATCCCTATAAAGTATATTCATTACTCGTTATTCTCTACTAATAGTTAATCTCTCTCTCTCTCTCTCTCTCTCTCTCTCTCTCTCTCTCTCTCTCTCTCTCTCTCTCTCTCTCTCTCTCTCTCTCTCTCTCTCTCTCTCTCTCTCTCTCTCTCTCTCTCTCTCTCTCTCTCTCTCTCTCTATGTTGGTGCGCAAATGTGTGCCTTTTTTCAAATGATCCGGTGCTCCATTTTTGGCGGGGGGTGCGCATGCGCACCAGTTATGTGCAGCCCTGTATATAATGATTATTTTGCACATCCCTTTCAAGATTTCAAGATTTTCTAAGGTTTATTGACATATCATATTCACAAACGGTGTAGTTATGCATTGAATGAAAAACTTGGGTCGCAGGTTCCTCAATAGTGCATTACAAGACATCTATCAATATTTGTGCGTACCTCCAGCAATGTTAACTATGTTGAAGCACTTATTTTAACTGATATTATACATAATGTATTATACTCTTATAAGATGTATGTAGATATTTCATCTCCGGCCTTGTCAGGTATTGAACAATCAATAAATAAAGAACACAGAATTGTGGAATATAAAACACAGAATTTGTGTGATTATACTAAATGATGTAAATAAACACCACTGCATATTTACAACTGTTACACATGCTGATGTAACGCAAATGTTCCAACTTGAGATCAATAAAGTATATCTTATCTTAAGATGATCGATGGCTACTGCCATATTTGCAAAATGTGCCTCTGAACCTTAACAAGTGCATGTTTCAGGCTCATCAATGAACAACAGTAGGGGTCACAGACATAAGAACAGCTGTTAAATAAAGCTCTTCTGACCTTAGCTGGCATGTGGGTATATATATTAATGCTGCCCATTATGGGCACAAGCAATTTTCACCCATTTATTAATTATATGTTTTACATTTGAGTGTTTCCTATCCCCTAAACCTCCATGGATGTACCCAGTTTAATACTGGCAACTTCTTATTATGCCATTTCAAGTGCTGTTCGACGCTCGGCGTAACCCTCGGAGCACACTCTCCAATCACAGAGCTTGAGGACTATCAAGGGGTTTGTCCAGCGAAGCGGAGAGAATACTTACTTCCGGGTGTAATATTCTCTAAAGCAAATGAGCTGCTCCGACCTTCGGTCCTGACGGACTCCAACTTGTGTTTATTAATCAAACAAATAAATAAACACAAGGATAATTATGTGTTATTGTTGAGTAAATGGAGAATTGCACAGGGGAAAATAACGTATCTATGCCACAATTTTAGATGTGGATTTTGTTAAACTAATACGTTTGCGCTGTGGACCAACACTATACATTGACGGGGAAGGGGGTAGCAATAAAGATAACACCATTAAACAGTTACACAACATAACAGAAATAATATCGATAGCAGCGTCCCTAGCAACCGCCTTGGTAACAATGAAAACGTTGAATGGACACAATTTCCTGAAGTAATCTTCGTAATAACGAGCAAACTAAAGATCATGTACATCCACTGCACACATAATCTGAAATAACAACTCATATTTCTCGCATCAAATGACATCAAAACGCATTTTAATGACCAAACTAACATTAAAATAGCCATTTTCCACCGAGAATAAAACGAAGTTCGGCCATGTTTTTTTTTTTCTGCAGGGAGAAATTTGAAGATCACGTGACATAGACGCCAGCCATTGGAATGAATGGAATGCAGTTGGAGGTCAACCAATCACAGAGCTTGAGAACTAATCACAGGGCTTGTCAAACAGAGCACATGGTATAGTCCTAAACGATAGCTGGGTATTCTGGGTAGTGTAGTGTCTTCTGCCATCCTTTACTCAGAAAAAATATTTGTTTCTCCGAATCGAAGGGGAAAAATACAAAAGCATTGCACACAATTCAAACCAATCAATGTTGTGTAATTAACAAGGATAATCTGGTGTTTTTTAGTCGATGAGTAGTGCAGATATCACTGTAAAATCAATCGACAGTAAGGGGAATACTTACTTCCGGGTATACAATTATCCGTTATCCAATGGGAATGGACGCTCACATTGCATTTAAGAGCAGCCGACACAAACGAATACCGTGCTTCCATTAGAGATGGCAAATCCGGATCCTTTTACGGACTCAGGGTCTTCTGAGTCAGTCATTGAAGAGATGCGGATCATACGAGTCATTTGAGTCATATGAGTCATATGAGTCAGCATCACCAAGATCATAGAAATCCTATCGGTGAAACCGAAAACTTGTTGCATTTCACGAGCATATTAAAGAGCTTACGAAATGCTTTTAGCACCTGTCAGTGGGCTTAGTATATGATAGAGGTTGCATTTGTATTGTGAAATGTGCCATATCATTTTTTTAATTATTGATCTATTTGTAATAAATCACTATTATAAAAACATACAAAAGTTGTCAGTAACAATCGTTCGTTGCGCCAGAAACATCAACTTCGGCCATTTCCGGCGGTGACGTCATGAGTAGAACACAGCTGAGCTCAGTCCCGTTTGAATGCCTTGAAGGGCCAAATATTATGAAAAAGGATGCACAGCAATAAGACGCCAAGAATAATTGGCAAGCGATATGTTGTATGGGGAGGTGGGGCCGTCTCAACATCTGGTCATGGGATGTTTTTGTGGCCAAAAAATGATCAAATGTTGCGTATATGGACAAAACAAGTGCGTCGTATGAGACCAGGGGCCTCATTTATAACGCTGTGCGTAGGATTCACGTGGGAAGGTTGCTTACATAGTAGAAATCCAAAAAATAGGTACAGAAATGTTCCGACATTTTCCGATTCACCAAACATTGCGCACCGGCGAGGGAAGTGCGTACGGCACTTCCTACGCCGGTTTCTCTTTATAAATCACAATCGACTCGAAATGCGGTGCAGCTTTTGCAGGCTTCACGTAACGCCCATATTTGCCTATAAATAGTCAAAGACACGCCCATTAATTAATTCATTCTGACTGACTTTATGAAGAAGATCGCAGGAAATGACGACAGAACAGCTAAAAAAGACATCTCACACCGTGTCAGATTTTGGTTATTTTGGGGAGGTCGAGATAAATCATATTGTTTGGTGGATGCAGTTTGAACCAGAGTAGCAGCATGGAGGTCGGATCGTCACCAAAATAAATAAATAAGTGGTCCGAAAAAGGTTCATGACAAAAAAAATACACATACACTCTAAAAACAAATGCCTTGGCTCAACAAAGAAAATCAACGCAACAGTTTGCATCAATGTTTATTGAGTTAAGAGGTTAAGAGCTCAACTCAGTGAAAGCACTGTCTGCTGACCAATCAGAGCTCAGTGTGCGGAGTTTAAAGCGATCAAGTCATATTACAGGAGAAAGGAAATACAGAAAAGCTGCCGGTGCAGGAAAGACGGCCAGCAAAAATCACCGACTGTGTGAACGTGAACATTAATAGAATATCACCTCCCATCTTCAGAGCAGTCTGAGTATTATAACATTAGCGTTAAGAAAGCTTACTTAAATATCTGCCACAACATAAGTAACCGGATCAGAGTAACATTAAGTACAGTCCGCGGCATATCACTTCATAATGTATCATATATTTTCTTATCTGAGTCAGCTGAGCCGTATCTGGCCGTGCAACACTCACAGTGTCACATACTGTATGCAGAAGTATTATTTTAAGCAACACATTAAGTTGAGGAAATACTTGAGTCAAATGTAATTAAAGTCAGATCGTGTTTTAGATGGGGCAGTGATATCATAAACCTGTTAATGTACGCATTCAAACACTTGTTCTTTTACCAGCTGTATTCACCTTGCAGGTGCAGCTCTGTGGCTTTGATCCTGGATAAAGTGTTTAAGTCATGGATGTTTAAAGTTTAACTTCTTCATATGTCTAATATTATAGTTGACTTTTCATTCAGGAAGTATGACGCTGCGCTGTCAGTACGCTTCTCCATGTTTGTGATTGGTCGAATGCTCCAAATACCACCCCTTTCATGTGAACGCGCACCTAACTAGATAGGACACGGCTGGCTTGAGCGATCCACTTGATAACCAGCGTCGTAGTACCGTTTAGCGAGAGCGCGTATGTTTTGGATTAGGCCAACCGGCTAACTCAAACATATCCAGGTTAGGTTGAACAGGCTTCGTAGTACAGGCCTCTGGACCCTATGACTCGGACACTAGTTCTCCCAAGGCTTATTAGAGGTAAGAGTGGTAGGAGAGGAGTGGAGTTATCTTTGTATTTAGGCTGCAAGTCGACAAAGGTGATCAGATGCTAATAATGATCCGATTCATTTGATATTGATCCTGATCCGATTCTTCTATTTCCCAGATAATACCGCTGCACCGTGTACACTAGCTCTATTTGTTTTTGCCATTGTAATTCACCATAAGCAATTGTTGACTGTAACGTCTAGACTCTATGCCAACCAACTGTAATTTGTAATGTATTATACTTTAACGGTTCTGGCAACCACAGCAGCCTAAATGTTAACGTAAATGTCAAGTTTTCTTTTTACAGTGTACTTATATCTGTACATTTCTTTTCAGTTTGCGTGAAGAAGTGGCTTCGACAGACAGAAGTGCAGGCCAGATTGGGAAAGGCTGGACGCTACACAGCGGGAAACATTATGGACATGAACAAGAAACAACCAAAAAACACTTTCTTTGTTGCCTTTTTCTTATCATTTATAGTGTTACGGTTTTGTTGTTTCTTTAAATATCGAATTCTATGTATTACTTTTATTTTAAATCAAATGCACCGGTTTTAGATAATATATTTATTTTGATGTGTAGGTTGATTTGCAGGTTGGTTGTTATTTGTATAATTATTGTATTGTTACTGTATTTTATTATATTAACTAGCTATTTATTAAATTAAAATACTGTTATGAACACATTACATTACATTACATTACATTGCATTTAGCTGACGCTTTTATCCAAAGCGACTTACAATAAGTACATTCGACCAGGAAGACACAACCTTGAAGAAAACAGAATCATATAAGTACATCAGGTTTCATAGAGCCAAACATTTCAAGTGCTACTCAACTGGCTTTAGGTAAGCCAGTCCTTTATTAGTATAAAAGTGCTTCGTTAATAGTTCTATCGCTCGAAGTGGAGTCGAAAGAGATGAGTTTTCAGTTTGCGCCGGAAGGTGTGTAAGCTATCTGCTGTCCTGATGTCAATGGGGAGCTCATTCCACCATCCTGGAGCCAGGACAGCAAACCCACGTGTTTTTGCCGATGGGAACTTGGGTCCCCCTCGCAGCGAGGGTGCAGCGAGCCGTTTGGCTGATGAAGAGCGTAGTGCACGCGCTGGGGTGTACGGTTTAACCATGTCCTGGATGTACGAAGGGCCAGATCCATTCGCAGCATGGTACGCAAGTACCAGTGTCTTGAAGTGGATTCTAGCAGTTACCGGAAGCCAGTGAAGGGAGCGGAGGAGCGGCGTGATGTGGGAGAATTTGAAGACCAAACGAGCCGCTGCATTCTGGATGAGCTGCAGAGGTCGGATGGCACATGCAGGTAGACCAGCCAGGAGGGAGTTGCAGTAGTCTAGGCGTGAGATGACGAGAGCCTGGACCAGAACCTGAGTCGCTTTCTGTGTCAGCTGGGGACGTATCTTCCTGATGTTGTAAAGCGTGTATCTGCAGCAACGGGTTGTAGCAGCGATGTTTGCAGTGAAGGACAGGTTGTTATCTAGGATCACACCCAGATGCCTTGCAGTCTGAGTCGGGGAAACAACTGAGGTGCGGATGTTGATTGTTAGGTCAAGAGTGGGACAATCTTTTCCCGGAAGGAAGAGCAGCTCAGTCTTGTCAAGGTTGAGTTTGAGGTGATGAGCAGACATCCACTGAGAGATGTCAGCTAGACAAGCAGAGATGCGTGCGACGACCTGGGTCTCTGAGCGGGGAAAGGACAGAATTAATTGGGTGTCGTCAGCGTAGCCGTGGTATGAAAAACCATGCGGGCTAATGACTGATCCGAGCGAGTTTGTGTACAGGGAGAAGAGGAGGGGACCAAGAACAGAGCCCTGAGGGACCCCTGTAGTTAATTGACAAGGGTCGGACACTATACAATGTCTTTATTTTAGTAGATACCAGAATACATGACACAATGAATCTTTGTAATATATTTATGTTCTCTTGTTTAAATAATCATACCAGTATTTAATGTGTGCTGGTCACCTGGAATCCTGGTAAGCTCCCAGCAGGGTATATTTAATACTATTATTAAACATAAGCTGGTGATAGATGGATAAACCAGCCATCCTGGCCAGCTGAAGTGTCCAAAACCCCTCTACAGCCAACCATTCCAGCCTAATATCTACTGGCTGGTCAATTTACAACAGCCTGACAAGCTACATTTATCTAAGCTGGTTTTTTCAGCAGAGTCATTATTATTTATTTACTATTTTTTGAGAATCTCTATGAATTAAAGTCAAATGTATACCAGTCTGTGTTCTGTTGCCGCATCGGATCTCCGCCAAATCCAGGATCATCACCCCCCTAGTTCGCTCCCGTCTGTATCTCTACCGCTACTTGAATACTGTGGCTCAAACTGGTATGGTTCCACCAAGTTAGACTCACCCGCATGATCTGATTCCACCACACCGGCATCCTCTTCAATGAAATCCTCCTCTTCTTGAAAGTGCACCGAGTCTATTGACGACTCATTGTCACTCGATTCTGTCTCGTGCAGTTTTGCTTTATTGGGGGGGGTCTGGGGGGGGTCCGAAAACCAGTCAGTATCTGGTGTGAGGGGTAGGGTTAGGGTTCGGGTAATGTTGTGAATCGAGTGGCCCATGGTGGTGGTGGGGTTATGGTATGGGCAGGCGTATGTTATGGACGACGAACACAGGCCACTCGATTCACAACATTACCCTAACCCTACCCCTCACACCAGATACTAACTGGTTTTCGGACCCCCCCAATAAAGCAAAACTACACGTTTCAGAGTGGCCTTTTATTGTGGGCAGCCTAAGGCACACCTGTGCAATAATCATGCTGTCTAATCAGCATCTTGACATGCCACACCTGTGAGGTGGGATGGATTATCTCGGCAAAGGAGAAGTGCTCACTATCACAGATTTTTTCAGATTTGTGAACAATATTTGAGAGAAATGGTTATTTTGTGTATATAGAAAATGTTTTAGATCTTTGAGTTCATCTCATGAAAAATGGGAGCAAAAACAAAAGTGTTGCGTTTATATTTTTGTTCAGTGTATAAATTATTTGGTGGAATCTATAGTAAAATCCAGGTGAATTCTATAGAATATTTGCCAATATCCTGCAGTATATTCTATAGAAACATCAATTGATTTTGCTATAGATTATTTTGCAGAATCTATAGTAAAATCCATAGGTAAATGCTATAGAATATCAAACATTCTATAGTATTCTTCAAAGAAGTTCTATAGAAATGTCCACAGATTCTATAGAATATAGGTCACAAATTCTATAGTATTCTACAGAATGGTATTCTACAGAACAGTTCTATAGAAAGCATCCATGGGGTTTTCTATAGGATTCTATAGATTCTTTTCTACAAAAAAACCATCTACACAGTATATATTTTCTATAGTATTATAGTATTCTATAGATTATTTCCCAGAATCTATAGTAAAACACGTAGGCAATTTCTATAGTATATCCGCAAAAATCCTGTAGTATTCTACAGATTGTTTTGCTAAGGGATAGCTACTGAATGTAGCTGCTGTTATCTTGTATGATTTGAACGGTGAATAAATATCCTCCCCGCTTTATTGCAACATTTATAATTTTCATTTGAAGAGATCTTGGTTTACTTTTGATGCTATTAAAGTTAAGAATTGCCTGTAACTGAATATGCACACATGAAACTCTGAATATTAGTATTTTTAGATTTAAGCTCTGCTTCCAATACAGTCAATGATGACATTGATTGTTGAGATACTACAGTAGTGTGTATGTCATTGTCTCAGTTTACAATGTATCTGACCATTTTCAAATCACTCCATGGACTAGCACCTGAAAACTCGTCAGACATGACCCCTCAGGTCCTCGGACCTGTGTGAGGACAGACCGCTACAGAACTCATTAATCCTCTTTCTGACTTTTTTATACAAACAAAATACATTGTATTCCAATACGGTATGAACTGTGTAATGGTCTGCGCTATAATAGGCTGTCAAAAAAGTCTTCATCAAAGACAACGTTTTGGTAATTGTATGCCTAGGGCTATGAAATGGTCAAATTCAATGACTAATGAATAACAATCACAGAAGCATTCTGTTAACGCTTGTCATGTGTCATGTGCTGGAACTGTGGGAAGTATAATGCTGAACAGAAGACTCCAAACAGAAATAAAATGTACAAATGGTTATTTATTGATAATAATTCACAAAACATTCAAACTGAGAGATGGTTCTGACTTCAAACCTTCTTTTTAACTCATCTCTTTGACATCTCATGTCCTTCACTGTTAGCATGATTAAGGCAACAGGTGCATTCTTCATTTCAATAACTTCAATATCATCAACAGCTAGGATGACTTTACATCCTTCAATATAAAAGCATCAACTACTGTTACATATTAAATATGACACATTGTTTGATTAAAACAACGGTTGATTCATGATACATATAAGTATTGTAATCGTTACAATATACTTGTAATGATAGGACCATTAATGTGGCAATAAGGTGCAAAAAACATGCATGTTCTTCAAAACAATGACTTCATTGTGAGACCTGTACTGTACCAACACACACTTCCTGACCACACACCATACTGTTACATATATAGTTATATATGAAGCACTAGCAAGGTTAGTGGTTTGACAGTGACATGCTGTGCTTACCAGGCTTTCATGAATTAATGGAAAGAAGAAGAATAGCAGAGGGGGCTCCACACTCTGCGGCTAGCTGTAGCATGCTAATGCGCTGCTAGCTAATTGCGAATAAAGGAATAAAGATGGACGGGAATAAAGGAGTTGAAGATGTGTCCCCTTTTTACAAGGTGACGATATATCAAGGGTATCACATTTCAACCCTGAGGCAGGGTCCGCTGTTCCTGAGTAAGAGCAATTGCTTTTGAAGGTGAAATGATTTAGACTGCAAACACTGAGCCTGATTAACATTTAAACTCTAAACTTTCACAAATGCGCTCATATGGCATTATACCAGATCAAATGTCTGCGTAATAAGTGTATATTGATATTTGTACACTTAAACTTTAGATGTCACTTCTTCTCAGCACATACTAGTGATAGAGGTTGCATTTTATTAATGCTGGATTTTTGTATGTATGCGTATTTCTTCGAATTGTAAGAGATAATGAGCCCTGTCTACAATTATTAGAGCAGTGTACTTTACAGTCATTAGTACACTGACTTGCTTCTCTGACAGCAGAAGAAGAAACATCTGTGTTCCACCTGAGCTGTAGCACTACGTACACAGCAGGTAAGGGGATCTTAGAAAACATCACACTTGACTTTGGACCCATGTTTCCTGTCTTACATGGACAGGAAACATGCTGTTACATGTCTAGGAGTTGTATAAGGACACGGGCTGCCTGAAACTTCTGAGCACTAATCAAATACAAACTGTTAATAAGAAGATTACATTTGAATTTCACTAATTATATATACATATAAAAAAGTACGTTAAGGATATGAGAGCTTAAAAGATGGATTATACAGTGAGATATACTGTTGGATTGAAATGAGAGGATCAGCATTATGTTCTGCCCTCACCTCTAATACTTCATACACTGGGACCATTAAGATTGAATTGGCTTTGATGCCTGTAATGTTTCCGTGTCTCTTAGCTTCATATCGTCCTCTCCCCTCGGTCACTCCTGCTTTTTGATGGCGCGTCCCGTGAAGTGGTCCATGAGGCTGAAGGCTCCCAGGTATTGGCCCAGCATGATGCCCTGCTTCACAGGGAGGAGGCTGCGGAGAAACAAAGGAAATGTCTGTTAGCTCTCACTTTAGTTCAGGTGAGGAGTGGGGTATGGATATTAAACCAACGTTAGAAGCCCCTAAAAGAAGATCAAGTCTAGTTTATATATGTTAAATATATGAATCATGTACAGTAGTGGGGAATGTTCTGTATTGACCTCAATCCATAGGCATTTATATTTAATGTGGTTCCATTTCATGTAATTATTCCAACAATAAAGTGACACATTCCCTACAGTAGCTCTGTGTTCGCTGTTTCAACGGATTCTCTTAAAGCAACATGTGAAAGGGATGATCAATGATGGTATGTGCCCAGACTTTCTATGTGCTGCAGACACATTTTTGTGCAGAGGGAAAGGACTGAGTATAGGACACAACTTTTTTACTTGAAAATCAGTTTCAAATTCAACATTTAGCACTTCCGGTTCCCTCAAATCAAAGTCAATGGTTTTTTTAACACGTTTGTGGTTAGAAGCCTGAAATAAGATCTGTGGTTAACACAAGCTGAAGAGATGTTCACGTTTGGTTCTAGGACATACAGTAACATACGTCAGTAAATGGAAACATATGTCTGTACAACTCAACACAGCTCACAGCAGAGAAACTACAGCCTGCTAAAATACCCAGTGAGACGCAGCAGGAACAGTGAAGCTCCACGAGGAGGATTTATTAGACATGCGGTTTGAGCGGTGGTCTTAATAATCTGCACTCTGACCGAAGAGTCACTGTACCTCAGGTTATCCACAGCGCTTACTATGCATGGGTTCATCTATTTATGTCTCTATCACTTAGATTTATATGTATGATTCCGTGCTGCATTTCTTTTGATTTAGTGTGATGTCTTATTTATAAGCTTCAAGTACCTCAATAGAGAAATAGCCCTGGTAAGATTGATATATTTCATTAGTAGTTCAATGAAGCTCTTAGTCTAGACACGGGATCATTGGATTTATTTGTCAGAAAGGTACAATTTGTAAGTTGCATCACCAAAATGATCCCATATATTACTGTCATTATGGAAGGTGATGTACCGGAACACAAAATGCTTAAATGGTGAATTTTGTTTTACCTGTAACCCGGTCAACGACACAAGTAACAATCTATCTGTTGTTGTGCAGTGTGCCGTTTTATGGCAGAGCTGATCATGGGATTTTGGTTTACAATAGCATAACTAAGAAAAGACCAATCAGGATGGCCCCTAATGCTATGGAGGAATGCTATATTTCTGGATAACCCATTTAAAGCCAGAAATAAATATACATTTATCTAATTGAACAACATATTTGTACTAATGTAAAATCATTAGAGCCAGAATGCCTCCTGCATTCCTTGTAAAAAAGATTTGTGTTAGCAGCTTCTCGTGACTAACAATTACTCTTTTGTCTCCGAAGACGGAGCAGAGACAAGGCTGGATAATACAACAACGCGTTATTAAAGACGGAATACAAAGGCTTTTATGTAAAACCAGCAGAGGGGACAGGAAAAGCGCTATCTCCATTTGTGTGAGCCGTGTTCCAGAGAGGAAAATCTTTCTAATGAGAATCATTTATAAATATTAAATAATAGCTCCGAGAAAGGAGGGAAGGAGGACAGAAGACTGCAGAAAGACCGCGGAGCACTGAGGGATCAATACAATGCTCCTCTTTTATCACCTGGGTCAAGTGACGGGAGTCATTCACACTACTGCTACTGCTGCGTTATGGGAAATGTAGGCACCACACCTATTCCTGTTATTAAGACTTCACACATCCGAAAATCCTAAAAAGGGCCCTATTATGCTCCTTTTCAGGTTCATATTTGTATTAAGTGTCTCTACTGGGACATGTCTCAGAGCTTTAACGTTCAAAAAGCTCTTTATTTGTCTCATACTGCCTATGCTGCAGCACCTCTTTTCACCCTCTGTCTGAAACCAGAGCCCAGTGTGTAGTAGAGAAACTCCCTCTGGAGGGAACACAGGGATTTTAGCCTTTGCAGAGCATTTACGTACACTAAAAGCTACAGTATAGAACACACTACAGGAGAGGGAACACCCTGTATATTCATCATTATTTCATTTTTGAAATGCTGCACGTTGCAGTTTAATGAGGATTAAATAATTGAATGTAATTGGCCATGATTGTCTCAACTTGTCACATCCGTCTGTGAGGTATGCTAATCTTTTCTTTCTGAATAGATCAGAGATCTCCTTATACTACCTTTTCCCCCTGATAATGCTACATTAGGAACAATGTGATTGTGATGAATTTGGCAGGAGGAAAGCTAGCTAACATTAGCTGTTAGCTGCAGGAGGGCAGAACAGTACTGCTTTGCTAAATTCAGGAGCTAACAGCTAACTTTATGATGAGTAACATTGTGATGTTTTAGAACTCTTTCTAAAAGTGCATTAGTTAAATGTCATGTTTAAAATGTAGTTTTGCCGGAAATGTAATTAATCTAGTTGTTGAAAATAAATGTTTTCACAGCAAAGTATAATAGATATTAGGAATGTAACGATATATCGAATATTACAGTAAATAAATGATTCAATACCGTCGTGAGACTGACAAAATCTACCGCGATTTATTTTTATTTTTATAAAAACACTTTTTTTTAATTAAACCTTTATTTAACCAGATGGTCCCATTGAGA
Source organism: Gymnodraco acuticeps (assembly GCF_902827175.1). NCBI lineage: Eukaryota > Metazoa > Chordata > Actinopteri > Perciformes > Bathydraconidae > Gymnodraco > Gymnodraco acuticeps. The sequence continues at coordinate 405,672 of NW_022990118.1, read as the reverse complement.
CTATCGATCTCTTTTTCAAGGGAGACCTGTCCAACATGGCAGCAAGTAGGTTACAACATGAACATAAAACAACAGATAACACAAAAGGACATTGTATTTACAGGGCTACATGTACATACCTAGAGACATTGACAAGTACCAACAGTATATTTATATCTCTGTCAATAAGCCTCACCTTCTTGGCGAACACGGTATTGTTTTTTAAATGGTGGAGAGACAGTTTGACCCACTGCTGTTACCCATGGCCAAAGCATATCTCTCTCTCCCAGCAACATCAGTACCAAGCAAGAGAGTTGTTTCCACAGCAGGGGATTTTGTAAACGCCCAAACATCCCAGCTTCTACCTGGAAATGTGGACATGCTCATATTCCTAAAAGATAACCTTGATGACGCTGAGTGAGTGAGTTAGAGTTGAGTTACTTGAAAAACTAAAGTGAAACTTGATTTATTCTATTGCAGGGTCTGATTATTATATTGTTGACACTTTACAATACTACTATCCTACTAAAATGCTGCACAAATCAGATTTATTATTCAAAAAAGAAAAAAGTCAAATAAAAAAAAATGAATTCAACAATTTGTTTTCTTCTTTATTTTTCAATATCGCGATAAATATCTTACCGTGGACTTTTTATCGCGATATTATCGTACCGTGAGTTGTTGGTATCGTTACATCCCTAATAGATATTAGAGAGGGATTCAGAACACCTTATAAAGACCCTAAGCAGAGGGTATACATAGGTGTTTGTTAAGGAGATGGGAATTATTGTTTTGTTTTTCACCAGGGTATCAAACTGGGTGTCCAGAATCCTGGAATTGAATAAAATGTATTGGTAATACTAACACTACTAATACAATTCTAGTATCAGTATCCTACTATGAGTTAGAACTTCACACTGCACATGTGTGCTCTCCCCTCCCTGTTTGCCATTCAAACTACAGCTCCTCGGCAACGCTTCCATCAGCAGACTGGTAAGTGCATTACATCCTCACAAGAAGCACTCTTACTAATCAATAACCCTTAAAAGCAGTGAGGTTAGTATCATGTCCATTCCACTCACTACCCCACTTTACTCCGTTAAGGCGAAGATAAGCTCCATCGTTGCTCTCTGGCAGAACTGAACCAGATCAAATGGCTTTTCAGATCATTTCAGCTAAACCAAACCCTAACACATTTTTTTCCAAATCTAACTAAGCAGTCCACGTCATATACAGCGAGCTTATCCCTCCTCAAACTCCTTATCTAATTTAGAGAGCATGAGTATTACCAATCGTTATGTTGACTGCTGCTTGGCATTCGGGTAAAACTAAAGTGTTATGAGTAAAAACCACGACACAAATAAAAACTGGGTAGTCGTTTTTTTTGTTTTAAGGGACACCTTAGATTATTTAAGAAATCAAATACAAGAATTGCTGATTTGTTGTGTAGCCACCATTGGTAATAGCAGAGACGGTCTGTAAGGTATATTCATTGTCTTCACTGTCCAAACGTCTACAAATGCGCTCAAGCATCATCATATTAAACATCCACACAGACTGGCAGGCGGATATTTGGCAGAACGTACCTCATAAAAGAGCATTGTATTTTACTGTAGGTATCCAAAATGATTTAAAAGGTGGACTTCTAAACTTCTTCTAAACTTAACTCCTAAAACCATATTGCAACTGTCAGTGTACGGCTGTGGCTCAGTGGTTTAGTGTGCTGATCTTCAGATCAGGGGACCAGGGAAGCAGGTTCAATCCCACCTTTCTTCCCTGGTGGGATTGAACCCACCTAGGTAACCCTAACCCACCACTGCAGTCCACATGCCGCTATGTCCTCGGGAAAGACACATCACCCTACATGTCTAATATATGTCATATGTCAGCGTGTAATATTTTAATGAAGTCGTTACAACTGCAACTAGTGTTCTTCTAGCTCTGAATTTACTTTAAAACACTCATGAAGTCATTCAGTAAAGGAAGAGCAGTTAAAGGGTGTTCAACTGATTTATATCACACTTTAATACATGGAGTGAAGGAAGCTAAAAAGAAAGGTTCCTTTTTAAGATGCAGTCTCTAGTAGAGCTCTGTTATTTTCGTATTGAAGCTGGGTGATTTGTATGCACATTAAACCACAGCTGTGCATGAACCACACACCTCCAGAACCTGCATCAAATGGACCATTCAGCCTGAAGTCATTCAGAAAGAGAAAGCACCTTGATGCTACCTGGTGACATGGACATTTGGAGATGGACTCAAAAGGAAGTCCAAAGGAAAATAATAATTCCATGTTTAACTAACTCAAATGTAACTTACTCAAAAAAAAGAAATACAATTGAGTGTCTAGATAGCTGATTAAAGCTGGTTAAAGATCATGTCAGACCTTCTTAGATCACCTCTTTTTGTAACACAATCTGCCAAATGTCTAATAAAGATTATTCTCCTGCCATGAAGAACGTGTCACAACAGGAGCAGACTTAGTATCCTCTCGGTTCCACTATGCTGTTGGATTTATGTACAGACCTGCGTGCTGCAGCAAAACATCAGCTGCCACCACATCAACACCCACTTTTACATTTCATGAATTGAGGACCCGCTATGGGAAAAGCTCCAAAACCACTGGATCCAATACATGTCATGTCCTCAGTTTCTTTGTGCCTTTCTGTTGAAAGAATGATCTTTTCAAACGTAATATTCACTGTAGAACCCACCTGTTTCCATTGCTCCTAAAACACATGTTGCTCTTAAAATGGTTTGGCTTATTGAAAGCTAATGCCTTTGCAGGACTCTTGTTGTTCTGAGTTTGTATCCTTATTGTGGATTGCACCTATTTATAAAAGTGTTAGCTAAACCAAAGTTAATGTAAAAGCTACCATGATACCAACATTGATTAATAAATGAAGCTGAGTGTACCTTTAACTGACAATACCCTCCCATGATGCTTGGCCATTCTGTAGATACACATGAAACAAGAGAACTAAAGCTGATATATGTACTGTGTATCGTTACAAGTGCTCATTCTAAGGGCTAAATTGAATGTTCTGGACATGAGCAGTAACTGCCCTAAAGAATTGTATTCTTCATTTTCCAGCTGGTTTATGCATGTACCTGCACATAAATGAGCAATGAAATCCCATCATACCCGTGGTGAGCATGTGTGACCGTGCTCCAGCTGACAGCAGCTCCTTATTGAACCATTTTCATGCTTCATAAGGTGGCTGTAGCCTGATCCCTCCTGCCATAAAGACCCAGACTGTCTCCATAAAAGTGACGCCTGCTGCTGCTGCTGTAGAAAGGCAGCTGGAGGCCTGTGTTGTGAATGACCGTCATAAACACTGGGATACATAGCAGCCTGTTGATTTACTTCTAATGTTGTGGCTCTGTTGTTTCTGATGTCCGACTGTACTCAAGCTCTGCATGTGAAGACATTTGCTTATGGTTCACTTTAGATGGGCTCTGGGTTTTTGTTCCCACAACTAGTCTGTTGTTTTATTAATCTATTCATCACCTTTTCAATGCGGAAGAAAATGCAGGTATAGTAATCACAGATATCTTCCTGCACTGTTGTTGCAGCCTCAGAGCACTTCACAGGACAGTGGCTGAGCTGCAGAGAGGTGGACTAGCCGATGGCCAGAGGAGGTGGATCCAGGAGGAAATGTTGCCTTGCTGACATGCACACACCCTCACTAGCTCGTATGTTATAACCCTTCCGTTTGAGTGCTTTCATTACAGAGGACATATTCTGTTCATTTCCAGGTGTATATCAGTATGTAGTGTCTCTCCTGGGACATGTCTACATGCTTTAATGCTCAAAAGCTCTTTATTCTTCTCATACTGCCTGTGCTGCAGCACCTCTTTTCACCCTCTGTCTGAAACCAGAGCCCAGTCTGCTCTGATTGGTTAGCTGGACGGCTCTGTTGTGTTTGGTCAACTGCTTAGAGATGTCCCGCCCCTTAGCCTATCAGGTACAATGTGTTAGAGCGCTAGCCAATAGCAGCGCTAAGCATGTTACATAGTGATGTCACTTGCTACTCCCCTCTCTCAGAGCACAGACATGAGACCTTGGAGTGCCACAATCTCCTTATTATTGCCTGTTATGGGTCAGGCATAGGTTGATACCAAGCGGCAAACTCTGGGGAAGAGCCGGGACGCCAATACGGAAGTGCCACACACTGCAGTTCATATATTGGCCGATAGGGACTGACTGCAGAAAGGAGCAATTTCCATAGACCCCATGTTAAAATGCCCAACTTTACAGCAGAAAAAAAATGTTTCTACCCCTGCATGCAATACATATTATTATGAATATAGTTAGGTTCCACCTTCATGATTATGAATCTGTGAGTGAATTGTTTTCTAACAAAAAAAAAAAAAAAAGTTTTAACAACATGTTTATTTATTGACTTTTCATTCCGGTATAATTATTTTGCGCAAAGATGGCACTGTTTGTCAGAGCACTTCATCCTTCTGGGATTTCATGAAGAACAGCTCCAACGCCTGTGTGTATGGGAACGCCTCTGGTGCTGGTCCATTAACTGCCAGTGTTTCCCACAGATCTGAAATATACTTGGGGGGGTGGTGGTAGCGGGGGGGGGGTTGAGGTAACGTGCAACAACATTAACCTTTCTGTTGGTCGCTTGTTAGCAGACCCTTCACGCGATGGCAGAGCGAACAGGTACAGGTACTGGCAGGGTCCATAATGATAGCCCTATAATTTAAATCTACTACCCACACATGAACATATGGAAATGGGTTACTATTTAAAAAAGTAAATGTATTTATAAATGTATTTAGGAACCTATCCATGTGATTTTTAGTGGGGGTCGACCTCAAATCCTCTAGGGGGGTCCAGGGGCATGCCGCCCCGTTAAGATTTTATTTTGGAGTTAAATGCATCAATCTGGTGCATTTTGAGGGGAAAATAAAGAGACTAGATCTATGGAAACACCTATATGAAACAGAACTGTATACATTTAAATAATCATAAAATCATGGCCATAACCAACAACATACCATTTCCAATATGAAAAAAACACTGAAACTTGTTTATTAATTTATCTTTGGTTCATTTATAGTTGTGAGTGTGTCTGTGCTCCTGAATCAGCCTCTCCTGTCTCCCTCCTCTCCCCCTGCTCCTCTTTGAGGCAGCAGCAAAGACTAGTTTTCTCTCAACAAGTTTTAAAAGTGTATCTTACCTTTTTTCACCTAGTTAACTTTTTATTTATTTATTCATGCATATTTTACTAATCACATTACATTTAATTTAGCTGACGCTTTTATCCAAAGCGACTTATAATGACCGATTACAGGGACATTCTCCCTGCGAGTAACTAAGGGCTAAGTGCCTTACTCAAGGGCACACTAGTGGTGGTGTTCCTGGCGGGATTTGAACTCACAGCCTTCCGATCTTCAGCCCACCTCACTATCCATTAGACCAATCTCTACCCTCTCAAATGGAAATACGTGTTTACATAAATGGTGACCAAACCGTTTGAGACCCACTGAGAACTTAGACTAAGTTAACTATCTAAACACTCAGAGTCCTTCACCTCACCTGAGCTGAGGTTATCCCGAGCTTGAATGACACACAGAGACCAATCAAGGGCTTTGATTTATGATCTGTATGACAGTGGCCATGTCGGCAGGCCACATCATGTGGACAGCCACTCACCCTGTGTGAGGCAGGCCACTTAACAGGCCAGAAGGAGGCGAGATCAGAGCAAGGGAGCGAGGGATCATTGTCCACAAGTTAATTGATCGCAGATGGCGTCGTGGTCACGGACGAATACAACAAAAAATTCTAAAACAATTTTTTCATAAAAAAAAAACAACCTAAATGGGTCGCGAAATATACTTGGGCGGCCGTTAATATACCTGGGCGGCCCGCCCAAGTATAGTCTATGTGTGGGAAACCCTGGATGTGTTTATGATTTGAATCAGCTACGTAATAAATGTTAAGGCTTGGGTTAGCGTGTAAGCGAGTGGTAGCTACATCGGTGCTAACTATGCTAATCGTAGCCTCCAAGTTAAAATCATAGACTGTATATATAAAGGTTAAAACGAAATAGACAAGTGTTAAACGTTAAGTGGGATAATACTGTTGAACAAACAGCTTCTGTTTGAGGTTATAGAATAAGGTCATCCTTGTAACTTAGAGATATTTTATTATGTAGAGGAACTGTATGCATCGCTAAGGTTAATTTAAATTGGCTATGCTCAAGTATGTAGACAAGCTAACGTCGAAGTAGTGTATGTGAAATCAACCTCACAATAAGATGTGTGTATATTACAATTATTAATGTCATATTTCAAGATGATTACTTAGATATTACAATATGGTTGGTTGAGCTGGAGTTCATTATCGAGCTTACACGTTAACGTCACAGTCATCTGAAGAACGAACCCAAACCTTGTTGTTTTTATTAATTGCATTACCAAATTGGTATCAAATAAACAGTAAGCATTGGTAACACAACTTCCAAAGTTACAGTAAAATAAAAAGGACCCTGACTCGGACAATACACAATCCAACATGTTCAACAGAAGAGAATCAGTTATATTGTTTGTACACACGGTACTTTACATATATATCTGTTTGTTTAAGGTGTCCAGGTGATGCAGACAGGCTGGACCAGAGAGTGAGAGACAGAACTGGACTCCTCACAGCAGTGAACTTCAGCACAGGTACAAAGACTCTATTTTCATACTGTACAAAGAATCAAGAAAGATATTGGTTTAAATAAATGAAGTATTGACTTGAATACACTGATATACATTCCATTAAACCAGTGGTTCCCAACCTGGGGAACATTGTAAAGATCGCAGGGCCAGGCCTCAGATGATTTGAGGCCAAATATCATATTTAGACTTTTTTTTTTGTTTTGTTTTTTTACACATATAATTGTAAAGCAATACATGATTGTCACTAAAAGCCTTGTCTCTACATTACAATAAAATATAAAAAATAATTGATTAATTAATTTGAATAACAATTCAAGTTAGTAGCTAAAGGCATAAAAAGACAGAAATGTATAATTCTTTCTTTAATAGAAATGTTTCTTCTGCGCGTTAAGTGTCCAAACCGGGCTTTTCTGGATAAGCGCATTTTTAAAACAGTCATTGTCCATGCCGGTTTCAGTTGGATTATTTGTCACAGTTGCTCCGATAAGATCGGTCTCGTCCATTTTGTAGATTATTTACGACTTTTGAATCCACATAAACACATCGGCAAAATCCGGCTTACTTTGAGCATGTGTTTTAAACAGTTTAATCCCTTTGTGAATTGTTTCCACTTGCGCCGTCCTTTAGTTTATTCACACAGCGGGAATCCAAATGAATGAAGCCTGAGTCCAATAACCATCAAAGTCACTCCAATAGTGCTCCTTAATTACGCTTTCATCCTCCGTTAACAAAATACTTCACATTCATCCTGTTTGAATTACCGCTGTTGCGCCCCCCCCCCCCTTGTGTGTGTGTGGGGGGGGGGCGCAACTTCCAACAGGAGTTATTTGGGGGGGCTCTTGGGAAAAAAGGTTGGGAACCACTGCATTAAACAATACTAAATACTAGATCACCTACACATCAGTTAAGTTGAGGGTTTTTTCCATGCAAAAAGTTACATTTAGATATTTAGCAATATGACTTTGTCAGCTTTCTAATTTAATGTATTGAAGGCAAAGATATTTAACACATAGTGAGAACTGCTACTATTTATCTCTCAATATTGTCTGAAAAAACGTGGTAAAAGTGATTCTTTCAGTGAGACAACAGAGCAACCTTCTACAGTTACACTACATTTTGAAAACAGTTCAATATTATTTTGATAACATATATTTCAATGTTGATGAACTTCATACTGTTCATTCATAATCTGATTGTCTTTGTAGCTCACTGTTGAAATAAAAAAAAAACATTACAATTACAAAATAATGATATCTACAGCCCCTAAACACACAAACACACCGCTTTCATAAATAACACACTTGTTCTGCAATAATATGTTTTATGTTTCCTGTCATTTTTGTTAGGAAAGGAGATGCCTGAAAGACACGACATTTTCTCCTTCTCTGAGGGTCAAGAAGAACATCCAAGAAGAACATTAAAAGCTGATGTTATGAGATTTTAAGACCAGTACAGGACATTCACTAAGAAACTACTTTTATTGTAAAAACAGTCAGCTGATCGAATGCAGCTATTTCCACATCTACACTCCATCAGATGATTATTTATATTTGCCTCGCTTTATGAGCTTCACATCACTTGTGCCTTGTACCGCAGAGTTTGCAACGTCACAGATAAATGGGGCCAATCTTCAGTCAGATGTGAATGTGTAATCTAACATTTTCAGTAAGAATAATGGACAAAAGGAGTGCAAATACAAATACAATTTATTGAAATGTGAACCAAAAGTTAATCAAATGTTTTAAATAAAAAGCACATATGGACAGAAGGTGTAAACCTATTAAATGTATAAGTAAACACATTTAGTCAAATAACGTTACAGACTAGGCCTGTGCAGTTGGTATCAGCTGTGCCCAGCATGGGCTCCTCCATCAGGCCTGGTCCTCCTCGTAGAGGAAAGACCCTCAGTCCTCTCCAAACCAACAGACAGGACGTCCATCACACGGAGGTTTCTCCCTGAAGTCTCTGCAGCTCTCTGGACACCATGCTGTCTCAATCCGGCCACACTGAATATGAGATTGGGAAAATGAAAATAATAAATGCTTTAGACAATAAGAAATATAAAGTTGACTGTTGAGTTGCTCAGTTTTTTTAGATTATCAATACTATTACTGTATAACTAATATCTCAGATTAAGAGGCACATTCAAATAAAGATTGGTCTTTAAATACATGTTGTCTTTTGAATTGTTTGTCTAAAGTCAAGGATCTATAACTGGTACTTAGTTTTAATGATAGTCTGGTTATTATGCTGTTTGGAGGAGGCCTCACAGGTAAGAGCACTAACTAGCTACCATCACATGTACCTTAGCTTGACTTAAATGTATTAAACGTATAATTAAGTGATATCAACATATAAATAACTAATGTCATGCAAACATATTAATATTTGCTTTATTCCAGTGTTGAATTTAGCACAATTGCATACAAACGTTAAGGGGTTTTAAGATTCTGAAGTATTATGCTAAAAACTCAATAACATAGATTATTATTTATAGTTTTGCTGAATAGTTTCATGTCCGCTTACCTTAGAAACGTAAAATGCGACGGCAGTGTGCAGATGGGGAGCATGTTAGCTTAGCTTGGTAGCTTCAGCTAGCTCTGGAACTTCCAGCTCGGTGGCAGCAGGTCCCGCCTCGGCTCCGCCTCTTTGCCCTTATTTGGATCAGGCTGGAGAAGGCGGGAGTTGAACTCTGACGTCACAGTCGAGCCGTTAGTGGCCGACTCCGCCTACTAAGGGCTTCACGGCAACTCTGCAGAATCCTATGGGTGACGTCACGGACCCTACGTCCATTTATATATACAGTCTATGGTTGATACAGGACATTTTGCCACTACTAGGGACATCTGGTAGTGCATCTTATCGGGGACGTGTTCCCCTTTGGCACATATTCCCTTAACAAGGAGTCATAGTGCTTTGTTATGTCTTGTCATGCAGAATGTTGATTATTTTCTCAGAACTAGTTAAGTACTTGGGAGAAAACTACAGAATTGCTTCGAGAAAGCTTTGAGCTTTTACCAACCTTACGACCCCAGCCCCCCCCCAGAGTCCTCTGTCCAACAAGCTCCAATTAGTTTTTCTTAACCTAATCTGAGTTTTGCCGAAGTGTTGTACTGCAGTGTGGGAGTTCATATTTTGTTTTACTCCAAAAACACTTTATCTTAACCTTAACCTTACATTTCAAAAACGTTTCATTTATTCAGATTATTTTGGATATGTATTATTTATTTAAAACATCAATAAAACAATTTAAACCTGTACCCTGTCAACAGGTTGGTCATTTCCGTTTCCCTGGCCAGCTTTGCATTAACCATTATAAATATTGCAGCCAGAGTGAAACGTGTCTCTCCAGCTGCAAGGTGACGTCTCGCGACTCACCCTCTCTCTCTTTGATGATGCCAAAGAACCAATTCTGTGATGTGTGAATCACTGGAGAACAGAAGAAGATATGATCCTTGATTCTTTCACCCACCCCTGAAAGATTTCATTTGATATATTTTTTCATTTAATATATAGACTGCTGTATTTCTTCACATCCAAGGCTGGATAAGCAGTCAGGGAAATGCCCCGGGTTCCCTGAGAGTAGGTTTGTGAGGGACAATGTGGGACACTTACAGCGATGCTTAGAGGTAGTTTAGATTTCCATAATGTTCATTTAACCCTCATGAAAAAAATCAACATTTCTATTGAAACTATTAGCTTGTAAATATGAATACTAGGCTTTTCTGTTGATTTGTTTGCACAAACTATGCAAGTTAAGGACTTAAATATATTTGAACGCAGGTAGCTTACTACCACAAAATGCTGAACTGCACAGTGTGGTATACGTTCATTATTTCACTGCTGTTACCTCGTGTGTTTGGATATCCTCTTTTGGTCGTTCTTTATGAGTCAGGGGTTTCTCATGAGTCTTGTATGTAGTGTAGCTTCAAATCCTATTAACTTCTGGGAGCGATAAAAAAAAAACTCTGGCAAATGTCACAACAAACTCTTCACCAGCTACACCCGTGAGTAAATCATTGTATGATTGATTGACATCTGAAACAGCTAATGGTGATAGCCCTCTCTGGCAGAGAACAGCCATTGGATAAATGCAAAGCTTCAACTGTCTGGGCGACTGTCAATCAAATGAAGGGACATGGTCTCAATTTGTGGGACAAAGGACACTTGGTCCCCCTACCTGGGACTATGGACTGATCTCTGTTTCCTCAACAAGGCAAGGAGAAACAATGGCGCTTTGTGTATTCAGCGCTTTTAGTAAACGCTGTGCATGTTTCATCAAGTAAGTTGGTGAAGATGTTCTATTTCGTATATGGCTTCGCCCTCCAAGGCTATCGCTATTGGGTTTACCCTTCTGTGCCCCCGCGCAGTACTGAAAACACTTGTAGTCCACGCCCACCCGCTAGGTGGGCCCCACCCTCGGGCCTCCTTCCGGTATAAATAGGGAGGTTGCCCGGCGATCTGTTCCCTCTTTTCTTCAGCAACCAGCAGTTTACTGAAGCACGAGAAAAGCAACATCATGAGCAATAAAGAGTGTGTCCGTATGTGCCCTTCGTGCAATACGGGCTACATTATGAGCTACGATTTGCATCCGATATGCGCAGCCTGTCTGGGGCCAGAGCACGCGGACGCGGCTCTCAGCCAGCAGGTCGCATGTCCTCACTATGTGCGTCTTCCTTCATCCGACAGGAAGCGAAGGGCGGACGCTCTAGCTGCTGCGGGTGAGGAAGACGTCTGGGGTGGGCAGGAGCCCATCCAGAACACACCACCGTCGCTGTGCGCAGCCATGGCGGTGTCCCAGGCGAGGACAGCCAGCGGTGAAGCAGCAGTGACACCAGCGGCAGCAGCAGCCGAGGCGTCAGAATCGTCCGTCAGTGGCGGCCGGGGCACCGGGGGAGTGTGAGGAAAATAAACATAAGCTTATTTTCCAACATGTTGGCTGAGTCATCAGTTTCAAATGTGTTTCACATATCCCCCACTCTGGGTAAACCAGCTGCCTATGACCTATCGGTTAATAGCCAGCAGGATTCGTTACAAAAGCCTGCGCATTTTAATCTATCGATTAATAAGCTGCGGAGCACAGTAACTACACCAGCTGCCTTCAATCTGGTGATTAGTAGGCAGCATGGTTCGCTACAGGGTTCTGGTGGTTATAACTTTCGGTTATTAAACCACAGACCTCGCGGCATTCCTCTATCCGAGATACGCCACCTACACACGGTGACAATAAGCCATGAGCGCCGTGGTAACGCCTCATGTGGTTATCACTGCACACACCTCCACCCATCCTCTGAGCGTGTACGCGCATCATGATGCGAGGCGGAGTGAATGCAACGTGTGGAGGCGTCCTCACAGCCTTTTCGCTATAGGCCCACCTTGGGTTGCCTCACGGGGCCTCCGCCCCCCCACCAGGAGAGGGGGGGTAAAAAGGGAGTGAGGTACTCCCGTTCGGCGTCTGCTCCATGAGAGCCGCCGAGGAAGCAGAGCGGCCGTGACGGTTGGGGAGGCAGTGTGAGGAAAATAAAAGAAGATTATTTCCCAACATGTTGGCTGAGTCATCAGTTTCAAATGTGTTTCACATATCCCCCACTCTGGCCGGTGAGCCAGCTGCCTATGACCTATCGGTTAATAGCCAGCCGGGTTCGGTACAAAAGCCTGCGCTATTTAATCTATCGATTAATAAGCTGCGGAGCACAGTAATTACACCAGCTGCCTTCAATCTGGTGATTAGTAGGCAGCAGGGTTCGCTGCAGGGATCTGATGGTTATGACTCTTCGGTTATTAAACCACAGACCTCGCGGCATTCTTCTGTCCGAGATACGCCACCTATACACGGTCATAATAAGCCCAGGAGCGCAGTGTTAACGCCTCATGTGGATATTACTGCACACACCTCCACCCATCCTCTGAGCGTGTACACGCCTCATGATGCGAGGCGGAGTGATATGCAGCGTGTGGAGGCCTCCGCACAGCCCTTTCGCTCTAGGCCCACCTTGGGTTGCCTCATGGGCAGCGGCGGCGAGGGCTCTGGCGTGGCTCGTCGTCATGACAAGCACAACACATCTCGAGCATGCGCGCCCGCTGTCAGAGTGTTTCTCAGCGTGGCAGCGCATGTGTTTGATGGACAGATGGATGAACAGGCTGATCAGCAGAGGGTACACCCTGCAGTTCGCCTCCCCCCCACAGTTCAACGGAATACAGGTGACATGCCTAACATCCCGTGAACAGTGTCTTGCGCTCCAAGCAGAGCTACGGGAACTCCTGTTGAAAGAGGCTATTTCCAGGGTTCCCCAGGAGGAAGAAAATCAGGGGTATTACTCCCGCTATTTTCTTATCCCGAAAAAGACAGGGGGAATGAGACCCATCCTCGACCTGTCAGTTTTCAACAAGGCAATAATGAAAAGTTCTTTTCACATGCTGACGGTCAAAAAGGTGCTAGAGTGTGTTCACCAGGGAGATTGGTTCACCTCTATAGACCTAAAGGATGCATACTTCCATGTACCCATCATTTCGCAACACAGGAAATTCCTGCGGTTTTCATTCCAGGGAATAGCGTACCAGTACAACCGTCTGCCGTTCGGCTATTCCCTGGCTCCTCGCACTTTTTCAAAGTGTGTAGAGACGGCGTTGCAGCCGCTACACAGAGGAGGGATGAGAGTACTATTTTTACCTGGACGACCTGCTGCTGCATGGCTCGCTCCAGGGAGGAAGCGGCTTTACAGACGGTACAACTCATATCGTATCTGTCAAAGCTGGGTTTCATGATAAATTGGGAAAAGAGCTGTCCCATTCCAGCCCAGAGTATTGTTTACCTGGGTGGAATTGAACTCAGCCCGCATGAGAGCACGACTCTCACGGCAGAGAGTGGAGTGGACACGCTGACAGCTCTCCTTCGACGTGTCACACCCCGCAGCGTGGTGACGAAAAAGCCCCCCACAGTTCAATGGGATACAGGAAACACTCCTGTCCTCCCAGAAGCTATGTCTTGCGCTCCAAATCCGAGCTGCTGGAACTCCTGTTGAAAGAGGATATTTCCAGGGTTCCTCAAAGGGAGGAAAATCAGGGGTTTTCACTCACGTTATTTTTCTAATCCCGAAAAAGACTGGGGCAATGAGACATCCTCGATCTGTCAGTATTCCACATGCTGACGATCAAACAGGTGCTGGAATGTGTTCACCAGGACGACTGGTTCACTTCCACCTGAAGGATGCATACTTCCACGTACCCATCATCCCGAAACACAGGAAATTCCTGCGGTTTCTCATTTCAGGGAATCGTCTGCCGTTTGGATATTTCCTGGCTCCTCCCATTTTTGTGTAGAGAAGGCTGGAGCCGCTACACAGAGGAGGGATGAGAGGGTGGTTTCCTTTGGACGACCTGCTTTGCTGGCTCGCTCCAGGGAGGAAGTCGCTTTACAGACGGTACATCTCGTATCGCATCTGTCAAAGCCTGGGTTTCATAACAAGTTGGAAGAAGAGCTGTTCCCTTCCCTCTCAGACAAACGTTATCTGGAGTGGAATTAAAAACTCAGCCAGCAGCAGAGCGCTCTCTGGCAGTGAGTGAGAAACTGACAGCTCTCCTCCGGCGTGTCACCAACCACACAGCCCTCTCCGTGACGCAGCTGCTCGGCATTAGCGTCAGCTGGTCACGGGGGGGATTCCCCTGGGTCTCCCCCACAGGGGGAGTCTCCAGAGGTGCTTCATTCACTGCAGAAGCCCGCTGTTTTAACCTATTGGTTTAGAAACTGCAGAGCTCGAGGCATTCCTCTGTCCCAGATATGCCTTACACACGGTCATAATAAATCCACGAGCACTGTTATAACGCCTCGTGAGGACAGCATACACACACCTCTCATCCTCTGGGCGTGTACGCGCCTCATGATGAGAGACAGAGTGGAATGCAGCGTGTGGAAACTCCCTCGCAGCTTTTTTGCTTCACGGGCAGCAGCGGCGAGGGCGTGGCACGTCACCATGACGGCACATCACAGAGAAGCCTCTCCCCCCAGCAGTTCCATGGGATGCAAGAGGTCGGAGGAAGAAGAAACATCTCATCTCCTCTGGCCGGTGCGCGCGCTGTCTGCTATGTAGCGCGCACAGCGGCATTGCGCACTACAGAGAGCGCTCGATCGGGCAACCTCTGTCTACACAACGGCTGTCACACTGGCTGTGTGAGGCTGTGTCACAGGCATATGTCTCCTCTGGGGGGGAGCCCCCGGAGAATATCAAAGCGCACTCCACCAGAGGAATTTCCTCCTACTCGGTGTTGCGCGGAGGAATGTCAGTGGAAGATATTTGCACGGCTGCATCTTGGTCTTCCCCCTGTTCATTTATTCACTTTTATTTGAGGGACGTCTCCCTTTCCTCTCTGACACACCCTGTACTGGGTGTCCTGTCAGAGTGAGTGACGTCAGGGATCCAGCTGTGCGCCTCTCTCCTGCCTCGCGGCACACAGAGAGCGGCCCTTTTTCCCCTCGTAGGAGAGGGACGTTCCCCTTCCTCTGACACACTTCGTAGGGAGTGCCTGGTCAGAGTGAGTGACGTCAGGGATCCAGCTGAGAGCTCTCCTACCTGACTGACACGGAGAGAACGGCTGTTCCCCCTCTATGATCGCAGGACAAGGTGGGACCTTCGTCTCTACTTTCTCACAGCGGTCGGTATGTATTGTTCCCAGCCTTCACCCCGTCAGGAAAACAGGTATGTTTGCTCCAGGGACGGGGATGTTCCATTACGCATGGCACAACAGGCAGGGGGGTGTTATTAAGCAGGTATGTCTGTGCTTCTAGTGCTGGACGGACCCAGTGGGGCGCAGACTACATCATGCTTCGCCCTTAACCCAATAGCGATAGCCTTAGAGGGCGAAGCCATATACGAAATAGAACTGAGGTTACCTACTGTAACCCAGCTTCTATGAGTATTGGCGCAGCCCTCTAAGCGCTGGGCCCCACTGGCTCTACGAATAGCTGAAGAAAAGTTATATTGTATGGGAGCAGATCGCCGGGCAACCTCCCTATTTATACCGGAAGGAGGCCCGAGGGTGGGGCCCACCTAGCGGGTGGGCGTGGACTACAAGTGTTTTCAGTACTGCGCGGGGGCGCAGAAGGGTAAACCCAATAGCAATAGCCTTAGAGGGCTGCACCAATACTCATAGAAGCTGGATTACAGTAGGTAACCTCAGTTTCCTAATTTGAATGTTTTGATATTTGCATGGTTTTTGAAAGTGCAGCATGTTTCTCCTAATGGAAATGTGTTCATGTTTGCACCAGTCAGCCCCAGTAAGAACGAATGAACTGTACAGAGTTCTTCATCCATTCAAGACAGAGTCTACAGTCCCATGCCTTCGAAGAATGCCACTTTCCACATTTAATAAACTGTGATGGTGTGCTCAGACAGCCCGTCCCTTGGTCATGAACCAGTTCCCTCATATAGAGTTTTCCCATACATGCCTACAATGGTCTGTAGTTTATATTTTGTCCAGTAGGTCTGTGCTTTAATAGATCTGAGTAGCTTGCTTATAATGTATTGTTCTCATGTCCTTTCTCTTTGATGCCCCCTATTCAAAGCCCCTGCCTCTAAATTGGTGGACAGATAATGTGGTAAACAAATGGGGGGCGTTTGACTCAAGGGGAATGCTTTTAGAAGTGACGTGAGAATTGAAAAAGGTCCCCAGTGCCCTGACAGCACCCGGTGAATCACCAATGGAGTCACAGCAAAGGTCCTCTCAGGTCACGCTTCCTTTTGTATCAAAACCGCCTATGCAGTTCAGCATGGCTTGAGAATGTGAGTCAAAATCAGCAGGAAGTGTCGAAAAGGCTTATTCAATTTGTGCACTATGCAGAGATTACAGATAGAACAAAATGCTTTTTAATCAAGCATATTCAGAAAGTGGTCTGTGGACACAGTTAAAGTAAAGTTTAAAAAAGCAATAATACAATCTGAGTTTGTTTTAGTTTAATACATACAGTACATGGAGAAATGTCCACACATTCTTTGAACCAGAGGCCATGATGATTGGTTTCGTTCAAGACTCCTAAATGTGCATCATAAAATATCGTTTAAAAAAACCATTGTAATCCTGCTAGTAATCCCCACGTTTTTGAAATGTAACAGTAACCTGGATGCATTCTTTTATGTAAAAGTAAGGGAATACAGTTATCTTTTTTTGTAAATATGTTACTGCAAGCCTGGTTATGTGTTGACATGCTGGGCCATACTCTAGAGGCCTGTACTGAGAAGCCAGTTCAACACACCCTGGATAGGTTTGAGTTATCTGGCTTAACTAACCCTAACAAACGCGATCTCGCTAAGCGGTCCTAAGTCAAGCCAGGGTTTCTCTGTCCTGCTATGAGCGGGTTCACATGAAAGGGTCGGAGTTAGCAACATTCCACTAATCACAATATAGAGAAGTGTATTGACAGCAACGCGTCATATTTCATGAATGAAGAGTAAACTATAATATTTGATAAATATGAAGAAGTTCAACTGTATACATCCATGACTTCATATGTATGGCGATTTACCCACGTAAAAAGTTAACCAGGGTCGTAGGACTAAAAACTCAGAGTTAACCCTAAAGTATCTCTCTAACCCCAAATCCTGCTTCTTGTTCAGGCCTCTGATCCACATTTAGTTACACCAAAAAAACTAAACACTGCCAGACCAAGTTCATGATAGCTTAATCAAACGGCAAGGTGAAACGCCTGACATGACATTATACCGATAGAGAAGTTATTCTGTATTCATCACATCAACAGGAACACAGGGAAAAATATAATGTATATAATATAAACAGAAATGCAAAAATGTGTAGATTTGCACCAAAGGAAACCTCCTCCCTTATAGGATCATGGGATGTTCGTAATGGTTGTTGCTGAGAGCTCAGCAGATTTAGATCTGAGGCTGTTGACTTGCAGTAGTGAGAGAAGGACTGCAGCAATGCCATTGATATTATATATCATTAGAGTAGTTTAGTCTGAGGTTCAGTGCCTTGCTCAGGGGAATCTCAACAGTAGCAGCAGCAGCAACGGGAGGGAGAGCAACTTATGTATAAATACGTTTAAGAAGCCAGCAACCCTATTTGATGGAGCTTTAACATAATACAATCCTTTGAATGATCCTTAAGAAAGCCTCACTGATAGTAAGCCTACTTGTGTTGTTTTTTTATGAACACACATTATTCAGATTCATGAAAGAATACATAATCTTTATTTAACACTTTCAATATGCAGACAAAAGACCAACAAGGCACAATGATTACTGGTTATCTCCAAGACTCTCATTTGATAAAGGATGTTAAAAACTATAAACTTATATCAAACGTGCCTCTGTCGAGTCATGATGACCTGGAGCTACTCTCCACACACTGATGAAGAAGTTCATCAGGAGCCTGCTGAGGATGAGCAGACGATAAAAACACCTGCAAGCTGTTTAATATTGCTAATATACTGAAGTCTATTAATGACATCACAAACAGGTTCAGCATGTGGGAAGCCATTTATGTGAGTGCACACTAAACTATGAAAGAAGAAGCTTGCTGTTGGCTCTGTTCTACAGTAAATCAATAGAGAACAACAATGCTTGCTAACGCTACACTGCTCTCTACAGCAGATGTAAAGTGCAGTAGTGATAGAGGACAAGACTGAGGCAGCGCCAATACAGTGTGTAATATTGACTGTGTGTGTGCTATTGCAATTTGAGATGCCGACTTAGGAAAGTTTGGCAGTCTACTTCAACAGACAATCCCAGGTAAGAGCTGAGGAGGGATAAAAGCTTCCACTGCAGAACACTGGGGAGGAGGAGGATGAGGAAGGCAGGGGAAAAATATAGAAATTAATGAGCTTATTTCACAGCTAAAAGGCAGCAAATTCAGCATTTGAGTTCATAAAAGCTATATTATTCCTGCTACTAACCACCCTACCATGACCACAGACTATCATGGCATATCATGTCTTTAAATGGTGTTACCCGGTCCAACACACTCTCACTCCCTAAAGCTTTCAACTGATTGCAATGTATTCCCATCGGCGGCGGTATTTGATGCTCAGGGAAGCACCGCATCGGTCCATGTCGGCAGCTCTTAAAGGCAATGTGAGCGTCCATTCCCATTGGATAACAGAGAATTGTACACCCGGAAGTAAGTATTCTCCTTGCTGTCGATTGATTTGACAGTGATATCTCCACTACTCATCGACTCAAAAACACCAGATTACCTTTGTTAATTAAACGACATTGATAGGTTTAAATTCTGTACAATGCTTTTGTGTTTTTCCCCTTCAATTCTGAGACTTGTTTTCTCTGAAATGTGGAGTGCCAAAGAGACTACACTACTCTCAATCCCCAGCTATTGTTGTGACGACGCCTGTCCGCTTTGCGACAAACCCTGTGTTTAATCTTCAAGCTCTGGGATTGGATGTTGGAGTGGTAGTGCGCCAAGGTTACGCTGAGCGTCAATCTCTTTGAAATGGAACGAAACCACGGCAGACTATTCAAAACTGGACTCGAACGCCCCCCCCAGAACTACACATGCTGGCTATTGTGTTTCACAACATGTTCTATATGGCACGTCTCTACTGGGAATTGTAGTTTTAAAAGACGTTTTCCCCAAAATTAGAAGTTGACAGTATTAAACTGTGTACAGCCCTGGAGGTTTAGGCGATAGGAAACACATTGGTGTGTACACATTTAAAACATGTAATTACTAAATGAACATCGCTTGTATCCATAATGGGCAGCATTAATATATACCCACATGACAGCTCATTGTTACTTTGTAATTCTACTCCACTACAATTCAGAGGTTAACCTGGTATTTTTACTCCACTGCATTTATTTGAGTTACTTTGCAGATTCTGATTAATGATGTGAAATATAAACAACCCTTAAATCAGACTTTAGTTACACCTGAGTAAAATTCAGGGAAGGTGATTGTCAAGTGCCAACAATCAGGAGATATTTGATAGTTGGTGCTTGAGAAGACTAAACATCTATCTGCAGATCTCTATAAAGTATATTCATTACTCGTTATTCTCTACTAATAGTACATTATAAACTGTATATAATTGCTATTTTGCACATCCCTTTCAAGCATTCAAGATTTTCAAAGGTTTATTGACATATCATATACACAACTACGGTGTAGTTATGCAATGAATGAAACACTTGGGTCAGAGGTTCCTCAACAGTGCATTACAAGACATCTATCAATATGTGTGTATACCTCCACCATTAAACTGTCATATTCTGCACTTTACTTATTCTATCTACATAAGAGTATAATTCATATGTATAATATCAGTTAAAATAAGTGCTTCAACATAGTTAACATTGCAGGAAAGCAATATATTAGACGTTAAGTACTTTGTCAGGCTTAATATTTATCTGTAGATAGATACCCCCAAAACTTTTTTCTTATTTGAAAGAAGACCTTAACCTAAAGTATTCTTTAATGTTTAAATAAAGGTTAATTAGTTTGTCTGCACATCCTCATATTAATATCTTTGTACATCCTGCACTAAACTGTTTTATTGTAGAGATCACTTACAGTATCTTCTTGATTTTTTATATTCTATACTTCTATCATTGACCTTCTACTTTTCCCCTATGAAAGTATGTACTCTTAATATTTTTTTCATCAAATAACATTATTCAACAAAAATAATTCAATAACGTGCTTTAACCACTAGGTGGTGCACACAAGGTACACACAGCATACTAATAATAATTTGGTATTATTAGTGTAGGACACTTATGTACAGTTGCAAGAAAAAGTATGTGAACCCTTTGGATTCTCCACACATAGCGTTGTGTGTTCCTTCCAAACAACTCAACTTTGGTTTCATCTGTCCACAGAATATTTTGCCAGTAGTGCTGTGGAACATCCAGGTGCTCTTTTGCAAACTTCAAACGTGCAGCAATGTTTTTTTCTGGACAGCAGTGGCTTCCTCCGTGGTGTCCTCCCATGAACTCCATTCTTGTTCAGTGTTTTACGTATCGTAGATTCGTCAACAGAGATGTTAGCATGTACCATAGATTTCTTTAAGTCTCTAGCTGACACTCTAGGATTCTTCTTCACCTCATTGAGCATTCTGCGCTGTGCTCTTGCAGTCATCTTTACAGGACGGCCACTCCTAGGGAGAGTAGCAACAGTGCTGAACTTTCTCCATTTAGAGACAATTTGTCTTACCGTGGACCAGGGGTAGCCAACACGGTGCCCGCGGGCACTCAGTTGCCCGCAGGGGCAACCTGAGGCATGTTCTAAAAATAGCTCGCCAAGCAAATCCAAAATGTATAAAATACACAAAACAAAAAAGGAAATGTAATTAAAAGAATCTACCCCATGCATAAAGGAAACCTCAATCATAGCGAACTCTATCTACTTACTACAACTCTATATCTAACACCCCTCCTCCCGCCACTCCCACAATGAATATCGACCAATCACGTTCTTGCTTGATTTGCGGGACCAGCGTTGCAGTCGGGAAGAAAAGCAATGGGGCACCTCTCTGTGATTTTCCTTCTGGCAGAATCTACACAACACATCAGCCCCATTGAACAGCCTATCATGCCAGCCTATACAGCACATGAGGGCCAGAGTTTTACTGTGTGTGTTGCATCCATGGTTGCAACTTGCATATATATTTATTCCACTTGACGCACACACACGCATGGTGTAATCTCCACTGGGGACAGGGGGGACATGTCCCCCGCACTTTTCGAAATACCATTTGTGTCCCCTCACTTTACAAATATGTATTATTATTTTTTTAACGCAAGCCGTCATCGCCACGGAGGAGCACACAGCCTCTGTGAGCGAGGGAGGGAGTGAGGGAGAGAGAGAGCTAGGGAGAGCACACCTTTATCTATTTAATATAGATAAAGTAAGAAATCATTCCAATGTGTACTATACCCTCCTGGGACCCGAGGAAAAAAAGTGTCTTCCAATTTCCTTTTTTTTGTGATTTCCTACCCATTTAGGGTTAAAAAAACATCTTGCAATTTAGACTTTTTTTGTAGAGGACGTCGGGACCATATTAGTTTGAACAGACAGCCAAAATTAACAGATGGACTATGTAACGTATTATGGTTATAGAGTGATATTAATACAATAATACATTCACCTTTATTTAAAACATGAATAAGTAATTGATCTGAACATTGCTGTTTATTTGGTCAATACAAAACTAGCTTGTTTTTTGGTGAATCTTTCCAGATCTTCAAAGACTTTGTAGTCGATGTAGTGGGAAAGTACCTCATTGACTCCAGTCAGCACGGGCTGTAGGGTCATCTGGACTAGTTTTATGGATGTGGTCTCCATTTGAGCTGCTCATAGAAACAAAGCTTGCATTCCTGAGGCAATTCTCATTTTTCATGGCTCCAATTAAAATAAAAACAAAAATAAGACATACGTGCTACTCTTGGCCCACAGAGGGCCATGTCTTTCCAGCTCGTCCCTATCTGTCTCTATGTATCTATCTGTGCGCTCATGGAGCATCCTGCATCTTTCCCCCCCTTCTTCTTGACCCTCTTCTTTCCCAGGTGTGAAATCCTCATCTCTCTCATCATCTGAGAGCTCAAAATCTGAATCTCCCTAAACTATCTGGTACAGAAAATGTCTGCTTCAGTTCCGTCTCCTGCAACAATATTGAGTCATAAAGTCCATGAAGATAGTCCTGACGTCCACTAGAATGGACATTTATAAAAGGGCTGTTATTTGAAAACTTGAATTATTTAATTGCTTTCAGAACTAATTCTATAGTTCCTCACATGTTAATAAACAAGAACATATATGATTTTCATGGTAAAAATGACAATTATTCAACAATATTTGACTTCTCCTCCTGCTTCTATAACATTTTGTTTTTCGTATGCCAGCCATTTTGGATGAAAAGAAAGAGGAACTTCCCAGCATGCAATTTTAACCGATGACATATCACTGGAAAGACCAGGATGTCCTCTGTACAGTACATCAGGGATTGATACAGTAGCTCAAAAGAGTCAAAGGAGACGCATGTTAACAAAATGTCCACTACAGTGGACATTTTCAATGGGCTGGGTCCCAGGAGGATACTGTAGGACAGTACAAAACAGTTTAAAAGGGGAGTGATTAGTAAAATATGCATAAAGAAAAAGAAAGAATGCTAACTAGGGAACATAAGATAAGAATAAACAAGTTGAAATGATTTGTTATTGGTTGTGATCATATTCTAAAGATGTTTGGAGTATTGAAAAGTATACAGCTCTCTTTCATCTGAGTGTTGAGAGCTGTATCCATCAATTCATTTTGCTCTCAAAGTGCACCAGATTGATGCATTTCACTTCAACATTTAAAAATAATAATGTTAAAATGTGCTAAATATATACACTGCAAAAAACCAAAAAAGAGGAGTAAAAGTAGCTCACGACTTGTTTTATTTTTTGAAAGTAGCCCTCATCCTAAAAAAGGTTGGTGACCCCTGCCGTGGACTGATGAACATCAAGCTTTCAGAGATACTTTTGTAACCCTTTCCAGCTTTATGCAAGTCAACAATTCTTAATGGTAGGTCTTCTGAGAGCTCTTTTGTGCGAGTCATGGTTCACATCTGGCAATGCTTCTTAAGAATAGCAAATTCAAAACTGGTGTGTATTTTGTATAGGGCAGGGCAGCTTTAACCAACACCTCCAATCTCGTCTCATTGATTGGACTCCAGGTTGGCTGACTCCTGACTCCAATTAGCTCTTGAACAAGTCTTTAGCCTAGGGGTTCACATACTTGTTCCACCCTGCACTGTGAATGTTTACATGGTGTGTTCAATAAAAACATGAAAACATATCATTGTTTGTGTGGTATTAGTTTAAGCAGACTGTGTTTGTCTATTGTTGTGACTTAGATGAAGATCAGAACACATTTTATGACCAACTTATGCAGAAATCCAGGTCATTCCAAAGGGTTCACATAATTTTTCTTGCAACTGTATGTATAACATCTGAAGATATTTAGTTTTATTCATGTTTTTACAGGATATTGCTATACTATTTCTCATGTTTTACTTCTACACATTAATATCTGATTTGTAAAACATCACAGAGAGAAAGGTATATCCGTCATTTAATGGTAAGCTATTGAAATTGTGATTCCATAGATGTGTCTCCCATCGCCCAAATCCCCTGACTATTCTCTCAACTCAGTATTTACGTTCTTATATTCAAAGAAAATCAGTAATATCTTTAAAAACGTGCATTGCGGCTAAAACATCCAATCAGCGAGCTGAGGATCTTTCCTATGTCTGTTTCCGGTATTGTGCCTGTAATGAGAGTTCACATTTATGCTACATTGAAGGGTGGAATTGACTACACATCTTCAGAAACATCATTTGCTTCAGATATAACTCATAGCAAATAAAGTATAAAAATATAAGTAATACAAAGATAAAACACTGGCATGTAATTTACGTTAGAATAAATAGAATGGTTTTGAATAATAGATATAATAGATAGTAAAATCTACGTCACTTTACAGCCCCGCCCACTTTTGGGGAAACCAACGCTGTCATTTGAACGGCGATCAAGCCTGAAGCCACAGAGATCTTCTGTTACTGTCCTTTCTGCTTAGAGGAAGTACAGAAACACGTAACTCTGGATTTGTTTTAATGTTTGAGGTGCAATAAACGACACAGCAGCTTTTTGGCATGTTACAACTATTATTTTCTGCCTCGCTCATGAGAGTAACAGCTGGCGAAATTACAGCCTCGCCTACTGATTTTAATTTAACCATATATCGAGCCCGATTCTCGATTTAAAATGTGTGCTCTAAAATGATATTTATAAATGACTATTATCAATATTATAAGCAAGACAATACATGGCAAAGATATGTAGAAAATAAATGTATTTGGGATACGTTCATAACAAACGTAACGTGGGAGAAAATACGTTTCTAGCTAAACGTAATTGAGAATGTAGTTTAGTTCTGTGGGAACGTAATTTTTAGGAGACAGGGTTGGACTTTTTTTGTATGAATTTATGTTTCATCCAATCACAGAGCTTGTTGACTTATCACGAGGTTTGTCAAAGCGGACAGGCATCGTCACAACAATAGCTGGGGATTGTGGGTAGTGTAGTCTCTTTGGCGCTCCACATTTCAGAGAAAACAAGTTGTTTCTCAGAATTGAAGGGGAAAAACACAAAAGCATTGCACACAATTTAAACCTATCAAATATAATCTGGTGTTTTTGAGTTGATGAGTAGTGGAGATCTCACTGTCAAATCAATTGACAGTAAGGAGAATACTTACTTCCGGGTGTACAATTCTCCCTTATCCAATGGGAATGGACGCTCACATTGCCTTTAAGAGCTGCCGACATAAATGGATGCAGTGCTTCCCTGAGCGTCAAATACCGCCGCCGATAGGAATACATTGCAATCAGTTGAAAGCTCTTTGCGTCCGTTTATGAAGCTGAAGGAGCCTCGGCGCGTCCCAACTGCACGCCACGGGACCCTGACCAAGCGTCGCTCCTGGACGCTTAGGGAGTGAGAGTGTGTTGCCCGGTCATGTAACTATTTATTTTCCTCATATATGCTTTTATTTTGTAATACGGGTTGTTTCTGTATCCTGTTTATGCCGTTTGCGCTCCATTATGTTTCTGCAGACGCTGCGTTGCAGAAGTCCGGTGTGGAAGTCATTGAGGATGTAAGTTGTGAATCTGCTGTCATAATGTCTATGTGGTAACTCTCTCTCTCTATCTTATTTATGTTGTTGCATGATTTATGTGATGTTAACAATGTTTATTGTACGTTGGAAATGCTGCCAAACCTACTGTAAAGGTTGTTAGCTTGCTCTGAAATTAGTGCTAAGCTAAATCGTTAATTTGCTTGCCTTGCCTGTATTCATGTCAGAATTTCCGTTAGCCGGTAATTACCGGACTATGACCGCTAAAATATGCTGTAAATCTAAATCTCTCCGGTCAAAATGTCCAGTCAAAATAACTTCCCCTTAGTGCAATACCGCATCAGTTGCACCACTTAGGTGACAGACAAGAAGAGTCAATACGCTACATGCACAGTCACTTCCTTTCTAATGTCTGACATTTAATGTGGAGAAGGAGATTTATCCTCCTGAAGGGGACATTTTGACCCCTCATGTAAACATTACATTACATTGCATTTAGCTGACGCTTTTATCCAAAGCGACTTACAATAAGTACATTCGACCAGGAAGACACAACCTTGAAGAAAACAGAATCATATAAGTACATCAGGTTTCATAGAGCCAAACATTTCAAGTGCTACTCAACTGGCTTTAGATAAGCCAGTCCTTTATTAGTATATAAGTGCTTTGTTAATAGTTCTATCGATCGAAGTGGAGTCGAAAGAGATGAGTTTTCAGTTTGCGCCGGAAGATGTGCAAGCTATCTGCTGTCCTGATGTAAACAAATGCTTAATCAATCAATCAATCAATGTTTATTTATATAGCCCAATATCACAAATGTTACATTTGTCTCAGTGGACTTTACAGTTTGTACAAAATATCAGTATGACAATACAACACCCTCTGTCCTTAGACCCTCACATCGTACAAGGAAACACTTCCGGAGAAAACCCACAGTTTAAAGGGAAAAATGGGAGAAACCTCAGGGAGAGCAACAGAGGAGGGATCCCTCTCCCAGGACGGACAGACGTGCAATAGATGCCGTGTGTAAATTGAAAAGATAATACATTTGCAACATAATGCTGCATAATGCTGCGTTATACTTTTGCCGCCACACCCCGTTGCCAAGCAACGCTGATAGGTGTCCTTTGATAAGCAGGCAGTCATATCATTAGCTAGAACTAGCTGGATCTGATCGATATGGACATAAACGCGAGTGAAGTCTAATCTGACGGGAGAGAGAGATCAGAGATCAGATCAGCTGCTGCTGACGGAGACACGCAGCTCTGCATGATCACAGCTCCGCCCGCTGTGACGGACCGGTGAGCGGAGCAAAACACACACTTCAAGTTAGACCTAACACACTTAGCTAGTTGATCTACCTCTGGAACAACCTAAACTAGTTATAAATATGTTTATTCTTTACTGTTGATTCACTCATTACTGGATCAGCGAGCTGCATGAGAGGGACCGGCTGTCAGGAGTGAGAGAGAGGAAAAGAGAGGATCCGTTTATTATTCCCGTGTTATTGTAAGTTACTGTACACTTTTGAATAATGTAGTTAATCTACTATAATTAGTTTGTTTAATATAGAGTCGTTATCAATTTGTTTTAAAGCTCAATAAATAACAAAGAAGACCTTTGACCGGCACTTTTCTCATTTTGTCCGGAAGATTTAAATTTTAACGGACATGTTGACCGGCGAAAAATAATTTTAACGGAAGCTCTGATTCATGTGTACAGTCTGTACATTTGTACGTGTATTATAACATTCAAGTTTGCTGCTGCAATAACTGTGAAAAGAATGCAGATTTCATATACAGTCTTTTAATGCCCTAAGCTAATGCTGACTAATAATCAGTAACTATTCTCACACATATACGCTTCGTTTCTTGCGCTTCATTTCAGAAACTTCTTCAATTGTTTACTTCCTCACTCATTCATGTAGAACAACATTGTGTACTGCTTGTTGCCCCTCTGCTCTGAAACTAAAGACTTTTAAATCCATCTGCTGACTCTGTGCTGTCTGACAGGAGCCCTGTAGTGCTCCATTATCCACAACACCAGTTTAAAGGCTTGTCCCTACCTACCAGGCTGTTGAGAGAAAGCAGCTGCCCCCCCCAAGACTCTTCATTATTGATCAGTTAAAGTTGAGGAAGAGCTGAGGAAGTGCAGACAGGTCAACAGACTGGGACCTGGTTCAAAGGGTCCACAGCGACCATATCGATTCACTTTAACAATGAATTACAGACTACATTAAGGTCAGCTCCAAAGAACAACTGAAAAGGTAGGCTCAAAGCCAACAGCTCCAGGTATGTGTGTGCGCACAAATATAGCGCAGTAATTAAAAGGCTGTGTTTATCTCGAATTACATGGAATACATTTGCTTTGCCACCAAAGCTAAATAGTCATAAGTACTTGTATTATTTCTGGGATGTTTAAAAGAAGAATGTGATCACACATTATGTAAACTACACGTCGTGGAACATTAACCAGACATACGCATGACATATTAAATATTCACTTTAAATTGTGAATGAGTAGGACTCGTTTAAGATGGATGGACTTTTATGAATCCCTCGTGGGGAAATTGTTTCTCTGCATTTGACCCATCCTGTGTTAGGAGCAGTGTGCTGCCATTTTGAACGGCGCCCGGGGAGCAGTGTGGGGAACGGTGCCTTGCTCAGGGACACCTCGGTAGCACTTGGTCTTGCCGGGACTTGAACTGGTGACCTTCCAGTTGCCAAGCCGAAGTCCCTATCGACTTCGCCACCACCGCCCCGTTTGCTGTCATTGTAGCATCAACCAAGACTATAACACCTCTGTTGTGCAGTATTACTTATGCGCAATATACGTATATAAATATACCGCTATGTAATTATAATTATTACGGGCTGCTATCTCTTAGTTGACAATTCAACTACTGTAATACATCTGTAAATAACTGTGCAATATATACTTCCGCTTTTACCTCTCTCCCCGGGATGTTGTCACAATACTTTATACATGCATCACTTGCTTTTTAAATACTGTTACTGGTAAATTTTTGTTTGGATGTGTATTTTTGTAAATTGTAATTTTTAATGTTTTAAGCATGCCTCTGCCCCAAACTCTGAACCGGCCCATGACATGCTTCTGTGGAAAAGGGGGTCTCTAAGACTTGTTCCTGCAGCATCTCAAGCCCCTTGTGTGCAACTCCCTGGACCCCCTGCAGTTTGCATGCAAACATTATCACCAGTGTAGATGATGCCAACATCTACATGCTCCACAGACTAACACGTCAGACTGTCAGATTTGCTGGCAACACCTACAACACTATTTTTCTCATGACAGACTCCAAAGCCAAAAGGATTTATAGCCATTAGGCGCATTCACACGCAGTACTTTTCCCACAAAGGTTCATGAGAACTTAGTTCATGAGAACTCTTTAGCAGCTTACAAAGGCAAGATGATATAAGGGGAGGAATGGATGATATACAGTGTATATATGTATATATTTACACATGTTCATTTTGTACATTTCTAAAAATAAAGTTTGATGGAAATACTTAGTAGCCTTTCTTCCATGAATTATTTGCTCCTATGTCATTCATATATAGCAAACCATGATTTAATTTCTCATCAAACAGTAGTAGTTTATTAAAAAGGTAAAAATAACTTACTCTTCTATAACAACAGTTGTAGGTACAGTCCGGTTAGTTAGCGAAAGACTGATGTTCCGCTGAGAGCGAGCCGAAAAAAGCACTGTTAGACATGGGCGGAGCCTCTCTGGTGGTTGACTAATCAGAACAGAACCGGAATAAGTCCCTGGGGAAGGATTAGGCAAATGAAGCCGCTGACGTCACTACTTCTTCTTCTTCTTCTTCTGCTTGGGGTTTACTGGCAGGCCGCAAACAACTTCACGGCGTATACTGCCACCCGAAGTCCCCGGCCGGAAGTCCCCAGAGTTGGGGACTGGCTTTAGGAGAAGCTGCTGGGACTCCCAGCAGATTCTCCTGAAGCCTTCCGAGTAAATCGCCAGAACGCCGACACCTCCTCATCTCCACCGTTCCCATGTTTTCTTTTGTGTTGCCATAAATTAGTCTCTCTGCGTTTCTGCGCTGGGCTAATGCTAATAATGCTAATGCGAGGATAATAAAATGACGGCTTCACAAAACTTTTTGGGAGTTTTACGGGGCGTGGTTTGGAATCCGCCCAGCCAATCAGACATAGGAACCTTTTTCTCCCACGAAAGTCCCTGCTCTCTAGCAGGGACGGAAAAGGGGGTAAAAAAATGTCTGATGAACTAATTTTAGTTCCGGCACTTTTTGGTGTGAACGCGACATTTCAGAACTATATCGGAACTAAAGTGGGATAAGTCTGCAGTGAGAACGCGGCAAATGGCCTTAGTGTTTAATATATTCGTAACCTGTTAAGCCCGGAGCCTGTTTTTCAGGTTTCAGGCTCGAAAATGACATCCCCAGAACAAATGACTATATCTTCACTTCTAAAAGGTGTACTTTATTAATAATCTTTTTTCTCAAAGCAATGATAAACCTGTGAGTTGGATTTAGAAGAGTCAGAATCAATATAGATGTTTGTATTTTACAGTAAATTAAGATTGAAAATAGTAAAACAATGTAAATTATAGTTTCCGTCCAAAGAAAAACCCATTACTTATAGTGAAAACCACCCTTGAATGATGGCATAGTAGACAAAAAGCTTTAGGAATCCAAACTATAACATATAATAAGTACCCTGTATCAAGATTGATGCAAAACAAGTGAAATTTGACCTTTTTAGAGAGGTTTAGAAAAATAAAACCTACTTCTGGGGTCATTTGGGTATATTTGCCTCTGGAACCCATCGGTCGATTTTGGTGATTGACACCTGTTTTGAACCGTTAAGAGCCAATATAATCGAGTGGATCCATCTAAACATTACCATTGGTGAATGAGAGTGATGCGCAGCCAGCATGCCCAAAACCGGAAGCTCTCATACACTCTCATAGCAGCTATATATGAAACTACTCTTATTGACATAAATGTTATGATGGATTATCAGTAATCATTTCAAAGTGACACAGAGACATTGGATTAATCTTCAGCAGCGTTTATATGCGTGTTAATGCCCTTGAACACAACCTTTGATCAGAAAACAGCAAAGGTAAGACGTATTTGCCGTTTTGGCCACGTAAAGTGAAGTTGTGTGTTGTCTTTGCTGGCTTCGCTGCCGTGAGTTTTGGTCACACAGCAGGGCTCGACAGTAATGGTTGCCATTGGTAACCATTCAGAAAAATGTCAACCACTTCTTGGCCTTTGGTTTCTATCAGTGGCAACCAGTTTTTAACATGAAGAAATAAGGACTGCAAACAGCTAAATGTGCACCCCAAAATAGATGAATGTTAATTATTTGTTGTATTAAGAGTGATATTTAATTATTGTTGTGACCAGTCGGAACCTGATACTTAAGTTGCACGTGCATTGGTGTGATTACGGAGCCAGAAAGTGATGCTGTTGTTTTACAACAAATGGCGAAGCAAATGAAGTTGTTCGACTTTGGGGTAAAAAGTTCGGCCAACCCGTCAACATCTCAAATGAATGTTCAAAGTGATTCAACTGATAAAGATCAAGATGAACCCGAACGAAAAGCAAAGAGGAAATGTGTAAAGTCTTGGGAGGCGAAATATATGTACATTCTGCTCCGTTGTGCATTCACTTCCGGTAAAAGTTCCTTCAAAATAAGAGTCCTGATCTTATTACTACCAAAATAAAAGTGCTAAACGAAACTTTACCATTTACCAAACTTTACCATACCATTTTACCATATTGGCATACAAATATAATCCCTTCTATAAAAAGGTAACACATTTTAAATATAGTTGGACATATTAAAAGGTAATTTACAGCATTCATAATTAATATCTAATTCTTAACTATGAATGGTTTTCATTTATTTAACATTAGAAATGTATTAGTCTGGCCAATGACAGACTTCAATGCTGAAGGGCCAGTGGATCTATGGTGGGGGTCAGCACACATTTGAAAGGGAGACAACGGATGACCAAGAAACTAGTGACTTGCTCAATTCATTTGTGAGGGAACTGTGAAGAACATGACAACAGCTGCACTTGAGGGTGGACAAGTTTCCTTCCACTTAAGTTTCAAATAAGTGTGTTAATTACTTATTGTAAAGCATTTGAACATTCTTTTGTGTCACATTTTCATTATTAAGTTGATGTATAACTGTATATATCTTCATTATTTAAAATATAAGGTGACTAAAAATGGCAACTGTATTTTCAGTTTTGGCAACCAAAAGCTGATGCCTGGTTGCCAGCCTGGCAACCACTTAAAAAAGTTAGCGTTGAGCCCTGCACAGTGATGATACATATAACATTGGAATCTGTGGAATCCCAGCTTTCATATGATATCTAGTTTGTGCAGATTGCATGAAGTATAAAATATTGCTACCGTGAGTTATGTGTTAAGTGTGTTACTGTAGCACTCTTTCGCTTAGTGATAATTCAGACGCTCAGCGTTAGACTTGTGTTTCGTTTTGGTAAAAATGGTTCATATCGTCAGTTAGCTAAGTGGGTATGACACATTAATAGGTTGTTAAATAGTAAGAAGCCCTGAGACACAGTTTCGTGAATATTGTTGTGCCGGCGGGGGCAATCGGGCTTAACAGGTTAAGAGGTTAAGCTTTTAGAATCTGACAACAATAACGTGGTGCAGCCACGTTACACATTTTAGCATCCTTTCTG
The DNA here is from genome assembly GCF_902827175.1 of Gymnodraco acuticeps. Classification (NCBI taxonomy): domain Eukaryota; kingdom Metazoa; phylum Chordata; class Actinopteri; order Perciformes; family Bathydraconidae; genus Gymnodraco; species Gymnodraco acuticeps. Next base: position 373,646 of record NW_022990118.1, on the reverse strand, counting down.
AATACATTTACATTTGTATGAGCATGGCCTAGTGAAAATAACAGGCGGTTCACTTCAAGGCTTAGCATAAAGGTCAGGAGACTAAAAGAGTGTCGAATTTCTGGACACACTTTAGGTCCGCTATTGACTCTGTACAGTGAAAGGTGTATGGAGAAAGGGTTTCAGTGAAGGGAAATACAAAGGTAGACACTCACGTCTTGAGAGCAGTGATGAGGTACATGGTCTTGGGCAGGAGCAGTAACACCTGGTCTGTGAGCACAGCCTGGATTATCTTCTTAGCTACATAGGTTGGATCCAGGATTGGCAGCAGTGTTGGCCACCTGGTGAAAACAAGAAAAATGATTTAGACAAACAAATACAGCAATAAATGGATACCACAACAGTTTAATCCTTTGAGCAGGTCCTTTTTTAGATGCCGTTTTAAAAGTGTGTGAGAAGTAGGAAGTGACAGGTCAGGCGTGAAGCATGTGTCCTGGTGCCTTCAGGGGCTGTTTGATGGGTGAATGCAGAGAGACAGAAATACAGATGGACACTAGTCTGCAAACACATTCAAAACCTGACCCCAGGACTTCTAGGAGTGTACCTGTGTGTGTGTGTGTGTGTGTGTGTGTGTGTGTGTGTGTGTGTGTGTGTGTGTGTGTGTGTGTGTGTGTGGAAAAAAAGAAAGGCACCGTCAGTTCAATGTTTGCCAGTGTCCCCGGAAAGGCCTGAGGCTCGTCGCTCTTCTTGTCCATGGGTCTGTTTGTGTGAGTCATTAGAGCAAGGTTAAAGGCTGGTACACTGAATAAACAACAAGGGTGGCCATGGCACTATGTGGTATGTGTGCATTGATAACAAATGAGTTTTTGGGAACAGATTGAGGAAAATTCCATTCAAAAGGGATCCTCTTTGTATAATGCTGGCTCTAAAAATGTGTCAATAACAGAAATTGTGAGCAGATCATTTGAAATGTGTTGCACGGCAACAGCGATGCTTTTGTTTGCTTTCTTTAGAACTGTTTCGATATGTTCACATATAGTATAATATGTAATGTCTTACAGCTAATGAACGAAAACAAGGTAATTCCAACAGGCTTGGAACATTACTTTATCAAAAGGATAGAAAATAACAGAAACCTCTTATATTAAAGAGATCATACACTAAACAAAAATATAAACGCACTTTTGTTTTTGCTCCCATTTTTTATGAGATGAACTCAAAGATCTAAAACATTTTCTAAATACACAAAATAACCATGTCTCTCAATATTGTTCACAAATCTGAAAAAATCTGTGATAGTGAGCACTTCTCCTTTGCCGAGATAATCCATCCCACCTCACAGGTGTGGCATATCAAGATGCTGATTAGACAGCATGATTATTGCACAGGTGTGCCTTAGGCTGCCCACAATAAAAGGAACGAGGAAACCGACCCCTCTTCCGAGTATTCTTCTGGCTAATGTTCAATCAATTGGAAATAAGCTAGATGAACTCAGAAGTCGGATTGCTTTTCAAAGGGACGTTAAGAACTGTAACGTGTTAATTCTCACTGAGACTTGGATCAACCCCGCTATCCCGGACTCCGCCATTGTTCCTGACGGATTCACTATATTTCGACCGGACTGTTAATTAAGGGGAAAGTAAGGGAGGTGGTGTGTGCGTCATGATAAACAATAACTGGTGCACAGATGTGGGGATTATTTCTTCGGACTGTCCCCATTTAGAGCACCTCATGATCACATGCCGGGCTATTCATCTGCCAAGATAATTTTCATTGATTGTGATTACAGCAGTCTATATTCCGCCACACGCTGACAACAACACAGCGCTCGACCAGTTGTTTGGATTTATCGACAAGACGGAGATGTCACGGCCAGAGGCGGCGTTTGTTGTGGCCGGGGATTTTAACACCGCCAATATGAAGAAAGTCCTGCCGAGATACTTTCAACACATCAGCTGCCGGCGGAAATACACTGGACCATGTTTATTCCCCTTTCTGACATGGATATAAGGCTCTCCCTCGCCCTCCCTTTGGCAAATCAGACCACATCTCACTGCTGCTGCTGCTGCCTGCTTACAAGCAGAAACTGAAACGGGACAGACCAGTGACACGGACTATTCTACGTGAGTGAGGAGTCAGACTCAGCTCTGCAGCACTGCTTTGAATCTACGGATTGGTGTGTATTTGAGGACAATAATATCAACACACACAAGGTCATCTGCTACATTGGGAAAAGCATCGATGACGTGGTACCGATGGTTACTCTACGAACATTCCCGAATCAAAAGCCCTGGATAAACAGTGAGGTGCGTACCAATCTGAAAGTGCGCACTGTCGTGCACAGAGGTGGAGATTCAGAGGAGTACAAGAAATCTAGGTATGAACTCCGGAGAGCAATTAGTAGTGCAAAGAGACAATACAGAGACAAAGTGGAGTCTGACTTCAAAGGCTGTAACACCCGGAACATGTGGGCGGGACTAAGAACAATTACAGACTACAAAGGAGCAGCGGGGTGCTACGGGACTATGTGCGCATCTCTCCCAGATGAGCTAAACTCTTTTTTTTGCACGGTTTGAGAGCAGCCAGTCTGTGGAGGTACAGAAGGACCAGGAGCCCTGCCGTTTTGTTTTATACAGGGCAAATGTGTTCAAATGCTTTAAAAGGGTTAACCCACACAAGGCTCCTGTACCTGATGGCATCCCTGGCCGTGTTCTCAGGGTGTGTGCAGTTCAGCTGGCAGAGGTGTTCACAGACATCTTCAACAGGTCCCTGCTGCAGTCTGTAGTCCCCACATGCTTCAAACACTCCACAATCGTTCCTGTCCCCAAAAAGACAAAAACCACCAGCCTCAACGACTACCGCCCAGTAGCACTCACCTCCATCATCATGAAGTGCTTCGAGCGGTTAGTCAAAACCTTCATCACCTCCTCCCTCCCTGACTCTCTGGACCCTCTGCAGTTTGCCTGCAGAGCTAACAGGCCATAGCCCTCACCATCCACACTGCCCTCTCACACCTGGACCAGAGGAACACTTATGTGACAATGCTGTTCATTGATTACAGTTCAGCCTTCAATACCATTGTGCCCTCCAAGCTGGCCATCAAGCTCAGAGACCTCGGGCTCAACAGCGCCCTCTGTGACTGGATCTTGAACTTCCTGACAGGCAGACCCCAGGCAGTGCGGGTGGGAAACATCACATCCTCCACCCTGATTCTCAACACCGGAGCCCCTCAAGGCTGTGTGCTCAGCCCTCTCCTCTACTCCCTGTTCACTCAAGACTGCGTGGCCACACACAGCTCCAACACTATCGTGAAGTTTGCAGGCACACTACCGTCATCGGCCAGATCACCAACGGCGATGAGCCGGCGTACAGAGAGGAGGTCGAAAACCTGACATCTTGGTGCCAGGATAACAACCTCCATCTCAACGTCAGCAAAACCAAGGAGCTGATTGTAGATTACAGGAAGCAGCAGAGAGAGGGACACGCCCCCATCGCCATCAATGGGACTACGGTGGAGAGAGTCAGCAGCTTCAGGTTCCTTGGGGTCCACATCACTGAGGACCTGACATGGACTCATCACTGAGGACCTGACAAGGACTCATCACTGAGGACCTGACAAGGACTCATCACTGAGGACCTGACATGGACTCATCACTGAGGACCTGACAAGGACTCATCACTGAGGACCTGACATGGACTCATCACTGAGGACCTGACAAGGACTCATCACTGAGGACATGACATGGACTCATCACTGAGGACCGGACTCATCACTGAGGACCTGACATGGACTCATCACTGAGGACCGGACTCATCACTGAGGACCTGACATGGACTCATCACTGAGGACCTGACATGGACTCATCACTGAGGACCTGACATGGACTCACCAAACTAACACCATCACCAAAAGAGCTTGACAGCCGCTCTTCTTCCTCCGCAGGCTGAGGATGTTCAACATGGACTACAGGATACTCTGCAACTTCTACAGGTGCTCCATAGAGAGGATCCTGACCTTCTACAGGTGCACCATAGAGAGGATCCTGACCTTCTACAGGTGCACCATAGAGAGGATCCTGACCTTCTACAGGTGCACCATAGAGAGCATCCTGACCTTCTACAGGTGCACCATAGAGAGGATCCTGACCTTCTACAGGTGCTCCATAGAGAGGATCCTGACCTTCTACAGGTGCACCATAGAGAGGATCCTGACCTTCTACAGGTGCTCCATAGAGAGGATCCTGACCTTCTAGAGGTGCACCATAGAGAGGATCCTGACCTTCTACAGGTGCACCATAGAGAGCATCCTGACCTTCTACAGGTGCACCATAGAGAGCATCCTGATCTTCTACAGGTGCACCATAGAGAGGATCCTGACCTTCTACAGGTGCACCATAGAGAGGATCCTGACCTTCTAGAGGTGCACCATATAGAGGATCCTGACTGGCTGCATCACGGCCTGGTACGGCAGCTGCACACTGTGAAAACTGCACAGCACATCACCAGGACAGAGCTGCCATCCATGGAGGACCTTCACTCCCAGCGGCTCAGGAAGAAAGCCCTCAGGATTATAAAAGACCCCCATCACCCCAGCCACAAACGGTTCTGTCTGCTGCCGTCTGGCAGGCGTTACCGCAGCATCCGGAATAAAACCACCAGACTCAGGGACAGTTTCATCCCACAGGCCATAAGACTGTTAAACACCTGAACTTTGAAACAACATCCATAACATTAAACTGGCTGCTACTTAGAAATTATGTATCTAACATATCATATTCATATGATTAAATATATCATATTCAATCACTTGCATATGTGCAAGTGATTGAATATGATTGTGACGGAGCGGATGACTGACTGTCTGACTCTAGTGACACACACACACACACACACACACACACACACACACACACACACACACACACACACACACACACACACACACACACACACACACACACACACACACACACACACACACACACACACACACACACACACACACACACACACACACACACACACACACACACACACACACACACACACACACACACACACACACACACACACACACACACACACACACACACACACACACACACACACACACACACACACACACACACACACACACACACACACACACACACACACACACACACACACACACACACACACACAACACACACACCAATAAATTAGGTTAAAACATCACTAAAACGTCCACCTTTTCCCCTTCCTTTCTATAGCGCGACCATAAGTGCACGCTTGTGAGTCGACTGTTATTTAAACATACATTTAACTATATTACACCATACTTACGTGGGGAGCGGCGGGCGGAGTTTCGCCGCCGTCTCCCCAGCAAAGGGAAGGTAGAAAAGACGGAGGCGCATCACTTCCGTGATTTAAATAGGATGCAATTTATTATTTATTTTGCGTTTATTAATTATGGGGAATGACTGGGTTAAGAGGTAGTTAACCTGTGTATGTTTGGGTCGGATAATTTCCTTATGTTTGAGGAAATTACATTTATGTTGACAATGTGGTTTGGAGATAATTGTGTAACCGGTTGACGGTAAGCCTGTGGGGAGGGGCTATGGGTACAAAAGGGACGGTGTTGGCCCTGGAAGAGTGATTTCGGCAGGGTGTCTATAGACTCTTATTGCACTATTCCACTTTTTTACTATTTTTCTTTTTGTATTTACTTACACCATATTTTCTGTTGTTTCTGTTTTACTGTTGGAGGAGCCTGTGATCTAAGATTGTCATCGTCATAACTACACTGTAGCTATGAGCGCATGACCAATAAAAGCCTTGAACCTTGATGTCTTCATCATGTCTTCACCATGAGTATAGGTAAATGGGCTGTTACACCCAGACACATGCACACCTCAATAAACTCAGGACAAGACAATCTGAAGAGGCTATTAACACAGGCCATGTTAGACTAAAGCCAAAGACCGAAGATAATTACAGAGAATGGGAGAGATTTGATCTATGTCAATGATTCCCTATATGACGTGGCCTTTTCATACAAAAAGACAGGAGTGGGCGAGAGCACACTGGGTTCATAGGGAGGGGGGGGGGGGGGGCAGGAGCTCCAACAAGGCGTGTAGGACAGAGAGTGAATACACATACTTTACAGAGATGCTGTATGAGAAACCAATGTGATTTTGGAACATTGAATAATGTAAATCTATTCTAGTAGACCTCAACAATGGAATTATGATCGGTAGAAATGGCCATGACATGGGACCTTGAACTTCCAACCGGTCCATTTTAGTTTCCAACACAGCAATCTTCAGAAGAAGTTTATGGAAGTCATCAGTAGAGATGGAGGCCTTTTTTTGCTAACTAGCTTAAGCTAAGTAGCACGCAGTCTAGGCTTTAGATGTAGGTAGGCCATGCTACTGCAGGACTGAGGTTGTTGTTAACATTTTAAAATATGACAAGAGTCCTCTGTCCATCTACAAAGAACAACAGTCCCAGTGATTAATAAAAGTCCCGGAGCCGCTGCTCAACGTTTTCAGATAAGAACAATAGGAAAATCAGCAGAAGAAAGTAAGCGGAGGCGAGAGCAAGCATAGTATCTACTCACTAACAAACTAATGTAGGCTACTCCCGGGCAACCTGAACAAATAATAGCTAATATCGCCAAAGTCCTTGCTGTTATACACCCCTTACAGGTCTGTAGACATTAAATGAACAGACAAAAAAAAAATCCTGTAAAGAGACCTACTTAGTTTGACATCCATCGAACATTCCGGTGTTGATGAAGTATGGGCACACAATGGTTGTCTTCACGCCATGTTTCCCAGTGGCCAACAGCTCCAGACCCACGGACTCCGCAAAACCTATTGCTGCAAACTTACTGGCACAGTAGTCTGCAGAGAGAAGAGGAGGCAAGCGTGAGCATTTTAAAAGCAACAGTAAAACCTAGAAATACTGCTAATTCACACTCACTCAATCTCAAACCCAACCACATGTTCCCTTTAAAGTCATTAAGAAAAAAAAACACACTCAAGTAAAAATGTAAGAACACAGTGCATTAATACTAATGTTGTATATCATACTCATAAAGATCTTCCACACTGAACCCTCAGAACATAGGGGAATGGGTGACCGGAATTCTTTTAATTTTTTTGGTTTAAAAAAATAAATGTGTATTAATAAAAAGCACACTGAAGAATAGGGTTGGGTATCGTTTGAATTTCCACGATTCTGATTCCGATTCCGATTCCACTTTTCGATTCCAGTTCTTAACGGTTCTCAATTCCGATTCTTTGAGGGGCAGGGTAAACAAATGATACATGCTTCTTCCACCAAAAAAATTACATTTATTCGAGAAACTTTTACACAGGTTAGTTTACAGTAATATTCACATGAATCAGTCTGTTTATATTCACTGCTATGTAACTGTAACCTGAGAACCACTGAAGCTACAACAGTGCAACAGTCCAACTTTTAAAGGAAACCCCCCCCCATTTAAAAACAGTTCTTGTTGAGAAAAACAAGCATATCTGCCTCTCAGGCATACCGGGAAGAAATGTTTGAACATTTTAAAGTAAAATGCTTCAATCTGGTGCACTTTAAGCAGAATGACTAGAGACTAGATCTAGGGGGTACAACTCTAAACACTAGGGGTGCACCGAATGGGAAATTCTTGGCCGAAACCGATACCGAAAATAGGAAACAGTTGGCCGAAAACCGAATGCCGAAAGGCCGAAAATGATTAATAGAAATATATATATATAATGTATACATTTTTTACCAATGTTGTTCACCTACCTGATTATGGAAATAGACATGATTATGGCAACACTTAACTCGTCTTTATTACGTCATCACAACAACACGTTAGATTACCATGTTCTGACATTCGGTGATATTTTTCAAAAGCCGAAAGGGCCTTTTTAACCATTTTCGGCCGATAATTTTCGGTGGCCGAATATTCGGTGCATCCCTACTAAACACCCATATGAAAAAGATCGGTTTACATTTTAATAATTAAATAAGTATGTGAACATAACCAATAACCTACCATAGCCAATAACAAATACATGTAACGTGTTTTATATCATTATTTCATATCTTATTTTACTATTTTATTTATGCATATTTTTTTATCTCTCCAGTTTACTAACCTATAGTATACATTGGAATGATTTCAAACCTGTTTTAACCCAATAATTATAAAGGAGTGCCTTGGAAATATGTGTGTTTACATCAATTGTGATCAAAACGTTTGAGACCCATTGAGATAACTTAGACTAAAGTGAACTATCTAAACACTGAGAGTCCGTTACCTCACTGAGCTGTAGTTATCAGCCTCTCAGTCTGACTGGAGAGAACTCTCCCTCCACATCATTGTAGAAACATCTTCTTCTTCCGTTAGAGCAGCTAGCACCAGATGCTAATAACAACAGCGCTGGTACCGGTGCACCCTCCCTTTCTCCCTCGCTCGCTCCCACGCTCACTCGCACTTTGGCTGTGAGCTGCGGGCGCCAGATAAGCCAACATCCCCCATTTTCATCACTTACAGCGTCCATCGTACAGGGCAAATGGAAAGTGTAACCGGGATGAAAAGGGTGTTACATTTACTTAATTATGAATGTTGTTACATCAAGGCCGAAAATTAGGATGAGCCCCAACGGTCAAAAATGTTTTTTTCCCTCCCAGAGCTGTCAGCGCAGCGCCTCCACAGATCTGGCGCCCTAGGAGAACATGGTTACGCTGTAGGAAGTGTAGGTACAACGCTACATTTCCCGCCCCGCCGCAGTCATACAGTAGGCTACGGAGAGCGGCGAGAAACATTTCCTCAGGCATCGAAAAGCGGAACCGAAATTCACATTTCTAAATGATGCTGTTGGAATCGAAATGTTGGAACCGGTTCGGTTCTCGGTACCCAACCCTACTGAGATAGAATATCAACAATTTAAACAATGTTAGTCGTCAATGTTTAGTGAAATCTCACAATTCTCCATGCCAACTCAATATAACAGTGAACGAATCCAGATGACGTCATACAGTGTCATCAACTTTGACAAACACACCACATTAAGCCAGCCTGTTTAGAGTATGGAGAAATATTCTTACTGTTTTGAATAGCCTGAAGGCTCTGCATGACATCAAATGAGTCACCTCTCCATGTGTGTGAGGCTCTGCACCTTGGTGCACAACAATACTGTGTTTTACAAGTAGCAAACCTCTTAAGACTTTATGAACAGGTTATGTGTGTGTGTGTGTGTGTGTGTGTGTGTGTGTGTGTGTGTGTGTGTGTGTGTGTGTGTGTGTGTGTGTGTGTGTGTGTGTGTGTGTGTGTGTGTGTGTGTGTGTGTGTGTGTAACCCATGGAGGTATAAAGAGAACTAGATACAGCTTTGGAGGCGGGCCCCCGTTCAGTCCTATGAAAGTTGCTCAGTGGAGAATGAAGCCAAAGTGGTCTAACTCCAGAACAAATAGCACCTGGTTCTTCCAGCTAACTAACGCATATATTGGGCCATAGAGCATGCACACTAGTGTTCTCCCTAAACCCCGCCTCCAATCCACTATGTCATGTCTGGGCTCGGCTTAGTGAGAGGGGAAATATCCCTGGAATCAGCTATCAGAGCATTTTATAATTATTAAAATGTTAAAAGGCTATTCAAATGTAAGACTTTCTCCCGATGCAAGTAAATGGGAAAAGTCTTTAAGGGAGGACAATTGACTGACACAGAGGTTGTAGTACCACCGTTTGGCCACTGTTGATAATGTGCTTCAACACTTGGTCCACTTCCTGGGAGCTTGATCTAACCCCACCAAGTGCGGTTGACATGGAGATCAATCTGGTGTGTGTGCATTTCATTTGACGCTTAATAATTCCAACAACTTTTCTAAGACTAAAGCCAACTCCTTTGTGTTGCTTTCAACTCCATTTCAAAGCGGTGACTTAAAGGTCCTCGTTTTCACACAGGCAGAATTGTGTCGCAAATGTTAGAATATGCAGAATATCAACAAGTCATGCTTTACTGAGCTGACATCAGTCATATTGTAGAGGAGATGGACAAATGGTGGATTTCAGGCCTAAGGCTGTTCAACATTTAGAATACAATGTATTTGAAAATCAGTGCAGCGTATCTTCACACTGCATCTTCTGCGTCTCCGGTTTCATTCAGAGGAAGTAGGAAGTGAGCACACTGAATCATGCATATTCAAAGCAGTCATGTGACATGTTTGTTACACCAGTTTTTATCTTGTGCCATGGCTACATCTTTTGAATTATACAACCCAGGCAGAGTCAATATTGATAAGGCACTAATCTTTCTGCTGAATATGGGTGAGAGGGCGACGAGTGATTATCTTAGAGAAGTATTATTAAAGGAATTCTTATCTAGTCGACAAATGAAGTCAGCAGATGCCAGCCAGTGCTTCTCAAACAAAGTTCAACCAAAACCCATATCATTAAAGAAAAAAAGAGGATACAAGACTAGGACTGATCTGTACTGAAAACAAAACAAAAATATGTAGTTACATGTCTCCACTTCCACATTTACTAAAATTGCTAGGTTTGCAGATGCTATTGTAAAATTAACCTTTCAAAAAAAAGTTACTGATTTAAACATTTTGGGTCCATTTCAAGTAAAACAATTATAAAAAGTGCGAACAACAATCCAAATTGGTTTCCAATGTTCTACTGTGATTAGTTCAGCCTTAAAATGGCCATACAGTGTAGAGTTATATTTGTATTTATTCATGTTAGCAAACTATGGATAAGCTTAAAATGGGAATAATTTGGGTAAAACTGTGAGCTGCATTTGGGGCCTGTTGACATGTGTTTTTGAGGACAAAGGAAGATGGGGGAAGGTGAGAGCATGTCCTGATTTGCATTCAACTTAGATCTAGCTGCAGTGTTTGTGATGTTAAGAGAGGTCCCTTGGGTTTCTCTGGTGGTTATCAACAGTAGCAGTTAAGTGAATACTGTTCAAACAATACCTGTGTTTGTGTTTTATATTGATTTCTCTGTTTTATCCTTTCATAAATGTAAGGACTACAAATGGCTATAAACATTCTGGGCTGGTTGGAGTAAACAGGGTTTTATGGCTCTGTGGGGGAGGTGTAGGTATGCAGGCCTTGAGACCTTTTGTTGTAAAGTGAGCCTGTTTGGTTTCCTGCTGCGTTTCCTGCTGCGTTGCGTCTCCCAATGAGATGACCTGAAAAGATGACCAGCTGACCTAACACCAAACCCCTCCTTCTTACTCTGGTATATATCCGGTGGATCCCTGGCGTTCGGCCTCTTCTTCACATGCTGCGCTCGGGTGAAAGTAGCTCTGCAGTATGCGGACTAGAGCAGGAGTAAGCCGGCATTACTCCTTAAGCATTACAATATAACTGTAATATATCATGTTGTGTTGTAATGATTGTATTGCATTGTCATATTGCCATTAAAGTAGATTATTGTTAACGGTTACTTTGTAGCTATGGATTCCTTCCTGTATTATAACCAGCTTCATAGGAACGCGCGGAGATTTGAAAAGCGGACCAGTTATCCCTCCAAATCTCCAACAAAATGGTGACCCGACGTCTAGAGATAACGAAGCTGAGGAAGAATTCAGACGCTTTCAAACATCTCAGACAATCAGCAGGACTCTGCAACTTTGCAAATAAGGTAAGCAGACGATGAAAGTCGCCTGTCTGTAATTGGATACGCTAAAACTTTAGGATTGTCTGTAGGCGTTTCACAGTGTTTTTATAGTTTAAATGGAATATACAATGCATATTTTACTATGTTAGGAAAGTTATATACAAAACGTAAACGTGGATCGACAGGTAGACGAAAGTCCTGCGTGACGTGAAATAGAGCAGTTTGGCGCGGATCTGCAGGTGTTTATTCCTGAGTGGCGTAGAAATGGTGCAGTTTGTGTGAATGCGAGGTTTGAATCCTGCACGGCAAAACCTGAAAACTCGATATATCAGATCGAGTCGCCGTTTAAAACTGGGGTTTAAATAACAGACCAATGCTAAAAGCTTAAAGCCAGAGGTCTGTTATATATTAAACCAAGGTAGAGCGTTTCCCTTTGTCTGGAAACTTCTGCTGCTGCCATCTAGTGGCTGAAAGGGGGTATCACACCCTTGAAACTTCTGCTGCTGCCATCTAGTGGCTGAGAGGGGGTATCACACCCTTGAAACTTATGCGAGCTTAGAGTTTAATCATTACATTGCTGGCCGGTATTGTTTGGTAAACTGGTACAAAACAATAAGGGATTGAACATTTTTTACAACGACAGCACCAGGAGATGAGTAAACTCAAGAATCTGTAGAGTGTAAATACATTGTGCAAAACACATTTTACACTCGAACTGTTTGCAAATGTAGACTATATAAATAAATGTTCAGAAAGAAGACATAGGCCTACACTTGATTCAAATTTCATTACTGTGATCCGATTGGTGTGCTCTGCAGGTTTACTATTGTTCGAAGTAACAGTGGGATTTAAAATGAGAGAAGATATGGAGATGTTCTTTCATAGTGTGTGGAATATGTGATGCTGGAAACATGTAAGTATTTCAGAGTTGTGTTGGGTAAATATGTAACAATGGATGAAACAATTTTTGGAGTGAGTTTTTGTAATATCATAAGTAGACATTAATTATGTTGTTTAGATGGCATTTAACAACTAAGACAGATAGTATGATTAGAAAGAGACAGAGTGGAAAGGGTTGGATTTATTTAACATCAGTGTGCTAGACTTCTTATAGGTAATGTGTACCGGGACCTGGACTCCCCCTCTGAGTTAGAAAGGCTTTGATCCCGACCCTCCAAGCAGACAACGAGACCTAACCAAACAGGAGACTCCTCCTTCTCCATCGTACAGACAGAGAACCAGAGCTGAACCAACAACAACAACAAGACTACATCAAGACTGCAGCCAGAACTATCTCCACCTGTGGCATCCAGAACCAAACCAGCATGCTGACAAAGAGGCAAACTCTCATCGGTCCCTCAAACAGGACATGAAGTTCCAAACTGCGCCGCGAGATTTGGCACAATAGACATGAGAGCAGAATCCGCCCTCCATAAAAACAGCAGAGAGACTGTAAAGGAGGAGTGCAACAACAGTGGCATGATGGGGCTGCAGATGTGACTGGGCCAATGGCTGCCTACAAAAGTTACAGCGGATGGATTCAACAGCTGATGGACTGAAGAGAAGACAGAATCAGAGGAGTTGGCATGGTCGATTAGAAGTGAGGAGGCCGGGGTCACGGCTTGAGAAAACCAGGGGAGGAGGAAAGGAGAACGGGAATGAGTGAGTTACACATAAACACACTTATTCACGAAACGCACATTTAAATAACTTGAATTAACTTCATAAAGACAGAAAGACAGAAAGATTTATTAATCATTTGATAAATTAAAAATAGCAGTAAAGAGGAAACTATTAAAGTAAAATGATAATCATCCTAAAACACACTGACAGAGTAGAACCATATTCTTCAATATTTTCATCATGTTAACAATTCATTCTTTAAGACATTTTTATTCACGTGTGAATAAAGTAGCGGTCTCATTTGTTACAATATTGATCACCATTAAAAGGATAGTTTTAGGAACCACTCTATAGGACAAATCTTTGTTTGTATTAATGGCTAGTGCCAAGCCACATATTAAATTCCAATCTAAAGTGTTGATTTCACCATTGTGGCATAGTTATTACCAGACTTCGGTTTTAAATCCTTGATAAAGGAGGGAGTAATTGTTGCATGTTCGGACACCCAAGGTTCCACACACTGCTAAAGAGTTTAACATCGTTTTTTAAGTAGACCAGAATTATAATGAGCTATGAAATGCAGAGCGACACAGATCCTAGTAATGTTTTGACTCAAGATAATAGTTATTGTACACAAGTTTCTGAAATAGATCATTAGACATTTTAATTAGTAGTGGTACTCGAAGGAAGTGAGTTTTGTACCAAGTTTCAGGAAAAGTGGGAGGCAGAAGTCCCAATGACAAGTGAGAATCATCTTGAAAATTATAGTTGAAATCGTGACATATTTTTGTAGACAAAGGATACTGGCCTATGCTGAAATGTCAAAGTCTCTGCAGAGCACGACACATGGCCAAAAAAGACGGAGACCAACTGACCTTTGACCCTGACCGACAGTGTAACTTGACAAGGCACTGTGGATGACTGACTCTGGGGTGAACCTGACCAAACTTGACATGACAACCAGACAGTGTGAGTGTGAATGTATGCCGGCATGTGATCAGTGTAACTGCATGATTCTAAAACAATAACTAACCAAGCATGTTTTTGGACTAACATATTATTTTGGAGCTCCAAGGGAAACGAGAGGTTTCCTAAAAATTCCACAAAAAGAGGAAACCGCACATGTGATATTTTCCTCTCACATGAGTTGGCGGTTTGCAAATGTAAAACTACAATCTGAAGATTCTGTTTCTTTTAGGCCTGAAGGACGGAGAGGAACACTTCTTTTCACTGAAGTGTTCACTGTGGAAATAATGATAATAATGTTCGTTATGTCCCTAACCAATTACCTGACAGTTTTTGTTCCCCTCCCATTACAGGCTTTTGTTACACATTATTTCATGTGTAAAAGGGGGGAGTGAGTATAATGTATAAATCTCAACATGGCTGTAAAATTCACAATTTACATTTTTCTTTTAAGGATTGAGCATTGAATGTAATTAACCTGCTCCATATCTGGGGATAAGATACTGTTTGATGAATGTTGAGATGTTTCTAAATATTGATTTGAATTATAACAGGTAACAAAGAAGCAGTGGCCAAGGGGCTACTGTGAAACCGAAGAAGTTGACCTGTGATGGTTAAACAATTTTGTAATATTTTAACAGACATTAGAGTAACTGAGGTTTGAAATGTAGAAAGAACATATTACAGTTAAAGCTAAAACATAGTAATGTAATGAGACAGAATTTAATTTAGACAACATCCTGTAACTAGCCTGGTAAAGAAGTAAAAGCCATATACTTTATTATTTAGGTCATTATGGGGATATACATTTCATCTAAATTTAGAATAGAAAGACATTTGATGACAGTTTGTTGGAATTCTGTATTCATTTTTTCAGCGTGATAATATCTAAGCACTGACAGGTAGAAGCAGTATCACCAGGAAATCATTCACTTTGTTAGCATCGTGATTTTGGTTGTTTTTGAATCCATAACATTAGTGTGTTTCTTTACCAGAAACATTAGCAGTTCATATTAGATTTGGATTTTAAATAGGATCTCATTTAAAAATAAACACAGATGTTTGTCAGAAATTCAGAGCTATTGAAATATGTTATTTAGTTTACCTAAAGATGTTGAGGTTCTTATTTAGTTGGCACAGTCCAAGTATTAAGATTCTGAAGCTGCACTGGCAGATAGGAGGTCTACAATTAATTTAGAAAACCTGTTCACAGACGGCTGTTGTTTCAAGACACCCCACCAACAGGCTCCAAGTGGGTCAAAACAGCTGAGCGTAGGCTTGAGGGAGTTGTATCAGATTTCTCCACACAGGTCACCGGCGCCAAAAGGGGGACCCGAGAAGCACGAGGACAAAGTGGCTCAACCCCAGGCTCTCCGACCCCGACCGAGTGACCCAGCGGACCTCTTATGCCGTCTGCCTGGGAGAAAAGGGGGACAGCTCGTACCACGGGAGCCAGTGTGCGGCGGGGAAACCACCTGCTAGGACCAGGGGACGACATCAGGACGGACGTGGCCCTGGCAGACGTGGACTACTCGGAAGCAGCAGACTGGAGGAGCAGGACCCTGGAGACATCCTTACAGCAGACGACCCGGGAGGCATCATCAGCGGGCCGGAGAAGGAGGACCCTGGAGACATCTCTACAGCATCGACCCGGAAGCCGCCATCAGCGGGCCGGAGGACGAGGAGGAGGAAGACATCTCTCTAGCAGGCAGCCCAGAAGCTGCCGTCAGCGGATTGGGGGACGGCGCAGCAGAGGAGTCTACTTTGCTCTGATCAGTTCTACCCGTGAAGGGAAAGCTGCATCTCCCCCTCCCTATTAGCTGTCCTTGTGGGCTATTCCTCGGGGGGGGGGGGCTGATGATTCTAGCACTCAGCTACCCCCTCATGGTTCCTTCACTGCCATGGAAAGTGGTGTTCTGTCTCCATGAAGGTTTCAAGTACTCTGAATACCAGCTTCGGATGGATTTACGGACACAGTAGAAAAGAATGACCGTGGGTATATTTCAAAATGCCTTGTCTGAGTTTATCTCTGGAGAAGGAGATAAAAAGGGGGATTTGTAGAGTTATATTTGTATTTATTCATGTTAGCAAACTATGGGTAAGCTTAAAATGGGAATAATTTGGGTAAAACTGTGAGCTGCATTTGGGGCCTGTTGACATGTGTTTTTGAGGACAAAGGAAGATGGGGGAAGGTGAGAGCATGTCCTGATTTGCATTCAACTTAGATCTAGCTGCAGTGTTTGTGATGTTAAGAGAGGTCCCTTGGGTTTCTCTGGTGGTTATCAACAGTAGCAGTTAAGTGAATACTGTTCAAACAATACCTGTGTTTGTGTTTTATATTGATTTCTCTGTTTTATCCTTTCATAAATGTAAGGACTACAAATGGCTATAAACATTCTGGGCTGGTTGGAGTAAACAGGGTTTTATGGCTCTGTGGGGGAGGTGTAGGTATGCAGGCCTTGAGACCTTTTGTTGTAAAGTGAGCCTGTTTGGTTTCCTGCTGCGTTTCCTGCTGCGTTGCGTCTCCCAATGAGATGACCTGAAAAGATGACCAGCTGACCTAACACCAAACCCCTCCTTCTTACTCTGGTATATATCCGGTGGATCCCTGGCGTTCGGCCTCTTCTTCACATGCTGCGCTCGGGTGAAAGTAGCTCTGCAGTATGCGGACTAGAGCAGGAGTAAGCCGGCATTACTCCTTAAGCATTGCAATATAACTGTAATATATCATGTTGTATTGTAATGATTGTATTGCATTGTCATATTGCCATTAAAGTAGATTATTGTTAACGGTTACTTTGTAGATATGGATTCCTTCCTGTATTATAACCAGCTTCATAGGAACGCGCGGAGATTTGAAAAGCGGACCAGTTATCCCTCCAAATCCCCAACAACAGCTGCACTGAAAATAATCTGATAATCAAATGTGTTTAAACACCACCAACGTTCAGGGTCTGGCATTTAGATATAAACTCCCTGGTGTTGAAATTATACAAAATATCACAGATTATCTGTAATTAAATGAAAATGTGACACCTTCACATTTAAAAAAAAAGGTGCAATGTGTGACACCTGGCCACATGATACAAATATAAGGGCCAGAACTTGACCCAGTCCGTGCAATAAAAGTATGCACTCAGTTATTTCATAAAAGAGTTGTCGCACACTCTATCTGGTGTTGTTGTTTCTTCTATAAATGTAATTCTGCCTTAAAGAAAATACATTTAAAAAAAGACCTAAGCACTGCTAGGGCCCAGAACAATATTCATGTTGTTATATGTTCACACTGTGAATTACCTTTTTGAACTATGAGCAGATTAAGTAACCTGAATGGAACTTAATTACTGTTTTGTCATTTATGATTACTTTATTACTTCCAACACAGCCCTGGAGTTGGGACAATCACTTATCTATCTTTGGACTAAGACAAAGTTCATGGTGACTAGTACTACATCTATAATAAAAAGATAACAGATGATAAACAAACTACAACTGTGCTTGTTAAAACCACTACAGACACAGAAGCAGTTTTAAGAGGTGTTCATACTGGATGAGATGCAATATTTCGCTCGTCGCTTTACATGTAAAGTCAATGTAAAGATGTTGATAGACGGTTCACTCTAGGAGTGACGTTTTTACAGATCTGGAACATTAACTTAAAAACATCATACTGTCTACACTTTAATTACAGGATGCAGCACAAAATACGTAAATAGGTTTGACGTTTCATTGAGAAGCAAGTGGAAGTCAGACACAGAATATTTATTGGAAGTTACGGCAGGAGAATTGACAAAGACATTCGCTGCAGCAATAAAAGTGACACAGCTCCTGCCTGAACACATCTGAAGCTTTCTCACCCAGTCCCAAGTATTTATCTAGTTCTAGATACAACTATTCTCACACTCCCTGAAGCAATGTCACTGCTGTGAAGTCCCATCAAATTGTGAGTGTTTCAGCACTTAAAAGTTCACTTGATTCGTATTTGATCAGCACTGATCAAATACGAATCAAGTGAACTTTTAAGCCGTCACATTTTGTCAGAAAATGTTTCTAGTAAACCTTTGAGTTGCAAAATGAGAACGTAAGAGTTGAAAAGGGTCGAGCCTAAACACCCCGCCAACTAGACAAAGAAAGAATGGAACTGGATAATGTTAAGGATGGATCATTTCAATGTAACAATGGGGAAATCAGAAACATCCATACCTGCCAATCCATTGCAGGATATGAGTCCAGCAGAACTAGCAATGCTGACAAGATGGCCGTGATTGTTGGCAATCATGGCGGGAAGGAAGGCCTTGTAGGTCTGAGCAGAGAGAGACACAAATGAAGCATGATATAGAGACCTGAACAGGGTTTGATTGTAGAGCTCAGAGGACAATTGACTTTCACAGTACATCACTTAAATACAGGAGTATTTTTGATAAATCAAAATTCAATTCAATGCTTCAACGTTGAACTTTTAACTGGATCTTTGGGTCTTCATGAAGAGAGGAAATGTGCTTATTGAAGTCACATGACCTAACTCTAGAATTTCAGTTATGTGATATGTAGTCGTGGAAGAAACAAATGAGTGGAACAAACTTTAACGCTTAACTGGATTTAATCTTTCTGAAATGTATTGATGATTCAATCAAATGTAATTGTATAGTATATTGTGTTGGAGTTCCTTGCCCTGCCTACATTTAGAACATTATTAGAAAGAAATGCTAAATGATTAAAAAAATTAATATATCTCTACAATATTGACTGATCTGTCTCTTCATCATCAATCAGGTTAAGTCTCTGTAAGAAATAATTTGGACCCAGAGGTAAACTGTGTGTGTATGTTGTGTCTGACTGACCCAGAAGTGAGCCATGGTGTTGACCTCCATCGTCTTCTCAATCAGGGAATCAGGAGCATCCATGAACTTCTTCCCCGTCACAATCCCAGCATTGTTCACCAGAATGCTGACGTCTCCCACCTCCCGCTTCACCTGCATGCAGCAAAGTAGGTCAGTGATCCTATTTTGTAAAAATATACTTTCAAAGATTAGGATTAATATTAAAATTAATTTGTATTAATCCCAGAGGGGAAATTCAGTCCCATGCATAAAGAAATTCCAGATATGATACATTTGTCTCGTAATATTACCAGGCAAAAGGCTGTTGAGACCCTGAGTAAATCACCATTCCAGGAATGACATTGTTTACATCACGGTTCTCAAAATGTGGGGACACAGACCCTTTACAAGGAGAACATGTTTCCATGATTAATTCTACTGATTAAAGACATGCTTACTACCATTTGTACTCTGAGTTGTCCCTTGAATATTTTGTATTCCAAAACTTCGCAACCTAAATACCAAGACCTGACAAAGAGAAACATACTTTACAACTTTAATAAAGATGAAGATATACCTTATTAATCCCAGGAGAAATTACTTTTACCACTCACATTAAACACACTGGTTGATATACATGAGCACACAGAACCACATGCAGGACAGGAGAGGGAGAGTGAGGGGCTGGCTGCCTGAACACATCTGAAGCTGGCACTGGCTGTGTGCCTGCGCCCAGAGCAGTTGGGGGTTCCGTGCCTCATCAGGTACCAGCCTGGTACCTTGTACGATCAGGACGTGAACCAGGAACCATTCGGTTCAAAGGCCAAGTCCCTACAGTCTGAGCCACTGCCGCCGTAAAATGTGGTCTCCTGTTCCCATTCTAATCAAAAAAACTATTTTCATATTTTCTCAATTTAGCTAGTTTGGGCTTAATGTCACTTAAAAAAACGGTTTTATGTTCAACAGCTAGCTACCAGACTAACAATCTACGACAAGAAGCAGCCAAATACTAATAATCCATGCTAAACAGCAGCTGGCTAATAATCCATGCTAAACAGCAGCTATATAATTGATAATGACCTTACTATTTTAATGATATGAATGAAAGGTTATTCGGAAACTGTGATGCTACTCGTTGCTCATCACAAGCTGCAGAGAGGATTTTAACCAATACATTTTGATGTGTTCTCCAGTGAGTCACAGAGCTAACATGAAGTTAGTGGCAGCTGACAGGACCTGCCTCTGCTGACGTCTGTCATTCTAACAATGGCTTTGTCTCTGACTTGTAGCCTGATCTAAGATTAGCTCTTCTCCTGACCCCAGCAGTTACTACTTCACAAAGTGGTGAGAAGAGGTGTCTGCTTGACACTGACAAGGTATTTTACACCTGACAGATAAAGACATGTGGTGTGCTGAGGAATAACTTTATTAGTTTTCTGTCTTGCTAAATGTTTGACTTAATCATTGTGAATTTATTAAATTATCATCTGGTGAATAGGTGCTGTGTTGTCAGTGTTTCTGTTGTTAGTTCTATTATATAAAGCACTGGTTTTCATGTCTCCCTACAGCTCAGATACATTATTCTTATTAAGCCAATCCAGATGTTCTATTAATTATCCTGAGTTACAACATTGCTTCCTGCTTTGGAGCAATGTCTCAACAGCTCAAGGTGGGCTGAATTTTAAGGTGGACATGATATTGTCTTTTGAAAGAGTGGAGGCACATGGGCATAGCTGGTCCACTTGCTAGCTTGGGGAAAAGAGAGCCCATAATGGCCATTTATACATTGCACAAAGTTCCCGGGCTACTTAGTAGATATTTCCATCCAAATACATCTTGTCAGGTCCATTACCAAGTTGATGATACACTATTATATGTTACAACAATACTTGTTTAGCCATATTATGCTCTTTGAGTTTTCCTTTCCTGTGTAGGGTGTTATACAGGTGCATCTCAATACATTTGAATATCGTGGAAAATGTAATTGATTTCATTAATTCAATTCAAAAAGTGAAACTCATATATTGTATGGATTCATTACACACAAAGTGAAATATTTCAAGGCTTTATTTGTTTTTAATCTTAATGATTATGGCTTGCAGCTAATGAAAACCCCAAAATCAGTATCACAGAAAATTTGAATCTTGTGAAAAAGTTCAATATTGTAGACTCACGGCGTCACACTCTAATCAGCTAATGAACTCAAACCACCTGCGAAGGTTTCCTGAGCCTTTAAATGGTCTCTCAATCTGGTTCAGTGGGCTTCACAATCATGGGGAAGACTGCTGACTTGACAGTTGTCCAGAAGACAGTCATTGACGCCCTCCACAAGGAGGGTAAGCCTCAAAAGGTCATTGCTAAAGAAGCTGGCTGTTCACAGTGTGCTGTATCCAAGCATATTCATAGAAAGTTGAGAGGAAGGAAAAAGTGTGGTAGGAAAAGGTGCACAAGCAACAGGGATAACCACAGCCTTGAGAGGATTGTCAAGCAAAGGCCATTAAAACATTTGGGGGAGCTTCACAAGGAGTGGACTGAGGCTGGAGTCAGTACATCAAAAGCCACCACGCACAGACGTATCCAGGACATGGGCTAACTGTCGCATTCCTCGTGTCCAGCCACTCCTGAACCAGAGACAACGTCTGTCACATACTATTCTTGTCTGTCACATAAGTGGCGCAACCGATGCGGTATTGTGCTAAGGGGAAATAATTTTGACCGGAGAGATTTAGATTTGCCGGTCTTCAGCATATTTTACCAGTCAAAGTCCGGTAATTACCGGCTAACGAAAACTCTGAGTCCAGTGTGAAGTCTCCACAGTCAGTGATGATTTGGGGAGCCATGTCACCTGCTGCTGTTGGTCCACTGTGTTTTCTCAAGTCCAAAGTTAACGCAGCCATCTACCAGGACATTTTAGAGCACTTCATGCTTCCTTCTTCTGACAAGCTTTATGGAGATGCTGATTTCATTTTCCAGCAGGATTGGCACCTGCCCACACTGCCAACAGTACTAAGACCTGGCTTAGCGACCATGGAATTACTGTGCTTGATTGGCCAGCAAACTTTCCTGACCTGAACCCTATAGAGCAGTGGTTCTCAACCTTTTTACACCAAGTACCACCTGAGAAAATAGTTGGCTCTCCAAGTACCACCATATGACCAATGTTAAAATACAGTCTATGCAGGACTCGGAGGCATATTTATTCATAATAACATTATTTATTGTCAGCCACAGCTACATGTACAAAGGGCAGTCCCTCTCTCTCTCTCACCACAAGTGAGAATATAAAGAACCAAATAATAACTTATTCTCACACAACAAATGACAACTGTACACACATGTCATTTCCTATACCAAAGTTTGAATGTAGGCCTCCTGCAACAACCTACATTGTAACAGAAAAATGTCCTATTGGGAATTCAGTTCCACAACAATAATGAAAGCCTCCAGGAGCAGATGAGCCTAAGGGCTAATAGCTCATCTTCAGTCTGCTGATGTTTGCTATTGCCATTTCTGTGGTGGCAAAGTAAAAAAACAATTAAGGACAATTAAGTGTGTGCTTTTCAGCTTTTGACCTCAGTCACAGCCTTCTCTGACCCGGACCGAGTTTACCGATTTGCACGTCAGGACTGCTACGGGCCTCCACCAGAGTTTCCTCTGGCTTCGCCCTGCCCAGGCATAGTTCACCATCTTTCGGGTCCTATCGCAGGCGCTCACGCTCCACCTCCCCGACGGTGCAGGCGAGACGGGCCGGTGGTGCGCCCAGCCCCGCGGGGCCGGGTACCACAGGTTGAGAACCACTGCTAAAGAGAATCTATGGCGTATTGTCAAGAGGAAGATGAGAGACACAAGACCCAACAATGCAGACGAGCTGCCAGGGAGGCATGTGGTGCACGTAACATGTAATGTAATGTAGACAAAACAACCTGGGCTTCCATCACACCTCAGCAGTGCCACAGGCTGATCGCCTCCATGCCACGCCGCATTGATGCAGTCATTCGTTCAAAAGGAGGCCCAAGTACTGAGAGCATACACATGAACATACTTTTTTTGACTGCGTTTCCATAAAAGACCCATGTATTTTACAGAATGAAGATGCTACCAAAGTAAGCTGCCAATTCATGCATGCATGGTTGCCCATCTGTTTATTCTCCGCGGTGGATTTAGCAGCAGAGGTGGGGAGAGAGGCAGGGGCCAGGGCTCTGGCTCCCTCCCAGAGGCAAGTGTGTGCTCCCGCTGTAAATCTCCCCGGTAGTCCACCAGCAGATGAAAAACACCCACCTCTCCGCCTCTTCCAAGGGACGAGGGAACCGTGCGGCAGTTTCCGTTAGAATATTTTTCCGCCGGTCAACGTGTCCGTTAAAGTATAAATCTTCCGGACAAAATTATAAAAGTGCCGGTCAAAGGTGTTCTTTGTTATTTATTGAGCTTTAAAACAAATGAATAATGACTCTATATAATAATATAAGAATAATATACGGAGTCTCTCTTTTCCTCCCCTTCTCCTGACAGCCCGTCAGTATTTTTTGCAGAAAACGTCACTTGCACACTTTTGGCTGTCTGTGAAGACCAAGTTGCCCCACCTCGCCAAAAAGGCTGTAAAAGTGCTCATTCCCTTCACCTCCACCTACCTGTGTGAGTGCGGGTTTTCCGCATTGACTTTGATCAAAAGCAAGTACCGGTCAAGCAGGGGCGGATCTACCGGGGTGGCATGGGGTGGCAACTGTCACCCTAAAAATAGCCTTGCCACCCCAGCTGCCACCCAGTTGGCATCTTTATTTTTAAAGAAAAGTTGTGGCTCATCGGACATTTATGAGATTAAATCCCAAATGTCCGAGTGCAAGTGAATGCAGCACAAGACGCGAGCCTTGTAACCCCTCCCCCGGCCCTGGCGCGAGCGAGGAAATGTGATTGGCGGTATTTGCGGTCTACAATGACAGAGCACAGACTGTCAAGTTTGGCTGTACTCAGCATTGAATCAAAACCAGTGGCGAGCCGTCAGGGCTCTCTAGGCCCTATGTGAGGGCCTAAGATATTCTAAAAAATAATATTTGAAAACGTAAAAAAAACAAAAAAAATGTAATATTTTTTTTTTGTTACATTTTTCATTAGTTTTACCAAAATAACTATTTAATTGTATTTAAAATAAGATTTCCAAATAAATAAATCCTTCGAATCTGCCTGTTCAGTTTCTGTTGGAATGTGAAGGATTAAATGCCGTCTCTGCGAGTTACTGTGAAGACGGGAGAGCTTGTTGGTCCCTCTCTACATTCACAGAGGGCCAGCTATAGTAACTCAACGAGAGAGTAATGTCAAATGACAGTACAATTAACCAATCAGTTCCGCCCGCTGTGAAGTCTATGCAGTGGTGGTGCAGTGACGCGTCCTAAAACCCGGAAGAAAGCTGCGCTCGGATTCCCTTGACAGAAAGCAATAGAGTGGCAAAGTCACGCCCATCTACTTCCGGTCCATGGGACCTTATTTCGTAAAAATAATGTATTGATGTCAATGGAGAGAGAAAACTTGTCTTTCAATCCCGTTTGAATTGTGCCACGAATTACACATATGATGTTTGTCAATCTTAAAAAATAATTTCCATGTCAAAAAAGTCAGTTTGTCGTAAAACTGTTGAAATATAAGACTATGAAAAATACGCAACTAGAAAGACTACAAATCCCAGAGTCGCGTAAGTGATGTCACAATTGTTTTCCTCCACTAAGAGATAGCTAAGATCAGCGTCATATAAATATAATCTATCTATATGGCGCTGGCTAAGATAAGATAACTTTAACAAGATGCCTGTGTGCTTAGTACCAGGTTGTTATCTTACCAGCAATGGGTCTTGCTCGTTCTTTCGCTTCCCGTCTGATGAAAGGACCAGGAGTGGCTGGATCAAGTTAGCTACTTAGCTAGTAGATAGCACGTTAGTTAGCATTACAGCCTTGTCATTTTTATTAGCCTTAATATGAAGTAACATTAAGTAACCCAAAATGTTAAACAGTAAGAGTATTAGTCATATTTCGTGAACCCTTTGAAGAGTACTGTCACACCGGTGTGATCATTCTATAATACACAATTTAAGCCCGGGGGAGAAATGCTAACGCTAGCATCGGCGATCGCCGAACTTTCCTACTTCATGCTATCTGCACAAATGGTTGACATTAAACATTAAAAAGACCAGGCAGTTCAGAGAGAATCAAAGGAAGGCAGGCAGGCAGGCAGCTTTGCATGACATTCTTCTGGACGTGTTTCATTGTGGAGATCGTGAGGGTAGTCAATCGTTTTGTTGACAAGACAGTAGTGACGGCCATCTTGGTGACGTGTGTTGTTCTGCGAGACCAGAGATTCATTGAGCGTGTTACACAGTTTTACGACACATTTTAATTTTTTTGACTGGCAAAATGATCTTTTAAATTGACAAACATCATATGTGTAATTCGTGGCACAATTCAAACGGGATCGAAAGATAATCTTTCTCTCTCCATTGACTTCAATACATCATTTTTCGAAATAAGGTCCCATGGAGGTCCACTGGAAGGGGAGGGACTTCGCCACTCAATGGGATTTCTCCATGGGATTTTGCAAATAAGGTCTGTGGAAAACGAACCTGTTAGATAAATGCACGTTGTGTTCAGCCGGATAATATCCACATGTCTATCCTACTTTTATTGTTTTCGAACCATAAATCTAATCGATAGATTTCTGATCGATAGATTTATGATTAGCATAAGTTCGTTCATGATGGCTCACTTCAGTGATAGTGATGACATCGTTTGCAAAATTATTAACCGAGTCATTTTCAAGATTGAGTTCCAATGATAAACTGGAGTGGCAAAGGATCAGCTGCATGACCCGCCATCAAGTGCTTCATCCAAAAGGACAGGAGGATGGACTTTGTGTTTAAGTGATTTGATCATCAAAGGTAGGCCTAAGTCATTTTCAATGTGGGCTGCCGTGCCGACTTCATTCATTTGTAATTGTTACTTGGCTGTAAGGGAGCTTGTCATGATAGGTGTTTATATAAATGGTGTTGTTTTGTGTGGTAGAGGGTCGCTGTCATTGATGCGTTTTGCACCCCGGGCCGCTGTTTTGATATTCCGCTGAAGTATACGCTGTGACGTAATATCTCTTCTTTTTTTTCGTCAAGGGGGGGGTCAGAGGGCCTAGGTATAAAAGTCAAGGCTCGCCACTGATCAAAACACACTAAAGCTTTAGAGCTTAATAAGTTTGTGAGGCGTTTTGCTGAGCAAGATGGTAATCGCTGCATTCAGCTGTTATAGGCATGCCAACTTGATGCTCTGCTCACGGATGACTCAATAAGCATACAAAACTATTAAGATGATGACCGTACGTGTAAAAAAATGTTTTTCTTTGTGGGGGTCTGCCCCCAAAAAACTGTTTTAAGTCCTGAGAAAGTCAAATAAGACGGTGTGTAAAACTACACTGCCCAGCCAAAGAAAAGTAACCACTTTGATTTAACTAGGCCAGTAGGTAAGGGCATTCCACTGGATAATAATACCCCTGCATTATAGCAATAACAACAACAACAATAATAATAATAATAATAATAATAATAATAATTGGGAGGGGGGGGGGGGCGCGGCTGTTCTTATGTTCTCTGAGGGGAGTCTCACCTTCCCACACTTTGAAAACCCCTGGTCTATATGATAGAGAACTGTAGCGGATACGACCCGTTTCGTCTACGTGTAACTGCAGCCTTAGTCAAAACACTGAATGTTTACACAACACTCATCCCTGCCCTAGTTTAAAGACACACACTCACACATGTGAGAAAACAACAGGGGAGTAGGAGCCTGACGCCATAGGTTAAAATGGGTTTATTATAACTAACAGGTGTTAGCTAACTTGAAGCAACAACAATGCATATTCCATAGCCTTGTTGCTAATTGGATTGGGTTGCTAGACTAATAGTAGCTAAGTAGTTAATCTTAGTTTTTGCCATTCATCTAGGTAACATGATGTGGAAAGCATAGTGGAGGACAATGATGAAGTGGAGTGAGAGGGGCAATATGGTGAGAATGCCAGACTACAGAGTCACTTTAAACAGCTGCTTGGAAATCATTATGAAATAAGAGAGATGAGCTCATTGCAGATGAGCTACGGATTACTCCCAGACACATTCCCACATGTAAACCCACTGCAGTGGTTAGCATGTAATAAGGGAATATATAATACCTGTCTAGCCAGGTTTTACAAAAGCTACCAGCATTTGTCGTCCAAAAACAAAAGCGTTGTTATCGCTCAAATGACGAAAAGGACAAGGACATCTCTCTGTTGGAGGGGCAAAGGAGCCTGGTAGGATTATTTTCGGAGTATTGAAGATTGTTTCCCCGACATCGGCCTCTTTTCAGCTTTTCGTATCTTGGACCGACTGTGCCTGCCACAGGACAACACAGAACGTGCACGATTCGGACGCGATGAACGGTGGAGCACGCGCGTGAACTGTGGTCAAATGAAGAGCCGTTTGGGAGCAGAACGAGGTGGCTCTTCTTAGTGAGCCGAGTCAAATGATCCGGCTCACTAAAAAGAGCCGGAATTCCCATCACTAACGTAAAGAGATAGTATCTTTAAGGGACGGCTCAATTCAAGTAACGTGACACGACGTGACGTCATGGACTCACCACACTAACACCATCACCAAAAGAGCTCGACAGCGGCTCTTCTTCCTCTGCAGGCTGAGGAGGTTCAACATGGACTCCAGGATACTCTGCAACTTCTACAGGTGCTCCATAGAGAGGATCCTGACCTTCTACAGGTGCTCCATAGAGAGGATCCTGACCTTCTACAGGTGCTCCATAGAGAGCATCCTGACCTTCTACAGATGCACCATAGAGAGCATCCTGACCTTCTACAGGTGCTCCATAGAGAGCATCCTGACCTTCTACAGGTGCTCCATAGAGAGGATCCTGACCTTCTACAGGTGCACCATAGAGAGGATCCTGACCTTCTACAGGTGCTCCATAGAGAGTATCCTGACCTTCTACAGGTGCTCCATAGAGAGTATCCTGACCTTCTACAGGTGCTCCATAGAGAGCATCCTGACCTTCTACAGGTCCTCCATAGAGAGGATCCTGACCTTCTACAGGTGCACCATAGAGAGGATCCTGACTTCTACAGGTGCTCCATAGAGAGGCATCCTGACCTTCTACAGGTGCTCCATAGAGAGATCCTGACCTTCTACAGGTGCTCCATAGAGAGGATCCTGACCTTCTACAGGTGCACCATAGAGAGGATCCTGACCTTCTACAGGTGCTCCATAGAGAGCATCCTGACCTTCTACAGGTGCACCATAGAGAGGATCCTCACCTTCTACAGGTGCACCATAGAGAGCATCCTGATCTTCTACAGGTGCACCATAGAGAGCATCCTGACCTTCTACAGGTGCTCCATAGAGAGGATCCTGACCTTCTACAGGTGCACCATAGAGAGCATCCTGATCTTCTACAGGTGCACCATAGAGAGGATCCTGACCTTCTACAGGTGCTCCATAGAGAGGATCCTGACCTTCTACAGGTGCACCATAGAGAGCATCCTGATCTTCTACAGGTGCTCCATAGAGAGGATCCTGACCTTCTACAGGTGCACCATAGAGAGGATCCTGACCTTCTACAGGTGCTCCATATAGAGGATCCTGACTGGCTGCATCACGGCCTGGTACGGCAGCTGCACACTGTGAAAACTGCACAGCACATCACCAGGACGGAGCTGCCCTCCATGGAGGACCTTCACTCCCAGCGGCTCAGGAAGAAAGCCCTCAGGATTATAAATGACCCCCCATCACCCCAGCCACAAACTGTTCAGTCTGCTGCCGTCTGGCAGGTGGTACCGCAGCATCCGGACTAAAACCACCAGACTCAGGGACAGTTTCATCCCACAGGCCATAAGACTGTTAAACACCTGAACTTTGAAACAACATCCATAACATTAAACTGGCTGCTACTTAGAAATGATTTATCTAACATATCATATTCCAATAACTTGTATAAACTCTTATTTCACTATTTCACTATTTTTCTTTTTGTATTGACTATTTACTTGCACTATTTGTTCTGTTTTATTGTGTTGCACTGTTGGAGCAGCCTGGGACCTAAGATTTGCATTGTCATAACTACACTGTAGCTATGTACGTATGACCAATAAAAGCCTTGAACCTTGAATACATGTTTTGACAACTAGTGCAGAAACTGTGTTACGCAGCTGCAAAGCGAGAGTAACAATAGCTTTACTATTCTCTTTCCAATTATAACTAGTATTAAACATGGCACAGGTCCAAATTGCACCTATGGGGTTACCAAAAACAGCCCTTGAGATTGTAAATGTTCTCTTGTGCAAATAAAAGTGTACAATTATTTGTGCGTCCCCAGTTTAAATGACGCCTATGGCTACCAGCACCGACAAGTTTCAACGCTGGCCAAGAAGAAGACAGGGTGGACATTATGAGGGAGCAGGATGATGACAGCCAGTAATGTGTTATTGATCAACACAGCAGACTTATTGATGTTGTAAGCTCCCACCACTGTGTGTGTGTGTGTGTGTGTGTGTGTGTGTGTGTGTGTGTGTGTGTGTGTGTGTGTGTGTGTGTGTGTGTGTGTGTGTGTGTGTGTGTGTGTGTGTGTGTGTGTGTGTGTGTCTCATAGCAGAGTATGCTTTCTGCTTCATCATTAGAATATTTAGTAGGGGTAACGGTTCACAAACATTTCGGTTTGGTACGTACCTCGGTTTTTAGGTCACGGGCACACGGTTCGGTTCGGTACGTTTTCGGTACAGCAGAAAAAATTATCACAAAACATAAAATGTTTTTTGGGGGTTTTAATTATTATTAAACTGTGAATAATGTATTCACTCGAATAAATACAAAATATAATAAAATAAACATTAAGGTGCAGCTTTTCGATGAACTGAAATAATCTGTATTTGAACTGTACTAGTACCTAAGCAGCCAGCTTGACATTAGGACTTGCTTCTCATTGTATTTTCATGTTGTTTAAAGAAAGATGAACTTGTCCACATTGCTTGCCGAAAGGGCAGATCTGCTGGCACTAACAATGTCTCCTGCTGTGGAGAACACCCTCTCTCTAGGGACAGAGGTAGCAGATACAGCCAGGTAGCGCTTTGCTAACATGGCAACATAAGGATATTTGGTGTTTGTAATAGCTTTGGCTCGGTCTGAACTCTCTGCGAGTGGTGGAGGTTTAAATGCTAGTGGGAGTTGGGTTTGCACTTCAGTCTTTTTTCTTTTGGTACCGGTGATATTCACGTTCGGGTGATGCCTTTTCAAATGAGTGTGCAAGTTTGATGTATTGCCAGCCGCGTAACCAATTGTAGTTGAACAATGCCGACAAGCAGCTTTGGTTCGGTCCACCTGTCTTTGTCCGTCATCCTTGTACGTAACTGAGAAACCAAAATGTTCCCAAACCGGAGACTTCAATGATGCTGGAGGATTTTCGAGCTCAACTTGATCTGCGTTCGCCATTTCGACAGTTCCTCAAATGACTGACTACATTTGAACGCATCCCTGTGACCAGCTCTCATAGTATGCCTCTCGTCCAATGAAATGACTTGGTCGCTCTATGACGCGTTGAACCCAATGTGAGCAAATTACTCTGAATGCTGCGACCTAGCACCTGAGATTACTTCCAAGAAGTTGTTCACGTTCTCAATTTTTTACGTTTAACGTTATATTCGTTATATTCGTTCGGTACACACGTGTACCGAATATTTTCGGTACGAATACGTATACCGTTACACCCCTAATATTTATTGTTACCTACTGTAGTATGTCCTCCCTTTTTAACAACTTGTCTACTTAAAAGAGGCCCCATTCTGCTTTATCTGTGGATATGTTGCTATCAAATCAAATAGACCCTCTGTCCTTAGACCCTCACATCGTACAAGGAAAAAATTCCGGAGAAAACCCACAGTTTAAAGGGAAAATGGGAGAAACCTCAGGGAGAGCAACAGAGGAGGGATCCCTCTCCCAGGACGGACAGACGTGCAATAGATGCCGTGTGTAAATCCAAGAGATAATACATTTTACAGCATATAGACCGAATGTTAGGAGATGCATGTGTCTGTAATAAGAAGATGAAACCACGAGGATGTCAGCTACAACTGCTATGACGTTTGTATTCATAAAATAAAGTATTTATGAAATGATATTGCTAACAATGGGTAACCCGAGATGACTGCTACTGGAACTGGGGTGTGACTTATTCCCAGTTCCGACCCCGACTTCCAGTGTAAATACAATAGTCTTCAGGAACCTTACCTGGTCTGCCACTCTGTAAACCTCGTTCTTGTTGCTGCAGTCACACACATAGTAGTGCACTCTGCTGGCTCCGCTCTCTTTAGCCAGCCTGGCCGTTTCCTTCATCCCCTCCTGGTTAATATCCCACAACACCAGCACAGTGTTGAGAGCCGCAAACTCCTGAGCCATGAGGCGACCGATCCCACTGCCCGCCCCAGAGATCAGGACCACCTCTCCTTCTATGTTCTTCCTCTTCCTGGGCACAAACAGGTGGACGAAGGCCTCCAGATTGTACCAGATGGACATCAGGAGGACTTGGAGGGTTTCCAGGATGAAATTCATGATGGATCTAAGAAGGAAAATACAGAGAACATGCATTACATAATGAGATAGCAGGCTAAACCCAAGTCCAAGGTTTAGATATTTGCATTACGTTAAAGGTCCCATGTCATGCTTTTCTGGTTATTACCCGTCCCCTTGTGTGTTATGTAGCTTTTTCTGCATGTAAACGGTCTGCAGAGTCACAAACCCTCAACGTACACCCTGTAGGGAGTACAACTAACACAGAAAAGACGTGTCTATGCTGCCCCAGAACGCCTCGTTGGACATTTTTATTTTTCCATTTTTATCTTCCGGGGCATATTGACGTAACTACGTCCACATGGACCAATCCACGGAGCTCCGCACACACACACACACACACACACACACACACACACACAGTGTGTGCTCAGGCTGAGCTCTGCGGTGTCTCGCTGTCTCGCAGACCCCACGCAGCAACCAGGAAACCAGTAACCCAGCTCACACCGTCCGCTCCTCGAGCCTCACAGCAGCGAGCCCTGCAACGTCCCCCCAACACGGCACCCAGACCCCACGCAGCATTCTCATCTGTTTGTCATTGCTGGTGTCATTTCCTGGTTGCTAACAAACGCCATTGTAACACATAATCTCTGATGTTCCGCTGTAACGGGGGTGGACTCATCAGAAGAGAGTGGGCGAGCTGACCAATCAGAGCACAGTGGGCTCATAGGGAGGGAGGGGGGGGCAGGAGCTCCAACAAGCCGTGTAGGACAGAGAGTGAATACACTATACAGAGATGCTGTATGAGAAACCAATGTGAGTTTGGAACATTGTAAATCTATTCCAGTAGACCTCAACAATGGAATTATGATCAGTAGAAATGGCCATGACATGGGATCTTTAATGTTCACTTTTCTCTCTGAATCAATAACAGTTTGACTCCTGGGCTTTTTTGTTAGAGATCAATATGTCTGTTTTGCAGCAGAGAAACTGCCCTGTTGTGAGTTGTGGCACATACAGACAAAGATCTCTGGTCTGTGTGGTTTTCACAGGAAGTTTGAGGTAGGCAAGCACGTGTGTACTACACAGAATTAGGCAACATTTAAAGTAAAATGAGAAGAGTTAAAAGGGTTGGTTTCCAAAAGCTGGCATTATCTGAGCATTGTAGAAACACGAGCCCATATATTTTACCCCACTTGCCAGAACCTGTGAGTGCGCTCACCCTGAATGGATCAATAGATCGGCCACATGTGGGTCTCACATGGGAAACTGTGTCCTTGCGTGTCCTAAAGGGGCATTTTTTACAATCTAAATTCATTCTTAAATAGTCAACAATGCTTAAATCTAGCACCAAATCTGAAAAAAAAACAAATGACAATCCAAACATTGCTGTTGATAATGATTACCTGAACCCATATTTACATACTGTAGATCAGGGGTGTCAAACTCAAGGCCCGGGGGCCAAATCTGGCCCGAGACTCCATTTGATGTGGCCCTGCAAGAGCTTGCAAAGAATATAATAAGTTTATTATACGGTTACATGCCACTTTACAGAAGCAGGTTGCCCATAAACGACATGTCCCACAATGCATCTCGTTTTGTGACATGCGCACTGAAGAGACTTGCAATTTTTTGCCCTGGACTTCTGCTTTCAGACGTAGTTAATTACTATGTTATTATACTATCCGATAATAATCCAATTCAGAGGCAATAATGTAATTATTGTAATCATTATTTTATATATATTTATATAGTTACAACCGGCCCTTTGAGTGCAACCATGATGTTAATGTGGCCCACGATGAGTTTGACACCCCTGCTGTAGATGAAAAGAAACACTAGAAACCGGCATGTTTTTCACTTAAACATCAATTGGAATGACACAAAATAGAGCCTGGGAATAGTCCTCATTTATAACCATCCTGTTTTAAGCACTTGTACACTTTAAACTGTTGAATGTGAGGTACAAAAGACGGTCTATGTGTGTCTCTAAGGGTCAATGAGGACAGCTATTATTTAAAATGAGTAAGACATTTACTTTTTAACTAACTGGAGGTGCACGTTTGGAATTGTTGTTATGCTAATCTACGTATACATATCACTTTAGCACAAGATTTAATTATTTGCATGCTTTTTACAAATAATTTATATTCAAATTCAAATCTAAATGATGGATAATGTATTGTTTCACTTTTAAGATGAATGAAACTAAAATTCATCTCAACAAAAATTGTCTGTTTGGTATACTGTAACCACTCAGTGGTGGAAGAAGTACTCAGATCTTGAACTTGAGTACAAGTACAAGTACAGTAGAGTGTAGGAATACTCTCCTACAAGTAAAAGTCCTGCATTCAAAATGTTACTCAAGTACAAGTAGAAAAGTATTAGGATCAAAATATAGTTAAAGTACCAAAAGTAAAAGCAGTCATTTTGCAGATTGGTCCATTTCAGAATATATATATTTGTATATATAATATCGACATGTACATTTCTATTTCAACATGTATATTTTATTTATATTCTTGTTTATTTGTAGTTTTGTTTTATTGTAAAATGCCTTGTCTTTTATGCTGCTGCAACAAAAACAATTTCCCAAATTGGGATCAATAAAGTACTATCTTATCTTATCTTATATATAATATATATATGTTTTATAATGATTGATCATGAAAGTGTTCTCAAAGCTGGTAAAGGTGCAGCTAGTCTGAATGACTTTGTATACTGCAGGGTAGCTGGTGAATTTACTCCAGGTGGAACTAAAGTCTGATTCAACACTTGATTAGATTTCACATCATTCATCCACATCTGTGAAGTAACTAAAGGTATTAAATACATGTAGTGGAGTAGAAGTACACCATGTACCTCTGAACTGTAGTGGAGTAGAAGTAAAAAGTAGCAAATAATTGTAATACTCAAGTCAAGTGCAACCTGGTTATCAATGAATCACTTCAGCATAAGCTTTAGCTATTTGCAAGTTTTTTGTGTGTGGAATAATATCGCGTGCGAATTAAGACACTGGATTGTCAAAATCATGCGCTGTGTGTTCTGAAGGGTTGCCTAACACGGATAGTACACTTTCCTTTCAAATACAATACTAGTTATCACTGAGCGATAAACTAAAGACAAATAGCGACTTTTTGTAAAGAAAGCGAAAAGTGGCAGATAGGACAGAGCTTGATAAAGCGTTTAATTGACAGGAGCGTCTAACTTACCGTTATGCTGTGAGCTACCGTTAGCGAGAGTTGTGCAGGGCTCCGCGGGAGGTAAATAAGTGAGACTTTGCACACCGCACAGGCTTCCGTTACACAAACTACTCAAACGTGCCTTAACGTTATCAGGGTAAAGTTGATAAAAAAAACAGCTCGCGGGGCCGCGCACCGTGCCTGGATGTGGTGGAGCTCGGGTCGATATACTTCCTGGGAGGGTATCAGCCCTGTCTGTAGCTTCTGGAGTTAAAAACAAAGCACTTAGCGCCGTTCACATCACACAGCAGCCTCCTCACCGCCGACCAATGACGCGGTGAGCCGGATGTGCCATGTGACTGTCAGCCAATCCCCGCCCGTAGCGTCTCCTCGTCCCCGCAAGGTGTTCTGGGGCTTGAAGTGCGACAATACTTTTTATTTTATTCCTGCTAAATGTTAATTTAATAATAATAATAATACATGTTATTTATATATAGCGCTTTTCCTGGTGCCCAAAGGACACTTACATATCTAACTTCAATAACACACAGTGTGTTACGTCATGAATTAGCAAACAAGAGTAAAAGAGAAACCTCAATAGTGTATTATTTTTTTAACAAAATTATTTAACTTTACTGAATAACCTGACATTTGAAATATAGAATTGTCAATTAAAAGTGAATAAGTAATATTAATTTATGAACAAACTAAATAAAGTAAAAAACAAGCACGTACAAATAATTGCATGATGCAGGATGCCTGTGTTAATTTACACTAATACAATGTTTTTAGCTTATCAACCTGTTTTTTGTTTAGTTTAATTTTCCATTTCATAAGAAATGTTCCCACGAGGAAGTTAATGATTGTTGTCTCACAGTTTGTATTGTGCATTCATATAGCTGAATCTTTCTCTGGCCAAATAATAATAATAATACATTTATTTTGGGGGCGCCTTTCATAACACCCAAGGACACCTTACAGGGCATAGGGGCAATATAGGGAACAATTAAAACAGTGGATTTAGTGAAGTATCAGCCGGGGTAAGACAAGACAAACAACAGGAAATGGACTACAAAAAGACACAAAAGGACACAGGGTACAGTTTATAAAGAAAATGCCAGTTTGAACAGGTGGGTTTTGAGTTGGGTTTTGAATGTTGTTATGGAATCAGACTGTCGGATGTGTAGTGGCAGGGAGTTCCAGAGTCTGGGAGCCGAGCAGCTGAAAGCTCGAGCACCCATGGTTTTGAGGCGAGAGCTTGGGACGGTGAGAAGTCCTACGGACAAAGAGCGGGGGGTGCGGGAGGGGGTATACTCCTGAAGGAGGTCAGTGATGTAGATGGGGCAAGGTTATGGAGAGCTTTATAAATGAGTAGAAGGTTTTTGTAGTCAATACGGTAGCGTACAGGAAGCCAGTGTGGCTGAGTGAGAATGGGGGTGATGTGGTCGGATGAGTTGGTGCGGGTGATGATCCGGGCAGCAGAGTTCTGGATTATTTGCAGTCTATTGAGGAGCTTGATGGGAAGGCCAGTCAGAAGTGCATTGCAGTAATCAATCCGGGATGTGACGAATGAGTGGACCAGGATTTCAGTGCTGGGACAGAGATGAGCGGAGTCTGGAGATGTTCCGAAGATGAAAGAAGGCGGTACGGGTGATGTTTTTTATGTGTGGTGCGAATGAGAGGGAGCCGTCCAGAATTACACCGAGGTTTTTCATGGGCAGCGAATGGTATGGGGAAGCCGTCGATGGTGATGTTTGGTGCTGGGATGTTATGTGACTTGGTGAGGGGGGATTTGGAGCCGATGAGCAGGGCCTCAGTTTTGCTACTGTTGAGTTCCTGCTCATCCAGTTCCTGATGTCCTCAAGGCAGGTATGATGAGAACCAGGAGAGTGCAACACCAGTGATCCCAATGCCAGCCAGGCGGTACAAACATATACTTAAGGCTTTGTGTGTGAAGACATTTAGTTTCCCTCAAAACGTGGCTGTCACTTTGTTTGAGAGGGGCCCTCATTTTCCATGAGGCTGAGCATGAACAAAAACATAAATTTAAAAAAAGAATCAGCAGGCAAAACCGTTGTTTTCTATCAATAATATAAATTGGTCAATAAATCTTCCCATGGTTCATTATTATTGAACATTCAAAGTGCTTATAGTTGCGTGTGTCACAGGGATGTTCAGCGATAGGTCTGTAATATGTCTGTCAGTGAATGTGAGTGAGTGGACTAGTTTGTTCTGCCATGACTTTTGATCAGATGCTTAGTTTAGATAACCGGCCAACAGCCTAAACAAATGATATGATTGTAGGAAACTGAAATCAGCCTGTGTGGTCGGGCCTTAATACTTTGGACTACAATGAATTTGCCTATTGTCTTGCTGTGTTTTAACCCCTTGGTTACCTAAATAAGCATTCATGCATTTCTTTATATTCATGGAGTTACTGTCACATTTATATGAAAACATTAGGCATTGTGAGTGTGAGAGGGAGCTACAGTTTAGCCTGTAAACACAGATTGCTGGATGTTATTATTGGTAGGAACATCACTTTTCTGAATACCTAAATTGGCAAAAGCACATGCATTGTAAAGGTGCAATGTGTAACATATGCTAAAACTACCCTGGATCCTAGTAAAAAAAAGGTGAATTGCACAAACCGTTGAGTAAATAAACAGATATCTAATCCTCAAATGAAGAAAATGATATAGCAGAATTATTTTCAGGGACTCCAATAATAATTATAACTAGAAAATGCATCTCCTGCTGAAAATGCGTGCAAATGCTGTAAAGTGTGAACATTTGTGGCTGAATTTAGCTGAAAATGCAGAAAAAGCTGAATGTGTTATTAGCTGAATGGTAGCTGCTTTTAGCTACAGAGACCAAGTAAGTGTGTTGCTGAACTTAGCAGAGAAATGCAGAAAAGTGAAAGTGATTTGAATCAAATTGTTACAGCTCAAATGCATTGCAATGATTTAGTTGAAAACTTGAAAGTGAAATGTTAAACTGGAAGAGTAGGAAAAATAGTGAAGAAGCTTAATATTTAAAAGAAAAGGTTTAAAAAAGGTATAAACAACTAAATGTATAGCCTCAATGTACTGAAATAGCTGAATAAGTTAATAGTTGAATGGTTTATAGCTGAAAGTAGGCTGAAGGAATTAAATATTAAATGTAAGTAGTAGTGAATGAATGTGTATTAAGAAGAGAAAATAAAGTAAAGACGCTTTGAAAAGCATCAGAATAGTTTAACTGCAAACTTTTGAACTAAAACCAAACGTCATCAATAATGTATAAAATATGTGGAACATGTTGAAGTCAGTATGAAGTCTCCATCAGACAGAAAATAATAGGCTGAGACAGTCTTTAAACTCCAGTCTGTTTGTCAGTGTTTGTTAGTGTGCTGAGCACCTAATCATAACACCTGTGTGTGAGCCCAGAGATGAAAGGTTTCCATGGAGATGTGCTGTGAAAGGAGAGCCTTCCCATTGTTCTGAATGAGAAATAAACCTCTTACATTTCTAACTATAGTTTAAAAATGGTAGCTGCTTTGGTAAAATGTCAACGCGTGGAGAATGTCAGGACCGTGAGGAGCGTCAGAGTCTGCTTTTTGTGTACTTTCGGTCAATAATGTGGCATTTTTGGCAGATTTACTAAAGGTGTGCAGCTGCTGCTCTGAGGACAGATCAGGCTTGATTTACAATGGGCCTTAATGGAGACATGTTGAACGTTGTTGTCACTTCATGCCCTCAGGAGGCACTTTGTCTGATCTATTTGATATATTTTTATTTAGTTTTCAATGTAGGAGAGGTTTTCCTACGTTTTTCATAAAATATGATGAGGGTTTGGGAATTATGGCAGTTTTAAAAAATAATTTAAGGCGAATTTCAAGCTCTCCTCCACTCTAGCTGTGACATCACACACTCTAA
Organism: Gymnodraco acuticeps; assembly: GCF_902827175.1. Taxonomy (NCBI): domain Eukaryota; kingdom Metazoa; phylum Chordata; class Actinopteri; order Perciformes; family Bathydraconidae; genus Gymnodraco; species Gymnodraco acuticeps. The sequence continues at coordinate 334,972 of NW_022990118.1, read as the reverse complement.
GCCTTAATACAATACACACTCATGTTAAAATCTGAAGAAGGCCTCTTTACCAAGCTCCAAACTAAAGGGGACCTATCATGCAAAATGCACTTTTGTACGTCTTTTATACATGAATATGTGTCCTTGGTGTGTCAGGGAACTCACCAAGTGTCAGAAAACACAACCCTCTCTCTTTTCCTCCAGACCCAAATCTCTAAAAACGGGGCTGCAACGGATCTGATACAGACTGATCCAGATTTGAAATATCTCTGACGTCAGAAACGAGGAGCTCCGCCTATATGGGCAACTCTCCACCTATCAGGAGAAGACAGCCACGGCTATTGCCGTTTGAAAGCGCTGGAGACGCTGTAGTACATATGCCAGGCCTGTAGTCTGCCACAAAAGCAGCGAAGAAGACTTCTCACAGAATCAGCCCTTGCAAAAACAGGGCTAAAAAAGAGCAGAAATGAGGCATGGCTAAAATGCATGATCTGCTTGGTATTTTTAAAAAAAAAATTCGCAGACATGTTTTATATAGGTATGGCCCTACAATATATTATTCAAATATAGCATGATAGGTCCACTTTAAGTTAAATATATCAAAAGTGTAAAAGATATCAAAAATCTGAATAGGATTTTAATAGCTGAAGGTCTTGTGACCGTTTTAAAGTTGGAATGAAGTCTCTAGCTGAAAGTATGTGGAAGGAGTAGCATTTGGCACACGGTGTAGTTAAAAAAGGATTTGAAGGTTCCTCCCATTGAGTTCCATGTTAAAAAAAGAGTTTAAAAAGCTGAATATTTCAAAAACTATAAAATATTTAGAAAAAGTTGAAACTTTTCTAAATCATCATGTGCTGAAAAGGCTGAATAGTTTGATATTTGAATGGTTTCTGTAGCTGAAAATAAGCTGAAGTTATTGAGAGCCAAAATATTGGTTAAAATAATAATAAGAAGAAGAAGACTAGAAAATGCATTTCCTGCTGAAAATGCGTGCGAATGCTGTAAACTGCGAACATGTGTTGCTGAACTTAGCGGAGAAATGCAGAAAAGTGAAATGATTTGAATCAAAATTGTTACAGCTCAAATGCATTGCAATGACTTTGTTGAAAACTTGAAAGTGAAATGTTAAACTGGTAGAGTAGGAAAAATAGTGAAGAAGCTTAATATTTAAAAGATAATGTTTTAAAAGGTATAAACAACTAAATGTATAGCCTCAATGTCCTGAAATAGCTGAATACGTTAAATGTTGAATGGTTTCTGTAGCTGAAAGTAGGCTGAAGGAGTTAGATATTAAATGTGAGTAGTAGTGAATGAATGTGTATTAAGAAGAGAAAATAAAGTAAAAAGGCTTGGGAAAGCAGCAGCATATTTTAACTGCAAACTTTTGAACTAACTTGATGGCGAGTGATCTGTCGCCATGGCAACGGCATTTGACGAAATCCCATAATACGCTTAGATGTGTTGATGGCTGCATCGTTACCAAACCTGTGAAGTTTTGGGCCGTTTGGAGCATTTTCACTGAAGTTATGAGAAAACCGTGTTTCATGGTGAGCATTGAGAAATCTCAAAACTGTCCCGTAGATGTCTTCACGGCTGGACTGTTGGCACACATGTGAATTTTGAGCACTTTTTGACAATTTTCATAGGAGTTATAGCAATATCGTGTTTTATGGCGAGGGATGCGTTGCCATGGTAACACCACATTATGTAACATCAGATTTGACGTAGAGCTGTTCAGGGCCACAGTGTTAACCATCATGTGATGTTTGGTGGCGTTCTGAGCCTGTCAGTTGGAGTTATCACACAGGTGTTTGTGTTTGAGCTAATGATGTTATTAAACACCTGTGCTTGAGCCCAGAGATCAAAGGTTTCCATGGTGATGTGCAGTAGAGAGGAGAGCCTTTCCATTGTTCTGAATGAGAGATAAACCTCTTACATGTGAACGTTTTGTTGAAGAACCGTAGCAGATATCGGTGAAATTTCAACGCGTGAAGCATGTCAAGGACCCTGAGCATCTGAAGTGTGCTTTTTGTGTACTTTTGGGTCAATAATGCAGCCCTTTTTGGCAGATTAACTAAAAGTGTGCAGCTGCTGCTGTGAGGAAAGAGCAGGCTGTATTTACAATTGGCCTTAATGGAGACCTCAAGAGGCACACACACACACACACACACACACACACACACACACACACGATTTAAACACAGACTTTTGTTCCTCCATGTTACGTTGTTATTGTTTCACTGAGCGGACCCGCACATTTCTTTCAAACGCTCCCCTTTTTGGTCCATCTGCACGGTTTTGTGTGCTGTGATGATTCGGCTGTACCTTTAGTAATGAATATTAAATGTTGTGAGGAAATCTTTCCACCAATAATTCCAATAAGTATTCCAAAATGTATTCACTTCAGGTTTACGAAAGTAACTGTAATCAGATTACTCGTTTTTCAAATGTAACGCCAGCTGAATACAGTTACTTGATTTTTGTATTCTGATTACGTAACGCCGTTACATGTATTCCGTTACAACCCAACCCTGGCCACACCCCACTGGGCTGGGCTGGGCCGGAACACTTACAAATGTGGGCCGGTAGGATTTAGGCAATTCCCACCGGGGAAACTCCCGGTATTCCCAATGGCCAGTCCGCCCCTGTTCATAGGCTAACTCACCAGTGAGCAGAAAGCAGTGGTTATATTTCACACAGGCTCCACCCTCTACTGGACTCTATGGGTACTACTCTCTATCATGCTGTGCGTGCTTTCACCTACTGAGTTTACGTAAACGTAGCCGGCCAATCGGGGCGAGCCTACCTGAATGCGCGCACAGGCCCACAGTATATAAAGGCGGCTACACCCGCCGCCCACTATCCTTTTTCTCTTCAGACGAGCTGACAACCGAAGAGTTAAACGAACGAAGATTAGAAGATTAGAAGGAAAAATGGACTCACCATTACTGGAAGCTCGGCCATGCACCTGCCCTGGTTTGATCGCGGGCGCCGGTCTCCACCACCTCTGCTTAGAGTGTTTGGGGGACCAGGATATGGCCGAGGCGGTGCCATTCACGTTCGCCATTCCAGCGGGGCAGATGGCTCCGTTTGCCGTTGTCGGGCACTTCCGGGTCCGGTCCATGGAGGTCCACCGCCCTAGGTGATGCCCATGGCGGCGGTGCGCAGCTGCTCCCAGCGGGCAGCAGGCTGGGCAGGGAGCTGAAAACAGCTCTGCCACGCTACCGCGTGACAAGGCGACTGCAAATAAACACGGGTGTGTTGGGCATCTCGCTCATTGCTGGAGATGCTCCCCACCTCACCAGATCAGAGCGATTATTTGTAGCTTGATCGTGGCCGCCGCCGTTGTCTACCGTGTGATATATCCCGGTGAGGGATCACGCCGCATGGCACTTTCCAAAAGGACCGTGTTGTTGATCTCCCGGGCCGGGAGCCCCCGTGTTTACGGAAGGGCTCTTTGGATCGATCTCCTTGGTTACGTGGGTGAGGAGTAGTCGCAGCGTGGCTGCTTCTTGCTCATCCCCAGAGGCAGGGGCGGACTGGGACAAAATGTCAGCCCTGGAAACTGACCCAGTCCGGCCACATGAAATGTCAAATGTTAGAAATCTGCTGTTTATTATTTCAAGTTTTGCGTCCGATTCGCTCCTTTTTTCCTCTCAGTACACAGCTCCAGTTTGGGCATTGACCTGTCATCATATTTTATTTTTAGTTGCTGCTGTAGCGGAAGTTTAGTAAAATTATGTTTGATGAAATACTTCAAATCTCCACCCTCCATAATTGCACTTGCTTCAGTTGCTTGCTACTTTCTAAGGGTGGTGATGACATTAACAGTACGAACTGAAGTTGATGCGATTTGATTGGATTGTGAGGCAGCCAGCCGCCTCTGGATTGGTCTTGGCATGGCCCTGACCAATCACAGGTTGGCAGGGGCATGACGTAGGCCTCATCTGATTGGTCAATCCCTACTTTTTTTTCACCAAGGGAAGCCAATTTTGGCTAGCCTCCTCTGCAACAGAGAGTGCAATCTACTGTTTCACCATAACATCTAGAGGGGCGCTGTTTCACTCTTTGTAAAATGAGAATGGGGGAGAGACGGGCCGGCTGCAACACACAGCACATAATAATTACCGAAAGTAAACAAAGTGTTTTTATTTATTTATTACAATTATAACTACAATCCAAAAAAACAGGGGAAGCCTGGCTTCCCTTGGCCTCCAGGAGAAAACGCCACTGAGTTCAAGGGATAATTCTCACTCACCTCTTGCTCTTGCCCTGCACTTGTATGTGCCAGTTGAGCTGGTTCTTCCACCAGCTCAAGTCTGTCCCTCATCATGAACGCAGGAGACTGGCTGTATATCTGAACTCGCGCCCTCATCATTCTCTTCATCATCTTGCGCTTGTTCCAAGCTGCTGCTGATGATAGTGCTTGTAGCAGCGCTGCTGCCAAAAAGGTCTGTCAATTTGCAAAATGTATATGCTTCACCTGCGAGTCACTTCACCTTTTTTTCTCTTGCCTTCTCGACCCCACCTTTTTCTTTTCGTTTTCTTTGATATTTATCCATAGCCGCATTCACACCGCAGGACTTTCCCTGGTACTTTGGTTCTTTAGTTCCGTTAGTACCAATAATGTCGAGTTTACACCGCCGGGACTACTCAGTGCCGGGAACTCTTTTGGCCATTTTCAGTCCCTGCTAGAGAGGTGGTACGAACCTGGTGATAAAAGAGTGCCAATTTCTATTCTATTTCTATTGGCTGGGCGAATTGCAAACCACGCCCCGTTAGACTCTGAATTTTTTTTGTTAGGCAGCCATTTTTTTCCTCGCTACAAAACCACATCCACACCTGAGCGAGTAGTTTTTTTGTACTTTAAAGCAGTTATCACCACACGTACTACAACACCGGAGCGGTGGAATGATGAGGAAGTGTCGGCGCTTCTGGCAATTTACTCTGAGGACGGGATGCAGCAGCTTCTACAGAAAGCAGTTCCCAACTCCAAATGTTTTGAGTAGGGATGCACCGAATATTCGGCCGAAAATGGTTAAAAAGGCCCTTTCGGCTTTCGGCCGAAAGGGTTTTAGCACCGAAAAAATATCACCGAATGTCAGAACAGGCTACGTTGGTAACCTAACGTGTTGTTGTGATGACGTAATAAAGACGCGGCGACCATGCTCGCTGCTAGCTCACAGGGGGGGGGGAACATTGACCTTTGTCATCGAGATTGCCCTGAGCCTTTAACAAATCGTATTAAATAATCTGATGACAGACTGTAAACAGAATAGCTGAAATTTTAACAAACTAAATAACTCAGTTTCCTCTAATCATTAACCCATGTTTGTATAATGTAGTTAACTCCGTGTGTTGCTGCTAGCATACATAACACCTGACGTGGAACCGTTACTCGTGGATGGGGCTACAGAGCTGCTAGAAAGACGGTCGAACCCGGTACATTCCTCCGTCTGCATGCGGTGCACTTTTGCTAAATGTTTAGACAAATTGCTCGTGCTTACATGCTAAACTCTTATTGCACTTATGGTAACAAGTATTCTCCACATCGAGACGGGTAAAGTTTAACCACACCTCGGAGCGCGTTCTCTCCGCCATCTCCGCAGTGTGCTCCGCTGCATGTAGCAGCTGCGTGTGTGTAAACTGCCCCGCCCCCTCGCACACAGACGGGGGAGAGAGATCTCGTCTGATCGAAAATACATCATAGACGCATTTGTTGTCTTTGCATATTAGAAACGAGTTGGCGACACTAAGACTGCGATATAATGTTTTTTAGCAATAATACATGACATATATAAATGTACTGTATGCATTCAAAAGTGCTGAATAAATGTTTTATGGACCCATAATAGTGATTATTATTTAAGTTAAGTTTTGCCATAATCATGTCTATTTCCATAATCAGGTAGCTGAACAACATTGGTAAAAAATGTATACATTATATATATATATTTCTATTAATCATTTTCGGCCTTTCGGCATTCGGTTTTCGGCCAACTGTTTCCTATTTTCGGTATCGGTTTCGGCCAAGAATTTCCCATTCGGTGCACCCCTAGTTTTGAGCGATGTTCGCAAAAGCTACTTGAGCTGGGAATCGTGCACAGTGCACACGGATGCCGGGTAACAATAAAGAAACTCAGGCAGGACTATACAAAAATTAAAGACCACAATAATAAGAGTGGTAACGATTTTCTATTGTTATTATATATATATATATATATTGCCACTGTTTTTTAATACTGACACCTAACTTGCACTAAGGTGTGTCTGCTGCTATATATATTGCCACTGTTACATTGTTTTGAAACTACTTACACTTTATTTTACATTTCACACTTTTATTTAACTTCAATGTACATGCATACAACACACCTGGAACAGCGTGATGCCGTTATTGTTATGTCTTGACTGTGCAATAAAACAAACAAACTGGCAAAGCTTTATTTATTGTGTCCCACCCCAAATGTGCAGAATAGAAGAATGTGAGAGCAGACAGGTGTCGGTGGTTGAATGTATCTACAATGTTGCAACCTTGTGCAGCAATGGCACGGGCAGAAACACAAGTCTTACACACATAAACACAAGTCATTTATCATGTCATTTGTTTTAGATAAATAAGGGAAAAACACCAAACAAGGGTTAATGTCCTTTTCCAAAATCAGCCTGAGGGGGTAATATATAATAAATACATAAAGATAAAGTCCATTGTTATAATGGGGTATTTTATTTGTAAATTACCCTTATGAACTCCATCATGTCTGAGGTCGGAAAGTAAACAAACGCCTCATACAGCGGGTGGGCTTTATAACCCATCCCCCGTGTAGTTCTTATTCTCTCGTTTTTTTTGTACTCGCCGTGAAGTGGTTTTGCGGCCTGCCAGTAAACCCAGAGAAGAAGAAGACGAAGTGACGTCAGCGTAATCTTGCCTCAGGGAAAGTACTGCGGTGTGAATGCGATTGGCACTAGCCCCCTGGCGGATTCAGTGCCGTGGTACTTTAGTGCCGGCACTAAGTCCTGCAAGCACAGACGCAAGTCCTGCGGTGTGAAAGCGGCTCATGTTTTTTCATTCTCCCTGTCTGCCGCGGCGTCTAATCCCTTCTCTTCGTGTGGCCGGTCTTTTTTCTTCTTCGTGTGTTATTTTGACAGATAAGAACCACACAACTGCATTAGCGGCCGCTGTTGCCCTCTGTCGGCCGTCAGCGCAATTTAAATTATGACCTTAAACCATTTTTTTTTTTAAAGGGCCGGCCGGCCGTCAACGGCCCTTGACGACCGGCCGTTCTGTGGTTCTCCAGATTCTACAGATGGCCAGTTCGCCCCTGCCCAGAGGAAATAACACTGTCCCACATTCCCCGCCCCCTCTGTAAACTCCAGTATAGGAGCCAGTAGGTGGGCGCGTGCACGTGAGTGGAATAAACCGAAGTGCTGTTAAAACACTGTGCGGGTTCAAGAGAGAGTGATGTGTGTGTGAGAAACGTATTCAGTGAAAACGATTGCATTTATCCCAGAGTCCACATTTCCACTTTTCACCATAATGTCCGTTTCAAAGAGACGGCATTAGGACAGAGCCGCGGCCCCACGGGAGCGTGCCGCGGTGCGTTCAAGGACCTCAGTAGAAAATCGGCCCTTTTCTGTGTCGGCACCCATGCCAAAACTCCCTTCTTATGGAAAGGTTTGGCAGCGGAGTAGGCCACCAGAGAATACAGCTTCTTAGCTTTGGCTCCACAGCTGCTGGCATGTCCCCTGAACACAGTTTTGTGGGGAATGGAAGCCCCACAAAAGCTGTGTACTGACAGAGTAGAGGGGCAAGACACTGAGACTGGGTTACTCACTCAAGCTTTGCAGCGTCCCCCTCCATTCAGGGGCAATATAGAGTCAAATATATCATCCTGGGAGGAGATAGGTTTCCTTTCAACAGGAAGTCGAAAAGAGGCCCTGTTGCATGAACGGTGGGTTACGTATTGTAACCCTAGTTCTAGAGTTATGTGTGTGTGTGAAAAATGAATTTAGTAAAGACTATGGCATTTATCCCAGAGTAAGAGTCATCGCTCTCCACAATTCCACATTTTCCCATAATGTCTCGTTGAGATCGGCAAGGCCGTTTTCATACGATGTTAATTGGACACCCATTATGAGGCGCGGCCGCCCCGTGAGAGTGGCCGCGGTGCGTTCAGGGACCTCCGCAGAAGAACAGTGGGTTACGTAGTGTAATATGGGTGTGTAAAATGCAGTCAGTAAAAACGAGTGCATTTATCCCAGAGTAAGAGTCATCTCTCTCCACATTCCACATTTCCCCATAATGCCCCCCCCCCCCCCCCCCCCCCCCCCCCCCCGAGAGTGGGCCGCGGTGCGTTCATGGATAGAAGAAGCTCAGATTAATGCCTCTTTCTCTCTGAGAGAAAACAGCATTATGGCGGAGCGCGCGCTCTCACGGTGCGTGCCGTGGTGTGTTCAGGGACCTCAGTGAAAAATCGTCCGTTTTGTTCTCTGAGTGGAAACTGCATTATAGAAAAACGGCCCTTTCTGTGTCAGCCCCCCATGGGTCAAACTTCCTTTTATGGAGGGTTTGACGGCGGAGTGGGCCACCAGAGAGTACCACAGCCTCATAGCTGCGGCTCCGCAGCTGATTGCACATCCCCTAACACAGGGATGGGCAACTTTGATGGTGGTGGGGGCCACATCATTGATGTACTGGCCACCAGGGGGCCGCAGATTCACTTGGAACACATACACACACAAATTCCATGTGTTGTATGTAATTATTAACAAATATACTAAGTCTGACATCTTCATTGACATTTTACAATCAAAGGGAACATCCCCAAAAAATGGGAACATCCTCTAATAAGCTCACTAAACAAATATCAGTTCACATAAATGTTATTTCATTTTTACAAGTGGCATGTTTGTATTGAACAGGTTATTAAACAGTGGAATAAACCTATTTTAAACACACAGAGAAAATGTGTGTGTATTGAGATTAACCATTAAGATGACATAAACATGAAGTCATGAACACTAACCCAGACATTAGTTGTCTAACTTGAACCTAAAACACTTGTAGCCATTCTCTGCATTCCCCTTATTCCACAATAAGGGGAATGTCAACACAGACACCTGTCAGCCCGCACTCTGCTGTTCCTCAGCGCCACTCCCCCTCCCTCCCGCTGAAATTATGAATGAAAAGCGTAGTAATCATAGATAACACGGCAGAGTCCGTGACAGTTTGTTTTCATCTGATTTCAAATCAACAAAGTCTTGGTTTTAAGAATATTAAACTTGTTTCGCCAAATTCAGATGTTAAAAACAACTTTTAAGCTTGTAAAGGCATAATTACAAGAGGCAACTTAATGTCACAGCAGGCATAACAACAGCCGCTGTTTCTTGTGAGTGTTTCCCCGGGAAACAAACACAATACACACAAATGCGTCACAGATTATTTTTGCGGTATTTGAAATCATGTACACAGCTCGCGACGTAACTAGGAGTCTAGTGGACGGTATCAGTACTACAAGTAAAACAAATTAAAAGATTATTATTATTTTTTTAATAATTTTTTTTTAATTAATTACGTTGTTTATAAATTAATCTGAGGGCCGCAAAAAGAGGAGGTGGGGGCCGCATGCGGTCCGCGGGCCGCCATTTGCCCATCCTTGCCCTAACACAATGTTATGGGGAATGAAAAATCAGTGGTGTATTAACAGGGCGGACGGACAGAACACTGAGACTGGGTTATTCACTCCAGTTTTGCAGCATCCCTCCTCCGTTCAGAGGCATGAGAGAGGCAAATCTGTCATCCCAGGAGGAGATAGGTTTCCTCTCGGCATGTGCACTCTCAAGTCAGAGAGAAGGGGCACTATTCCCTGTACTTCCTGGTTCCCAAGAAGACAGGAGAATTCAGGCCCATTCTGGATCTTCAAATGCCTGCACCAGCACATTGCATGCAAGAAGTTCCATATGTTAACTATGAAACAGTTACTGGGACTGGTGCAGCCAGGCGATTGGTTCACAACCATCGACCTGAAGAACGCTTACTTTCATGGCGAAATTGCTCCAAAACACAGAAAGTATTTGCGTTTTGCCTTCCAGGGGGTAGCCTATGAGTACAACAGACTGACGTTCGGCTACTCCCTATCCCCACGCACGCTACGGCGCTGCAACCGCTGCGGGACCATGACATGAGGGTGTTCTTTTATCTGGGCGACCTCATAGTCATGGCCAGGTCCAGGGAATGGGCAATGTTTCACACAGCCCAATTGATCCTACACCTAACCAAGTTGGGTTGAAAAAGAGTTGCGGTCAATTGGAAGAAGAGCTCCCCCATACCTCACCAGCAGGTAGAATATCTGGGGGTGATACTCGATGCAGGCAGACTACGTGCCACCCTGACAGAAAGCAGACAGGCATCCCTGCTGCGGGCAGTCTGCAGGCTGTGTCAGGGGGCGACGGTGACAGCTTTGATCATCATGCAGACTTTGGGTCTCATGACGGCTGCTCACTCCGTAGTGCCACTCGGACTTCTGCATGCACGTCACATACAGAGGTGGTTTACCGGCCTTCGTTTAGATCTCAAGACACAAACGACGTCTGGTGATCATCCCCCCCTCAGTAGAGAGCAACCTCCGATTCTGGGGGTCCCCAGAGAATCTGCGGAGGGGAGCTCCACTGGGGCAAGTGACCTCCTATATCACAGTCTTTACAGACGCTTCAGTGACAGGATGGGGGGGGACGTGCCTAGAGAGAGCTGTAGGTGGTTGCTGGCCTCTGACAGAGGCTCGGCACAGCAACCTCCTGGAGCTGCAAGCAGTGATGTTGGTCCTACAGCACTTCAAACCCTTAATACAGGGCAAACATGTGCTAGTGAGGAGCGACAACCGCACCACAGTGGCGTACATCAACAGGCAAGGCGGAGTCCGCTCAATAGCCTTGTTGACCGCGGCAGAGAACCTGTGATTGTGGGTTTCACAGATTGTGTTGTCTCTAAGGGCCCTGCACATCCCGGGACGGGAGAACGGGGGGGCCGACCTCATGTCAAGAGGCGGACCCCTGCCAGACGAGTGGAGGCTTACCCCGGAGGTGGTGAAGCAGTTCTGGACTCAGTTCGGGAGAGCAGAGGTGGACCTGTTCGCCAATCGGCGCAACAGCCACTGTGCCCTGTGGTTCTCCCTGGCCCGGTGGGACAATCCGCCCTTGGGGGTGGACGCATTTGCACACGAGCCATGGCCAAGGAAGCTGCTTTACGCCTTTCCACCGCTGCACCTTATCCCACTCCTTCTGGATAGGGTGAGGCGGGAGCAGCTGTCATCATCTCTCCAAGAAGCGCCTAACAGGATGGCTATGCGGGTGCATTACACATACCTATGGACGGGCGGGGAGAGCCCTCCCCACTGGGGTCCGTGCACATTCTACACGGGCTGTGTCAAACAGCCTTATTCAGCAGCGTGAGTGTAGAAGATATATGCACATCGGCGTCTTGGTCTACGCCAGGCTCCTTCATAAAATAGAGTCCAGTAGAGGGCGGAGTCTGTGTGAAATATAACAGGGGGTTACGTATTGTAACCCTAGTTATATAAGCACAGGCGGAGCCCTCTACCTGGGGGCCCTGTCTTTCCTAGTCCGCTCGCTGAAGAGTGTATAGGATAGTGGGCGGCGGGTGTAGCCGCCTTTATATACTCTAGGCCTGCGCGCGCATTCAGGTAGGCTCGCCCAGATTGGCCGGCTACGTTTACATAAACTCAGTAGGTGAAAGCACGCACAGCATGATAGAGAGTAGTACCCATAGAGTCCAGTAGAGGGCTCCGCCTGCGCTTATATAACTAGGGTTACAATACGTAAACCCCTGTTTCTATATGAACAATAAAGAAAAAAAAAATACAAATACCCTTTCACAAACAGGTATTTCATAACTGCTTACAGTAAGGAAGACATTTAAAGTATTATTGGCCGTCACAGGCTGCTGTAAACTAAACACCACTCTCTCTGACAGAACACCTCACTGAGTGATTTCACTCACATGTCTAACTTTCAGGTTTCTCTTTTCAGCCGCAGACCCCATGTCCCCTCTTTATGGGCGTCGCTAAGTTCCTCGTACTACTTGTGAACTTTAAAGCGGCACGGCATCGTTTACAATTTACGAGCGATTTTTCAAGTTGACCGTCTTTCTTGAAAAATCCGAAGTGTTGCCAAACGTTTGATTTGTAGGTATTTTTCGGTGCGCTGTGATCCTATGAAGGTAGATATGGTGCAAAATGCGAGAGCGTGTACAACCTGATGTGAGCACTTGCATAAAAAAAATCTGAACTTGTGTGCATACATTTATGTGAACCAAATGTACACTTGTATAAAATATCCACGTAACTGTGAACCAAATTTGAAGTCACACAAGAAAAAATAAAAGTTTTGTAGCTTGTAGAAAAAAATGAACTTAGTGATGAAATGTTCACTTGCAGAAAAATACATATTTTTAAAATATATTTTCCATTACAACTGTAACTTGGTTATTACAACCTCTCAAATCAGTCATTACAACTTGACACATCTGCTCTATGGCTGTATAAATCGACGAATCTGCGGTCTTGACTTTTGCTACACTTCTTGCGATAAATGTGCCGCAAAAGTCATTTTCACCTGTAGATGTGGGGGAGGGAGGGGGGTTGGAGCGAAGGGGCGGAGCTATCAGAACGAGGAGGCTCATGCGAGGCTCGAGTCAGTCACAGTCACAGCCATAGATATATCTATGGTCACAGCCACAGTCAGGTCGAACCGGATGGCTAACGGTTCGTGTCGCTACCAGTTCGCTGACATGGCGCATCAATCAACGGTAAGTTTTTCCCATTACTTGCCCAGTATTACTTTGAATATTATTATTGTGATTGAGGATTAAATCCGCTTTGAAGACCACCGTTTTATATTGTGCAGTTTAGCGGCAAAATAACGTCAGTTCGCCAGCTAACGCTAGCTTTGTTGAGTTTATGCTAGCTAAACAAGTAGTGAATCACTATATAGCCACGGAAGATAGTTTGTGTGATTCATTCCCATGCATCAAGGTTATTTTCATGTAGCCTAATTGTTTTTCCTGCACAGTATAGAGTCTTGTTGTGATGAGAGGGATACAGGTATTTCATTTAAAAAACGTGCTCCCTGGAGAATAGCTACAGCATTTATATCACAATTTAATCGGAGCTGATCACAACTTGTCATGAGTGATCCAGTCATGTCGATGAGCGTTCGGGCTGTGAATAAACAACTTGTGTGTTACTTTTAGGCTGTCTGAAGGTATGGACAGCTATCAAAGCTACTATACATCACATTAACACTAGAACCGCCAACGGGTACATTTTACCCGCAGCTGTTCTTTGATTGTATGTAACTTTTTTTCAATAACATATTAAAGTCTCCCAGTCCGTGACTTTTCCTGAAAGTGTGTTATGTAGCACCCTCTGTTGTTAACAATTGTCAATATGAAGTCAGATTGCAAAACTCGCCAACAAAATGCCATTGATACCTATATCCGCCAGCGGGTAATATTTACCTCATAGAAAATGCAGCGTAAACATGACGTGTAGCTATAGCAACGCATTTTGTCTACTGCGGTTCCTTATAGATTGAGAGAGAGATAGATAGATAGAGAGATAGATAGATAGATAGATAGATAGATAGAGAGATAGACAGACAGATAGTTATAGATAGTGTAACATCTTGGAGAATACAAGATCTTGGATGACTGAGCTCACGTTGAGGACGTAATGCATGTGTATAGGCTACGTGCCAGTTGAATAAAAATGGACACTCTGAATGAGAGAAGTAGTCCGCGTCGTCTGTTTGTGTAGACAATTATATGTCCTTAGAACAGAACATTACAGATAGTTATAGATGGATAGAGAGAGAGATTTGTACCTAAACAAAACACAAGTCTAACACCAAGCGTTTAAATCAGCATTCTTAGCGATATTTTATACTTCATGCTATCTGCACAAACTATATCATATGAAAAGCTAAGAGTCCACAGATTCTATTGGTATAAGTTTCATCCCTGTGCGATCAAAACTCACTGTTCTGTATGATAAATAAAATAACATTGTACCTTGCAAATCAATAGCGGGTACATTTTACCCGTTGGCGGTTTTAGGTATACAGCGACCTCTGGCGGTTCTAGTGTTAAGAACGATGTACAAATGAAAGTCGGACACAAATATATAATTTAAATTATTTATTCAAGTTTGCAATATTTTGAACAGGCATCCACACAGTCACCTACTTTGTAATGTTCGATACCTCCCTGTAAGCGTCACGATATCCACCTCTCACCCACAACCTCACATACGAGCACTGAATGTGCAGCAAAGTGATCGTAGGAAGGCAGATATAGCAAAAGATTAACGTAAACGACAAACGAGGCGGTCGACATGTTTATTTCCTGGTAAGTCAACAATGGGTCCTCAATGTGCACGCCCCGGATTCCTATGACGAAAATAATAGAATGTCGCCAGTTGTCATGACTCAACTTATACTGCAACACCGGCATGAATCGCTGAAAGGTTTGGGAAGCTTTGTTTCGTGAAAGCCTGGCAGAGGGTGCGGCCATAGCTCTGGGCGTGGCTACTGGATATCCCTACGTAGCGATACTCAGGAAGTAGGGGTGTAACGGTTCACAGAAGTCACGGTTCGGTTCGTACCTCGGTTTGGGGGTCACAGTTCGGTACGGGTTCGATACAACAAGAAAAAGCAAAAAAAAGTCCCAAATGCATAATTCCAGGTTTGTTGTTATTTATTTTTGAACAGTAGTGCAAGTTTCAGTTTAAAAATAAGGAACTTTGACATTTTGAATAATTAACTGTATTACACAGTTAAAACCAAACCACAAACAGTACCACACACACTCAGATGGCCATCCATCCATCCATCCATCCATCTTCTTCCGCTTATCCGTGGTCGGGTCGCGGGGGTAGCAGTTCCAGCAGAGAGCCCCAAACTTTATTTTCCCTGGCGACATCAACCAGCTCTGACTGGGGGATCCCAAGGCGCTCCCAGGCCAGCGAAGAGATATAATCCCTCCACCTGGTCCTAGGTCTACCCCTTGGTCTCTTCCCAGCTGGACGTGCCTGGAACACCTCCCTAGGGAGGCGCCCAGGTGGCATCCTAACTAGGTGCCCGAACCACCTCAACTGGCTCCTTTCGACGCGAAGGAGGAGCGGCTCAACTCCGAGTCCCTCCCTGATGACCGAACTTCTCACCTTATCCCTAAGGGAGACACCAGCCACCCTGCGGAGAAAACCCATCTCGGCCGCTTGTATCCGCGATCTCGTTCTTTCGGTCATGACCCATCCTTCATGACCATAGGTGAGGGTAGGAACGAAAATGGCCCGGTAGACAGAGAGCTTTGCCTTCTGGCTCAGCTCCCTTTTCGTCACAACGGTGCGGTAAAGCGACTGCAGTACCGCTCCCGCTGCTCCGATTCTCCGGCCCATCTCACGCTCCATTGTTCCCTCACTCGAGAACAAGACCCCGAGATACTTGAACTCCTTCACTTGGGGTAAGGACTCATTCCCTACTTGAAGTGGACAGTCCATCGGTTTCCTGCTGAGAACCATGGCCTCAGATTTGGAGGTGCTGATCCTCATCCCAGCCGCTTCACACTCGGTTGCGAACCGATCCAGTGAGTGCTGAAGGTCGCAGACCGATGAAGCCATTAGAACCACATCATCTGCAAAAAGCAGTGGTGCAATCCTTAGTCCACCGAACTGCAGACCCCCTCCCCCATGACTACGCCTCGAAATCCGATCCATGTATATTACAAACAGGATTGGTGACAAAGCGCAGCCCTGGCGGAGGCCAACCCTCACCGGAAATGGGTCCGACTTACTGCCGAGGACCCGGACACAGCTCTCGCTTTGGGAGTACAGAGATTGGATGGCCCTGAGTAGAGACCCCCTCACCCCATACTCCCGCAGCACCTCCCACAGTAACTCCCTGGGAACCCGGTCATACGCCTTCTCCAAGTCTACAAAACACATGTAGACCGGATAAGCGTACTCCCAGGCCCCCTCCAGGATCCTTGCGAGAGTAAAAAGCTGATCCGTCGTTCCACGACCAGGACGGAATCCGCATTGTTCCTCCTCAATCTGAGGTTCGACAATCGGCCTGACCCTCCTTTCGAGTACCTTAGAGTAAACTTTCCTGGGGAGGCTGAGTAGTGTGATGCCTCTGTAATTGGCACACACCCTCTGATCCCCCTTTTTAAAAAGGGGGACCACCACCCCGGTCTGCCACTCCTTCGGCACTGTTTCCGACTTCCACGCAACGTTGATGAGACGTGTCAACCATGACAGTCCCTCAACACCCAGAGCCTTCAGCATTTCCGGGCGGATCTCATCCACCCCCGGGGCTTTGCCACTGTGGAGTTGTTTGACGACCTCAGTGACCTCCCCCCGGGAGATTGGTGTTGATCCCCCGTCATACTCCAGCTCTGCCTCTAACATAGAGGGCGGAGTTGTCGGGTTCAGGAGTTCCTCAAAGTGTTCCTTCCAACGCCCTAACACTCCATCAGTTGAGGTCAACAACGTCCCATCCTTACTGTACACAGCTTGGATGGTTCCCTGCTTCCCCCTCCTGAGGTGTCGGACAGTTTTCCAGAACAACTTTGGTGCCGCCCGAAAGTCCTTCTCCATGTCTTCTCCGAACTTCTCCCACACCCGCTGCTTTGCCTCGGCCACGGATGAGGCTGCTGCCCTTCGGGCCTGTCGGTAACTTGCAACTGCCTCGGGAGTCCCCCGGGATAACAAATCCCTGAAGGCCTCCTTCTTCAGTCGGACGGCTTCCCTGACCACCGGTGTCAACCAGGAGGTTCGAGGGTTACCGCCCCTTGAGGCACCTAGGACCTTGAGACCACAGCTCCCCCGCCGCGGCTTCGGCAATAGAGGCTTTGAACACCGACCACTCTGGTTCAATGTCCCCAACCTCCACAGGAATGCCCGAAAAGCTCCGCCGGAGGTGTGAGTTGAAGTCCTCCTGAACTTGGGCCTCCTCCAGACGTTCCCAGTTCACCCGAACTACACGTTTGGGCTTACCAGGTCTATCCAGAGGCTTCCCCCGCCACTCGACCCAACTCACCACCAGATGGTGATCAGTTGACAACTCCGCCCCTCTCTTTACCCGAGTGTCCAAAACATACGGCCTCAGGTCCGATGATACGATAACGAAATCGATCATGGACCTTCTGCCTAGGGTGCTCTGGTACCACGTACACTTATGAGCATCCTTATGTTCGAACATGGTGTTTGTTATGGCCAATCCATGACTAGCACAGAAGTCCAGTAACAAACCACCACTCCGGTTCAGATCAGGGGGGCCGTTCCTCCCAATCACGCCCCTCCAAGTGTCTCCATCATTGCCCACATGTGCGTTGAAGTCTCCCAGCAAGATTAAAGAGTCCCCTTCAGGAGCCCCATACAGGACTCTTTCCAGGGTCTCCAAGAAGGCCGTATACTCTGAACTGCTGTTGGGTGCATAAGCACACACAACAGTCAGAGTTTTCCCCCCCATAACCCGCAGGCGTAGGGAGGCGACCCTCTCGTCCACTGGGGTAAACTCCAACAACGAAGCACCTAACCGGGGACTTGTGAGTATCCCCCACACCCGCCCGGCGCCTCACACCTTGAGCAACTCCGGAGAAGAATAGAGTCCAACCCCTATCCAGAAGTAAGGTTCCAGAGCCGACGCTGTGCGTAGAGGTGAGCCCAACCAGATCCAACTGGTAACGCTCCACCTCCCGCACAAGCTCCGGCTCCTTCCCCCCCAGAGAGGTGACGTTCCACGTCCCCAAAGCCAGCTTCTGTCGCCCGGGTCTGGTCCGTCGAGACCCTCCGCTTTCACTGCCACCCTTCTGGCAGCGCACCCGACCCCATCGATGTTTCCCGTAGGTGGTGGGCCCGCGGGACGGAGAAGCGGAGGTGTTGCCCACGTTGCCTTTTCGGGCTGGGCCCGGCCGGGCTCCGTGGCAAGCCCGGCCACCAGACGCTCGCCGACGAGTCCTCCTTCTGGGCCTGGCTCCAGAAGGGGACCCCGGGCTTCCTCCGGGCCGGGTATCCTCACTTCTTAGTTTTTCTTTCATGAGGTCTTTTGAAGATGGCCATATTATCTATAATGGCTGATGTCAAACAAAAAGGTTTCATCAAGCTGTAAAACTAAAAAGAATGTCTTGAAAATATTACATCATAAATAATAAGAAAGTGTTTCAAGAGCGCATAGTTGTTGAACAACATATGCCAAAAGCTTCCGTTATTTATTTAGGTCTCATGGCTTTCATGTCTATTGGTTTATTAAAAACAGCGGGGATAAGCTGTTGAACTGCTGTTGTCTTTTGGGCTCCGGTGATTGGCAAATCTGGGTGATGCCTTCTGATATGATTTAGCATGTTTGGCATGTGTTACCATTAGCATACCGCACCGCTATCGAACAACGCCGACACACCGTCCTCGTCCGATCCACCACTCGCACACTTCATCGTTATTTAGTCCACAGTGAACCCGAAATGTTCCCACACAGCTGATTTAAAAGAAGCAGGTGGGTTCTAGCTTCTCTGTGTTATCTGAAATCGCCATACTAACTTTTCTTCTTCTTGTATTTTGTTCGTTTTGTTGTTGTGTTTTCTTCTTGTTCTTCATTTGTTGTTTAAGGGCGGCTGGCAAACAGCTTTTAGGCACAATACCGCCCCCTGGATTATAAAGAGTGTAGTGGATACTGCCCTGAATGACAGACTTTTTTCCCACTCGTAAAAAAAAGGCGTATTCGTCGTGTGACTGCATGTGCCGAACCGTGACATCCGAACCGTGACGGTACGGGACGAATACGGTTACACCCCTACCAGAAAGTAAACATTAAATCTCCAACGAGGCGTTTTGGGGAGGTACGTGGGTGTATTTTTCCGGTTTTTGACTCTGCAGTCCGTTTACATGCATATAAACCTTCATAACACACAAGGGGACGGGTAATAACCGGAAAAGCATGACATGGGACCTTTAAGTACAATCACCAATATGACCCAAAGTGGTTGAGCACTGTGTACGCGATATTACAAATCAGTTCATAGTCATCAGAACATTAGCAGTGAATTAACTTTTTTAAATGTTCGAGTCCAGTTAAGCCCCATGCAACAAAATGCAACATCTTGCAAGAAACAGAGTCTGAGGGCTTCTTAACATTTAACAAACTATGAATGTGTCATATCCACTTAACAGGAAGAAACTCAGCTAACTGACGGTACGAACCATTTTTACCGAAACAAAACACAAGAAGCGTCTAAATGAGCCCTGAGCTAAAAAATGCGAACACACTTATCACAGAACTCACGGTATAAATACTTTATTACTTATCGGATCTGCACAAGATATCAGCTATATAGCTGAGATTCCAGATACAGATAGAGGTATAAGTATCATCACTGTGCGATCAAAACTCGCGGCAGGGGAAGCAAACCCAGACATCACACGACGTAGCTTTACGGAGCAAAAACGAAAAATAGTCTTACCTTTGCTGTTCTTCTGATCAAAAGTTGTGTTCAATGGCATTGAAATTATAAAAACACTGCTGAAGGTTAATCCATAGGTTAATTCAATGTGTCTGTGTCACTTTGAAATGATTACTGATAATCCATCGTCATATTTATCACATATTTATTTTCATATATAGCTGCTATGATAGCTATGAGAGTGTATGACAGCTGCCGGTTTTGGGCATTCTGGCTACAAGTCACTCTATTCACCAATGGGTAATGTTGAGATGGATTTTTAGGAACTTCCCCTCGATTCTATTGGCTCTAACGGTTAAAAAGAGGTGTCAATCATCAAAATCGACCGATGGGTTCCAGAGATATGGAAAATGCACCCAAATGACCCCAGAAGTGGGTTTTTTTCTTTCTAAATCTCTCTAAAAAGGTCAAATTTCACTTGTTTTGCATCAATCTTGATACAGGGTACTTATTATATGTTATAGTTTGGATTCCTAAAGCTTTTAGTCTACTATCCCATCAGTGGCGGTTTTACGGGGTGGCACAGGGTGGCAGCTGCCACCTCAGAAAAATGCCTTGCCACCCCAGCTGCCACCCCAGTTGGCAGCTTTGTTTTGAAAGAAAAGTTGTGGCTCATCGGACATTTATGAGAGAAAATCTCTAATGTCCGAGTGCAAGTGAATGCAGCACAAGACGCGAGCCTTGTAACCCCTCCCCCCCTGGCGCGAGCTTGGAAATATGATTGGCAGCGATTTCCTTTGAACGGGGGACAGCGCACAACGAGAAGCATTTCGGATCCAAGTAGACGGAAGGAATGAGGTATTTGCGGTCAGGGTATGGATGGGGTAGGCTACAGCCATACCAAGAAATGGCTTAGCCCCACCAATGATGTTAAGGTAAGCCAAATAAAGTCCGCCAACTCGCGCGGAGTAAATTGCACAGACAGCAGTTAGTAAGATTGGTTTCAGTAGCCACTTGTCTGGAAATACCGAAGACTAGAAACGATTTTGAAAACGTTTGTCACGTAGTGATCTCTTCTCAATAGAACATCTTTGATAATGTCTTCTGACCAATCAGAATCACAATAACGGCGTGGTGTTGTTGCAGGAAGTCCCGACGGAGAATACTTTTGCTGTAGTAGGCTACATCTCTATATACATCGATACAACATTACGTGTTGATAGAAATCAACACGTAATGAAATAAGACCCCACGGTTTGATGATTGATAGGTGTGTGGGCTGTCTTTCATTTTGACACACAGAACAATGGGGGCTATCCACCCTTATCCACTGTTAGGGATTAATGTTGTCTTTACTTAAGATATTTGACCTTTCGGCCTGTTGACGTTTTACGGCCGAACCCTAAGTCTGTTATCTGTCTTAAGGAATGGGAAGCCTCAGCTATTGCTGACATTACCAGTTTTATGACCGGTCAACTCTCGGTCACAAGAGCCATAGAGTCAGATGAGTGATTCAGTGTCTCCAGGTGTTCACGGATACCTTCCCCCAATATGCTGATTAGCTCTCTGTAAACTAGTTAAAGGTCTATTCGAGAGATAGGCTGGGCAGAATTGACATGACAAGGCAAGGCAAGGCAAGGCACGTTTATTTATATAGCACTTTTCAACACAAGGCAATTCAAAGTGCTTTACAAAAAATGAAAGACATTAAGAAAAAGGCATTTAAAATCAGTCGTTAAAAAGAAAACCTAATAAAATAAACATTAAAAGAAAAAATACATGGATAAAAGTTTCAGTGCAGTCTAAGATATGAATAGTTCAATTAAAAGCAGCGACAAAAAGAAAAGTCTTCAGCCTGGATTTAAAAGTAGTCAGAGTTGCAGCGGACCTGCAGGTTTCTGGGAGTTTGTTCCAGATATTTGGAGCATAATAACTGAACGCTGCTTTACCATGTTTAGTTCTGACTCTGGAGACAGAAAGCTGACCAGTCCCTGAAGACCTGAGAGATCTGGATGGTTCATCATTTAGCAGGAGGTCAGAAATGTATTTTGGGCCTAAACCATTCAGTGCTTTATAAACCAGCAGCAGTATTTTGAAATCTATTCTTTGACACACAGGAAGCCAGTGTAAAGACTTCAGAACAGGAGTGATGTGATCCACTTTCTTAGTGTTAGTGAGGACTCGAGCAGCGGCGTTCTGAATCAGCTGCAGCTTCCTAATAGATTTTTTAGTGAGACCTGTGAAGACACCATTGTAGTCGAGTCTACTGAAGATAAAAGCATGGACAAGTTTTTCCAAATCCTGCTGTGACATTAGTTTTTTAATCCTAGATATATTCTTTAGGTGATAGTAGGCTGATTTAGTAACTGTTTTAATGTGACTGTTGAAACTCAGGTCAGAGTCCATGACTACACCTAGATTTCTGGCTTTATCTGTTGTTTTGAACATTGCAGACTGAAGCTCAGCGCTAACTTTGATACGTTCTGACTTGGCTCCAAAAACCATTACCTCAGTTTTATCTTTGTTTAATTGGAGAAAGTTCTGACACATCCAGTCATTGATTTGTTCAATGCACTTACTCAGTGTTTGAATTGGAGCATAGTCTCCTGGTGAAATTGTTATGTACATTTGTGTGTCATCCGCATAGCTATGGTAACTTATTTTGTTGTTTTTCATTATCTGAGCCAGTGGTAGCATGTAGATGTTAAAGAGAAGAGGCCCCAAGATGGAGCCTTTTGGAACCCCACATGTCATATTTGTCAACTCAGATGTGTATTTACCTATAGAAACAAAGTTGTTTCTGTCCTTTTAAGTAGGATTCAAACCAATTTAGAACTGTTTCCGAAAGTCCCACCCAGTTTTCCAGTCGGTCTAGTAATATGCTGTGGTCAACAGTGTCAAACGCAGCACTGAGATCTAATAATACTAACACTGAAGTTCTGCCACTGTCTGTGTTTAAGTGGATGTCATTGAAGACCTTTACAAGAGCAGTCTCAGTGCTGTGGTTTGGACGAAAGCCTGACTGGAACACATCGAAACAGTTATTTAAATGCAAGAAATTACTCAACTGTTGAAAAACAACTTTTTCAATGATTTTACCTAGAAATGGGAGGTTTGATATGGGCCTGTAATTGTTCATTACTGAAGCATCTAGATTATTCTTTTTTAAGAGCGGTTTAATGACTGCAGTTTCAGGGCCTGTGGAAAAATACCTGAGTGAAGAGATGTGTTTACTATATGAAGTAGATCTGAGGCCATGCAAGGCAAAACATCTTTGAAAAATCCCACCCGTGCAGTCAGAACTTTTTTATGCTGTGACTTGTGATATGAATTCTCCGGCCGATGCTTGTAATAAACTACCGGTGTTTGACATCAGAACTCCTGCTCGTCCTGTGTCTCTTTCATGAGTCGGTGACTCCCACTGCATTGCTACACAGAAGTTTCCCTTACATCCACAATGTAAAGTAATTCACACAGCCTCTTCCCTCTTCAGTGAGGAGCAGCAGGTTCAGCTTTTTTTGCCTTGTGTTGAAAGGTGCTATATAAATAAACTTGCCTTGCCTTGCCTTTCAGAACAAAGTAACAAAAAACTAAAATGGCATTCATTTTTTTAAATATGTCGTGGAGTAATAGATTTATTTATTTTTCTTCTCAAGAGAGTAGAATGTGTATTTTATGTTAGTATTTTAAAAAATCTAACGTCGCCCTTTTTATTTGCTACAAGACAAATGTGCCTTTTTATTTCATACAGTTCAATTTGGATTGAGACAGGGAAATAATCTAAACCTCACGTGTGGCATTTCACTGTCAAGGGGAGCGTGTATGTAATTACATTGCAAATACTGACTTGAGCCCCACCACTGTATGGGTTAGCCCTACCATAGATTACCCAACACAAATACTCTGGAGCCGCCACTGATTTGCGGTCTACAATGACAGAGAAGAGCCTGTCAAGTTTGGCTGTAGGCCTACTCAGCATTCAATCAAAACGCACCATAGCTTTAAATCGTTTGTGAGGCGTTTTGCTGATCAAGATGGTAATCGCCACATTCAGCTGTTATAGGCATGCCAACTTGATGCTCTGCTCACGGATGAGTCGATGAGAATAATAAACTGTTAAGATGATGACCTTACGCGTGTATATATATTTTTCTTTGTGGGGGTCTGCCCCCAAAAAACAGTTTTAAGTCCTGAGAAAGTCAAATAAGACGGTGTGTAAACCTTCACTGCCCAGCCAACAGAAAGTAACCACTTTGATTTAACTAGGCCAGTAGCTAAGGACTTTCCACTACAGCGATGTATATGTTTTAGCTGAATACACGTTTTTTAACCTTAATTGATGCAGTTAGTCACTTATTTAATGTTTGTTCTTTCTGATGTAAAGTCAAGGTTGTAACTGTTTGCAATGAAGTTGTGGGGCGCTGAACTGTTCTTTTGATTATTTTGAGTTATGATAGTAATTATTTGTTTTTCAAATTTGAAGGAGGGTGAGCAAGACGAACATTCATCATTAACTCCTCCAAAAAATATAGTTTATTTAATAATAACACTGAATATGTGAATCATAAAAGGGATTGACAGCCGATAGGAATGATATGATTGTTAATATTATCATATTCATTCAGACAAACATCGATGAGACAGTTAATTATTGTACTTATTGCAGCGGTCTGCATAGATTTGGTACCCCTGCTGGTCTAAGAGTGAAACCAACTCATTCAGTTAAAATTCATTAAATTACGTCTGCCACCTTATATATATTTATATTTATGGCTTTACTGATGTGCCACAATAATGTCACCTATGTTATTGAGTTAAAATATCAATATTGTGGCTTTCCAAGTTAACATTGATTGATATGACTGCGATTAAATCAGCATATACTTCTGCCAGGGGATGCCACCCCTGAAATTCTCCTGCCAACCTCATGCCACCCCATGCATTTTTTTCTAGATCCGCCCCTGTATCCCATCATTCAATGGTGGTTATATCTTACACAGGCTCCGCCCTCTACTGGACTCTATGGGTACTACCCATAGACTGTATATATAAATGGACGTAGGGTCCGTGACGTCACCCATAGGATTCTGCAGAGTTGCCGAGAAGCCCTTAGTAGGCGGAGTCGGCCACTAACGGCTCGACAGTGACGTCAA
The DNA here is from genome assembly GCF_902827175.1 of Gymnodraco acuticeps. Taxonomy (NCBI): domain Eukaryota; kingdom Metazoa; phylum Chordata; class Actinopteri; order Perciformes; family Bathydraconidae; genus Gymnodraco; species Gymnodraco acuticeps. The sequence continues at coordinate 310,372 of NW_022990118.1, read as the reverse complement.
AGTTCAACTCCCGCCTATTCCAGCCTGCTCCAAATAAGGGCAAAGAGGCGGAGCCGAGGCGGGACCTGCTGCGACCGAGCTGGAAGTTCCAGAGCTAGCTGAAGCTACCAAGCTAAGCTAACATGCTCCCCATCTGCACACGGCCGTCGCATTTTACGTTTCTAAGGTAAGCGGACATGAAACTATTCAGCAAAACTATAAATAATAATCTAAGTTATTGAGCTTTTAACATAATACTTCAGAATCTTAAAACCCCTTAATGTTTGTATGCAATTGTGCTAAATTCAACACTGGAATCAAGCAAATATTAATATGTTTGCATGACATTAGTTATTTATATTTTGATATCACTTAATTATACGTTTAATACATTTAAGTCAAGCTAAGGTACATGTGATGGTAGCTAGTTAGCGCTCTTACCTGTGAGGCCTCCTCCAAACAGCATAATAACCAGACTATCATTAAAACTAAGTACCAGTTATAGATCCTTGACTTTAGACAAACAATTCAAAAGACAAAATGTATTTAAAGACCAATCTTTATTTGAATGTGCCTCTTAATCTGAGATATTAGTTATACAGTAATAGTATTGACAATCTAAAAAAACTGAGCAACTCAACAGTCAACTTTATGTTTCTTATTGTCTAAAGCATTTATTATTTTCATTTTCCCCCTCTCATATTCAGTGTGGACGGATTGAGACAGCATGGTGTCCAGAGAGCTGCAGAGACTTCAGGGAGAAACCTCCGTGTGATGGACGTCCTGTCTGTTGGTTTGGAGAGGACTGAGGGTCTTTCCTCAGCGAGGAGGACCAGGCCTGATGGAGGAGCCCATGCTGGGCAAAGCTGATACCAACTGCACAGGCCTAGTCTGTAACGTTATTTGACTAAATGTGTTTACTTATACATTTAATAGGTTTACACCTTCTGTCCATATGTGCTTTTTATTTAAAACATGTTTGATTAACGCCCTGGGGGGCACAGAGGCATGCCAGGGGGGGCGCGAGAGACCAGGAGGAATAATGGTGAGAGAGCGCACCGGTATCGGAGATCGTTGTTGTTAGCTTCTGGTGCTAGCGAGCTACGCTAACGGATATAAGGAGTTTTTTCAACAACAAAGTGGAGGAGAGTCCTCTCCTGTCAGACTGAGAGACTCAGTAAGCTAAAGGACTCTCTCAGTGTTATCTCAGTGGGTCTCAAATGTTTTGGTCACCATTAATGTCAACAATTATTTCCGAGGCACACGTTTATATGATCATTATAGTTATAAAAAATAAGAGAATACATGAAAAACAGCTATGAAATACTATATGACAGTAAAACAAGAATAAAGTGTAAAAGGGTGATTTGTAAAATATCCATAAAGAAAAAGTAAATCTGTTTACAGTTCTGTTTCAAATGGGTGTTGAGAGATGTATCCATAGGTCTCTTAATTTTGCTCTCAAAGTGCACCAGATTGATGCTTTTAACTTCAATATTTAAAAATAAATCTTCCCGGGGGAGCTTGCCCCGGACCCCCTTACAGTATGTGAGGTCCACACACCACCTATAAAAATAGCACTTTACCCCTGCTTACACCTATATGCCGTGAGCTGATTATCGAGCCTTCGTTGTAACAGTTGCGGGTACACTGTGTATATGCGTGTGGGGAGTGTTGCTGTAGAAAATTCCACTGTAGCGCCCGGTACATTAATGGAAAACCCTAAATGTTTGAGCACCCTCTATGAAACGTCAAGCTACCCCACGGCACCCCCAAAAGAAATCTCTGTCGCCGCCACTGAGCCTGACTATTTGTGTTGGGGGGGGCCCGACTTTTTTTTTCTCCAAAGGGGGGGCCTGACAGAAAAAGTTTGAGAACCACTGCGTTAGAGTGTCAGGATCGGGAGGCCTGTTACCTCCTATAGATAGTCAGGGCCGGGGTTTTAGTGAGTGCGAGCCGCGATCCCTCCTTATGCACGGCGGTGCCCAAGCAACACGGACATCAGCTGTAGTGACTCAGTTCACGTCGTCCAGCGAAGCCGATCCCCGGGGAGTTGGACGGCGTCCCAAGCGTAGACCCCGGGGGAGGGTCTCGCTAACTGGCGAGTTACGTACACCCATTTATATTGTTGTATGTCTGATTTTAGAAGTATTTTACAGTGTATGGAAGGAGAGCAGCAGGGGAGAGGCTACCACGAATTGGAGCTCTCGCCCTAAATTGTTGGTTGGGTCATTGCAGTGTGTGTGTGCTGTGTGTGTTCATTTTGCCTAGTTGTGTGCCTCCGGCAGAGGGTGTTTGCATGCCGTGTTCTTGGTGTGGTGTGCCGCGTTAAACGCTAGTAAAACTAGCCCTGCTGTAGGGTATTTAAAAGTAGATTCCACAGTCTAGTGGGGGTTTCTGGTGCCCCGTGGACTCGCTTCCAGTTCTCTCCTCTCCTCTTATCAATTAACTGTGTTGTTAAAATAAAGATTGTCCTATATTTTGTACAAAGCTGCCTCTGTATTTATTGGAAGGTTCTGACAAAGTGGTAGTGTTTCCTGCCACACCTGAGCGAATCCAACATATATTACACTGGTTATATGGAAATGATAACAGCAGAAATTATTAAAGTAAAACATTGGTTTGACACAAACAAATTATCATTAAACAAACGATTATGTTATTTGGAAAACATAAAACAAATCCACAGATACAATTAATACTAGATAACATACACATAGAAAGAGTATATGAAATTAAGTTCCTTGGTGTGGTTTGAGACCACAAAATCAGCTGGAAACCTCATATCACTCATGTAAAAGCAAAACTGGCTAAAACTATCGCAATATTGGGAAAAGCCAGATACATTCTGGACTACAACTCATTGCATACGTATACCTATATACATATACCTATATAACACACTAATATTGCCAAATCTGATTTACTGTGTGGAGATTTGGGGAAACACGTACAAAACCAACCTACAGCCGTTATGCACATTACAAAAAAGGGCTATAAGAGTTATCAATAATGTTGGATATCTTGAACACTCTAATGTATTATTTTTGAAGTCACACATATTGAAGTTCATTGATCTGGTTAAATTTAAAACGGCACAAATCATGTACAGAGCAAGACATAATCTACTTCCTAGGAAATTAAAAACATTGTTCGTAGACCGAGAGGGTGGGTATAATTTGAGAGGAAATCTACATTTTAAACAACTCAAGGTCAGAACAACTCTGAGAAGTATGAGTTTAACAATCTGTGGGGTGATTTTATGGAATGGTTTGGAGCAGGAGTTAAAACAAAGCACAAGCATAATTCAGTTTAAAAGGATGTACAGAAACACTTTTTTTGAAAAATATGAGAATGAAGAAAGGTGATTGAAGATGAGAAATGATTGTATACAGGGCCGCCCCTCCCTACAGGCCAATCACGCAGGCTGCATGGAGCCCCGCCTTGCGCAGGGGGCCCCGCCCAGAGGGCTTCAGCTGCTGTGCGCAGTTCTCCGCTGCAGGGGAGCACGTCTGTAAACCGACACCGTTGCAATGAATCGACATCTGACCAATCACGGCTTTGATACGGCCACATGCAGGTGAAGAGATGTCGGTGAAAAGACAGTTTCAGTCCGGGGCAAGCAAGAGGGAAAAAAAACAAAACTTGAAGAAACTAGAGCATCACTCGAAGGTGGGTTATTGTATGAGTCAAATGTACAACTTGCGAATGTTTTATAAGTCAAATTGCCAAATTCAAACATCAGCTGCAATTCACGACATGAAGAAGGCAGTCTCTGCATAGCATACATGTTAATGGAGATGCAGGTATTTCCAGCATTCTTTATTTAACATTCATTCAAGTATTTTATGCCTTTTATCTGCTGATGTACAAGAGGACGAGTGATACACTGTCTGTCTAGTTGGCTTACATAACAGTTCAAGTTTACAGCCTAAAAAACATGGAGCATTTTTTCCCCTTTTATTCATTTTTATGTAAATTTGCACATTTCATGGTGATGCTCAGCCTCTCCCCTTAAGGCAAGGCAAGGCAAGTTTATTTATATAGCCCATTTCAACACAAGGCAATTCAAGGTGCTTTACAAAAATGAAAGACATTCAGACAAAGGCATTTAAAAACAGTAAAAGATAATAAAAGAAACATTAAAAGAAAAAATACATGAATAAAAGTAAACTTTTACTCCTAACAGTCATCATCATGTCAACCACAACACAGAGAAATACTGATAGAAATATGTGTGTAGTTGTTGATACATTGCTGACAGAGGGAACTACGTTTGAATACAGATTTAAGAAATATCAGTTTTAGAGCATGTCATAAGCATGTTTTGTCTTGACTATATTACAACTATATTATAATAAAAATAATATAGTATTTATATTATTGAATTGATTATGATTAATATTATTAGTAGAAGTAGTTTATTTGCATTCATTATATTTTAATCTTTTTGAGGCTAGTATTTGGCAGGAAATGCAGACGTATTCAGCTGTAAACACATACTGAACGACATACATGCACATTTACCATTTACCTCACTGTATGAAAAAGTAACTGTGTTGATAATAATAATAAACAGGAATTATATTTGCAAAGTAGCCTACTTTGTTTCCAAAAACAACTGTCGGTTGGGGGGGGGGGCCTCATCTCACAATGTCGCTTGGGCCCCCAAGTTGGCCAGGGGCGGCCCTGATTGTATATGTATGTATAAATGTAAATGTATGTAGGAATAACTTGCATAATGATTTAAAGGACAATCATTGATCAAGTAAGGGGTGGGAATTAATAAGCATTTGCTTCCTCCTACTCCCATTCGGACACATATGATTTATTATTATTATTAATATGAAGACATTTTTTGGTTTTTTGTTGAATATACAAATATTACCATGAATGTGGATAAATACTGTATTAAACAATACGGTATTCTGTTTTTCAGACAATATTGAGAGATAAATAGTAGCAGTTATCACTATGTGTTACATATCTTTGCCTTCAATACATTAAATTAGAAAGCTGACAAAACTTGTCAAATTTCTTTAGCCTTTATTTATACAGGTGTAGATCTCATTGAGACACAAGGTCTCATTTCCACACAATCATATTGCTTGTTAACATCTAAATGTAACTTTTTGCTTGGAAAACCCCCTCAACTTAACTGATGTGTCGGTGATCTAGTATTTAGTATTGTTTAATTAAATGTATATCAGTGTATTCAAGTCAATACTTCATTTATTTAAGCAAATATCTTTCTTGATTCTTTGTACAGTATGAAAATAGAGTCTTTGTACCTATGCTGACGTTCACTGCTGTGAGGAGTCCAGTTATGTCTCTCACTCTCTGGTCCAGCCTGTCTGCATCACCTGGACACCTTAAACAAACAGATATATGTAAAGTACCATGTGTACAAACAATATAACTGATTCTCTTCTGTTGAACATGTTGGATTGTGTATTGTCCGAGTCAGGGTCCTTTTTATTTTACTGTAACTTTGGAAGTTGTGTTACCAATGCTTACTGTTTATTTGATACCCATTTGGTAATGCAATTAATAAAAACAACAAGGTTTGGGTTCGTTCTTCAGATGACTGTGACGTTAACGTGTAAGCTCAATAATGAACTCCAGTTCAACCAACCATATTGAAATATCTAAGTAATCATCTTGAAATATGACATTAATAATTGTAATATATATATTGTGAGGTTGATTTCACATACACTACTTCGACATTAGCTTGTCTACATACTTGAGCATAGCCAATTTAAATTAACCTTAGATGCATACAGTTCCTACCTACATAATAAAATATCTCTCTAAGTTACAAGGATGACCTTATTTTATCAACCTCAAACAGAAGCCGTTTGTTCAACAGTATTATCCCACTTAACGCTTAACACTTGTCTATTTCGTTTTAACCTTTATATATACAGTCTATGGTTTTAACTTGGAGACTACAATTAGCATCGTTAGCACCAATGTAGCTACCACTCACTTATGGCGCATTTCCATTGCAGGCCTCGCTCGGCCTCGCTCTGCCTCGCTCGGTTTGATTAGGCCTTATTAGGCTCGGCTCACTTTAATGCTGCGCTTCCATTACAGTTTAGGAACTGGGGCAGTTACTATAGTAATGCAGTGTAGGCGGAGCCGTGACGTCATCTTCAATGAGAGCCCCAGAAAAACAACACAGCCGTTAGCTCTTAGCACTCAGAGCTCACAGCTCCTCATATCTGTTCAGAAACTAGACAAAAGTTAAACAAGTGCAAACCACAGACTGCCTGTGTCATGGCGAATACAGTCACTGGTTTATTTATGTCTGTATAGGCCGTTGTTGTGAGTGTGGACGGTCGGAGCATATATAACGTTAGCTTAGCCAAGCTCCATTTAGAAAACACGCATTTTAAAAGGGTTTTTCGCCTGCCGTCTGTCTGCAGACTTGTCAAAGCATTAATTAATGGTTTTTACTAACCGGTATCAGTATGTTGTTACTTCGGCATCAATTTGAAACGTGTATTACATTTAAATCACGGTCAAATATGTTCATCTTGTTGTAATTGTAGCCCCCTTGCCAGCGATTCTCTCTCTAGTTTAGCATACTCAGCCTGACTCAGCCTGGTTGTTCCTGGCCCTAGAACCACGATTTAGTCGGGCCAGAAAAAAGGTGAAAAAGTAGCCCCGGGCCAAAACTAGGCCAAGTGGAAACGCAACCAAAAACGGGCCCCGCACGGCTCGGCACGCTTAAAGCGAGCTACCCGCTGCAGTGGAAACGCGCCATTACACGCTAACCCAAGCCTTAACATTCATTACGTAGCTGATTCAAATCATAAACACATCAATAAGTACTCGAATTTCACTTACCGCAAAAACCGCATTCATGCACCGTCTGTTTTAACCGCAGAGCGAGTCACAATAGTCTGATATATAAGCATGAAGAACAAACAACCACGGCCGGCTTCAAGTTGTGTTCCCTGGATGAGCTGAGCAGGCAGAGTCCCTGTAGCTAGCTTCACGGAGCAGGTAGCAGAGAGACAAGAAGCTAGCAGCAGCAGTCACTTGACAGAGCTGTCACTCAATGTGACCACGCCCTAATATATGCATAACTTTAAGGCTTAATATTAATTAAACAGATGAGTTGAGAAAAAATGCACCCCCCACACAGTAGTCATGAAGGGGAATCTAACTATACAGAGAATATGGTTTTTTGAACCACGATGTAAACATGTTTATTTCTGCTTTAAAGTTGGGCATTTTAACATGGGGGTCTATGGAAATTGCTCCTTTCTGCAGACTGCTCCTACTGGCCACTAGATAAACTGCAGTGTGTGGCACTTCCGTATTGGCGTCCCGGCTCTTCCCCAGACTTTGCCGCTTGGTACTACCTCTTAACCATACTATGCAAGCATTCACCTACTGAGATATCTATAAACGTAGCCAGCCCCTCGGGGCGGGCCTACCTGAATGCGTGCGCAAGCCCACCGGCCACGCCTCCTGACTGTCTTCAGCGAGCGAGCAACAGCTGAAGCAGAGAAAGTAAAACGTTTGAAAGAAGAAGAAAGAGTTATCATACATACCTTAATGGAGTCGCCACTTCTAGAGACCCGGGTCTGTCCTTCGTGCCCTGGCTTAATAGTGGGCACCGATCCCCACCACCTCTGCTTTGAGTGTTTTGGGGGACCAGGATATGGCTGAGGTGCCATTTGCCGGGGAGGAGGATGACGAGGACTTCTCGTTGTCGGGCACTTCCGGGTCCGGGTCCATGGAAATCCACCGCCCTGGTCTGTACTTGCCCCTAGGTGATGACCATGGCGGCGGAGCAGGCTGGGCAGAGAGCCTCTGCCCTGCTGCCGCGTGACAGGGCAGCTGCAAATAAACACGGGTGTGTTGGGGGGGATCATGCCGCATGGCACTTTCCTAAAAGACCGTGATGATTTCCTGGGAGCCCCCGTGTTTACGGAAGGGCTCTTTGGATCGATTTCCTAGGTCACGTGGATGAGGAGTAGTCACAGCTTTCATGATAAACCTGTGAGTTGGATGTAGAAAAGTCAGAATCAATATAGATGTTTTTTATTTAAAGAAAATTCAGATTGAACATAGTAAAAAACTGTGAATTATAGTGTCCGTCCAAACGTTATTTTTTACTTGTAGTGAAAACCACCCTTGGATGATGGTAAGGTAGACTAAAAGCTTTAGCAATCCAAAGTACAACATATAATAATTACCCTGTATCAAGATTGATGCAAAACAAGTGACATTTGACCTTTTTAGAGAGGTTTAGAAAAAAAAAACTCCACCTCTGAGGTGATTTGGGTGGAAATGGCCGTTTTTACCGTTTCTCTTGAACCCATTGGTCGATTTTGGTGATTGACATCTCTTTTTGACCGTTAGAGCCAATAGAATCGAAGGGGAATTTCCACATACACACACCTTACCATTGAGAAATTAAAGCTATGTGCACACAGTTTTGCATGAGAGCAAACCTATCTCTCGCTCTGACATCTGGAAACAGAAAAGCAGGTTTATTGCTTATGGATTATCAGAAATCATTTCAAAGGGACACAGACACATTGGATTAACCTATGGATTAACTTCAGCAGCGTTTTTATCGTTTTAATGCCATTGAAGACCACTTTTTACCAGACAACGACAAAGGTGAGCCATTTTGCCGTTTTTAGCTACGCCACATGTTTTGATGTCTGTTCTTGTTAATATCTTCGCGAGTTCTTATCATGGAGTGATGATGTATGTACCCATCGATTCTGTGTCATGTCACGATGCGAATTGCAGCTACGATAAGTAATAATGGAGTTATGAGTGAGTTTCTGTGCAGTAATGCGATAGCATTTTCCCGCTCGTGGCTAATTCATAGGCTCAGCTCTAGGTTTAAAAAAAAAAAAAAAAAAAAAAGATCAGTTAGCTGAGTTTCTTCCCGTTACATGGATATAAAACATTCATAGTTTATTGAATATTAAGATGTACTCAGACGCTGTTTCCTGCAGATGGCGTGTATTTCCCCTGGTATCGGGGGGGCGGTGCTTAACAGGTTAAATGTGGTCTCTTAAACATAAGATCCCTAGCATCTAAAGCAATATTGGTAAATGATTTAATATCAGATAATAATATTGATATATGCTGTCTCACTGAAACTTGGTTGAGACATGAAGAATATGTCAGCATAAATGAGGCCACTCCACCCAGCCATATCAATATTCATATTCTTCGAGGTACAGGCCGAGGAGGTCAATCAATTAATCAATCAATCAATGTTTATTTATATAGCCCAATATCACAAATGTTACATTTTTCTCAGTGGTCTTCACAGTGTGTACAGAATATCAGTGTGACAATACGACACCCTCTGTCCTTAGACCCTCACATCGTACAAGGAAAAACTTCCGGAGAAAACCCACAGTTTAAAGGGAAACATGGGAGAAACCTCAGGGAGAGCAACAGAGGAGGGATCCCTCTCCCAGGACGGACAGACGTGCAATAGATGCCGTGTGTACATTGAAAAGATAATACATTTTCAACAGGTAGTCCAAATGTTTGGAAATGCATGTGTGTATAATAGGAAGATGAATCCACTAGGATATCCATCCAGGACCTATGATCCAGGACCACAGCCACGACTTGCAATCCAGGGCTCGCGATCCAGGACACAGGACCGCAGGATCATCCATGATTCCGGATCCCGGCGTATATAGACACCAAAAAGAAAGACATTTGGGGAAGCTGGGTTAATCAGAACATGAGAGTACACAGGTATAGACAGAGAGAAGGAAGAAGTAAGATGTCTCCCGATAAACTAAGCCTATATCAGCAAAACTAGGGGCTGAATCTAATCAGCCCTAACTATAAGCTTCATCAAAAAGGAAGGTCTTAAGCGCACTCTTAAAAACGGATAGGGTGTCTGCCGCCCGAACACAAACTGGAAGCTGATTCCACAAATGTGGAGCTTGATAAGAAAAGGCTCTGGCTCCCATTGTACTTTTAGAGACTCTAGGAACAACCAACAACCCTGCATTCTTGGAACGCAATGCCCTAATAGGACAGTAGGGTATAATGAGTTATTTAAGGTAAGATGGCACCTGCCCATTAAGGGCTTTGTAGTTTCTCTGCATCGTTTTGAGGCAAGATAGGCCTGATTTTTGCAATGTTACGTAGATGGAAGTAGGCGGTCCTTGAAATTGATTTTATGTGGGCGTTAAAGGATAAATCCTGATCAAATATAACACCAAGATTCCTTACAGTCTCACTGGAGGCCAAATTAATGCCATCCATAGTTAGTATATCTTTAGATAATTTGTTTCGTAGATTCTTCGGGCCAAGTACAATAACTTCAGTTTTGGTCGTGTTCAACATAAAAAAAATGTAAGGTCATCCACGTTTTTAAGTCCTTAAAGCAGTCTTGAATTTTATTTAGATGATTAATTTCATCAGGCTTGATTGATAAATATAGTTGAGTATCATCCGCATAATAATGAAAGTTTACAGAATGATTCCTTATAATATTGCCTAACGGAAGCATATATAATGTGAACAAAATAGGTCCGAGCACTGAGCCCTGTGGCACTCCATGGCTAACTTTGGTTTGCGTGGAAGATTCATCGTTAACACGTACAAACTGAGAGCGTTCAGATAGATAGGACCTAAACCAGCCTAAAGCAGTTCCCTGTATGCCAACTAAGTGCTCTAGTCTTTGCAATAGGATATCATGGTCGATAGTATCAAATGCAGCACTGAGATCGAGCAAGACAAGAATAGAGACAAGTCCCTTGTCTGAGGCTATTAGAATGTCATTTGTGACTTTAACCAGAGCTGTCTCTGTGCTATGATGTGTTCTAAAGCCAGACTGAAAATCTTCAAATAAATCATTGTTTTTTAAGTAATCACACAACTGTTTTGCGACTGCTTTCTCAAGAATTGTTGAGAGGAACGGAAGATTAGAAATAGGTCTATAGTTGGCTAAAACCTCTGGATCGAGGTTGTGCTTTTTAATAAGCGGTTTTATCACTGCTACTTTGAATAATTGTGGAACATAGCCTGATAATAAAGACATTCATAATATTTAATAAAGAAGTGCTAATTAATGGAAAAACTTCCTTCAACAGCTTAGTTGGAATTGGGTCTAACATGCACGTTGATGGTTTAGAAGAGAGAATCATTGAATTAAATGTTTCAAGGTCAATGGCTGAAAAGCATTCTAGTTTATTATCTAGTGTAATATTAGAACTTACGTTTATGGGAGCTGTTGATAACACTATACTGGTCAAAGGCAAGAGGTCATTAGGGCCCAAGCACGGAGCGCTAGGACCCAACGGCGTCCTAGCACGAAGTGCGAGGAACCTATTGTTATTGGAGGAATTCTTATTAGAGCCCGAACACGGAGCACTAGGACCCAACGGCGTCCTAGCACGAAGTGCGAGGCACCTATTGTTATTGGTGGAATTTTTCTTATTCTTCTTAGTCGCCATCATTCCTGCTTTTGAGGGCTTTAGGACGCTTAAACAGTTGTATAATTTTGCACGGACACCCGAACCGGTAACAATTACAACATTCTGGAGTCAATGGGTTAAATATTCCAACCTGCTCACTAGCGCCACCTATCAAAATCCCATTTCGGAATACATTTACAAAGTCGCACCGTAACTCCGAATGACCTGACATTTTGCACACATATCCCGGAGGACCTGCTTTACAAATAATCCTCTTGGAACCCTAAGCTCCGCCTACATTTTTTTTTAATTGGCCTAATTTACATAAACAGTGAAATATTCACTTAAATTTCAATTTTTAGTTTTTCAACACCAAACTTCGTATACAGTATCGGTGGAGGGTCAGACACATTACCCTAGGAGATGAGCATGTCCAAACGATAAATATTTCCGCCATGAATTAAAACGTACTCGCAAAAAGGCGGGGCTTAGAAATAAATGCTCATAACTCATCAACAATGAATCCAAACATCACAGATTTTGGTAAATAGGTTCAGTCTGTCTTGGGAAATAGGCACACCAAAGCATTTTCATTTTGGACTATAGGGGGCGCCAAAAACACCACCAATTTATAACTTAAGGGCAGATGGACTAATTTAAAAAAAAATAATGTTACACATACTCTCGGGGTGACTACGAACTCAGATTTAAAGTGTCGCAACAAATGCAGAATGTGGGCGTGGCCTATATATTTTTTTAAAATTGCGATAGCATAAAAAGAGCTTCGGACGCAAAACTTGGGACACACGTCAGAGCCCAGGACTTTTTCGAGAATGTAAAAAAAAAAACGTACATTTTCAAAAAAACTGCTCACTAGCGCCCCCTATTGTGTGGTAGTCACATAGTTTCTCAGAACTTCACGTATTTTGGCGCGGACATATTTGTAGTTACATTCCATTAGCCCCGCCCCCCAATAAATCGGCCATTTTGAAATATGTGCGTTTTTTATGCATTTTAAGCACATTCTTGCGCACTCCTCCTAGGGGAATGATCGGAAAAATTCCAATCCAGGACACGTTCAGCCCCTATCCAATATGATGCTAAATTGAGAAGAACATTTTTGATAGCTCAATCGTGGAGGTCGTAAGCTAACAGCGAATACACAATTTTTGACGATTTACATGTCGCAAATTACTCCGAATTATTCGGATATAGTTATTCCGATATTCATTAAACACTGTATACCAATTTCTATTATGATTGCGGACATATTTCAAATTTGCTTTTATTAGCCCCGCCCCCCAGAAAGTTGGCCATTTTGAAAAATGTGCGTTTTTCAGCCATTTTAAGCACATTTCTGCGGACTCCTCCTAGGGGAAGGATCGGAAAAATTCCAATCCAGGACAAGTTCAGCCAATATCCAATGTGATGCTAAATTGTGAAGAAATAGTCGATCGCTCAAACGAGGACTTTGTAAGCGAACGGAGAACTTTCCATTTTTGACGATTTACATGTCACAAATTACTCCAAATGACTCCAAACTACTCGCGTATAGTTTTTCCAATATTCACGAAACGCTTTATATATATTGCTATTATAATTGCACACATATTTCAAATTGCCTTCCATTAGCCCCGCCCCCCAGAAAGTCGGCCATTTTGAAAAATGTGCGTTTTTCATGCATTTTAAGCACATTCTTGCGAACTCCTCCTAGGGGAATGATCGGAAAAATTCCAATCCAGGACAACTTCAGCCCCTATCCAATATGATGCTAAATTGAGAAGAACATTTTTGATAGCTCAATCGTGGAGGTCGTAAGCTAACAGCGAATACACCATTTTTGACGATTTACATGTCGCAAATTACTCCAAACTACTCAGATATAGTTATTCCGATATTCACGAAACGCTGTATACATATTGCTATTATGATTGCACACATATTTCAATTTGCCTTCCATTAGCCCCGCCCCTGAACAAGTCGGCCATTTTGAAAAATGTCCATTTTTCATGCATTTTAAGGACATTTCTGCAAACTCCTCCTAGGGGAATGATCGGAAAAATTCCAATCCATGACAACTTCAGCGCATATCCAATGTCATGCTACATTGACAAGGAATAGTCCTTCGCTCAAACGGGGAGCTCGTAGGCTAACGGAGAATGTACCATTTTTGACCAATTATATGTCAGATAAGCTACTGAGATCTGCCTGTTTGCCTGGCAAATCAACTCACACACACACACACACACACACACACATTTACAAAGTCGCTCCGTAACTCCAAATGACCTGACATTTTGCACACATATCCGGGCGGACCTGTTCTACAAATAATCCTCTTGGAACCCTAAGCTCCGCCTAAATAAAAAAAAAAATTTGGCATAATTTACATAAACAGTTAAATATTCACTTAAATTTACATTTTCAGTTTTTCAACACCAAACTTCGTATACAGCATCGGTGGAGAGTCAGACACATTATCCTAGAAGATGAGCATGTTCAAACGATAAATATTTCCGCCATGAATTAAAACGTACTCGCAAAAAGGCGGGGCTTAGAAAGAAATGCTCATAACTCCTCAACAATGTATCTATTCACCACAGATTTTGGTGGAAAGGTTCAGTCTGTCTTGGGAAATAGGCACACGAAAGCATTTTCGTTTTGGACCATAGGGGGTGCCAAAAACACCACCAATTTATAACTCAAGAGCGGATGGACAAATATATATATATATTTGTACACATACTCTCGGGGTGACTACGAACTCAGATGTAAAGTGTCGCAACAAATCCAGAATGTGGGCGTGGCCTATACATTTTTTTTAAATTGCGATAGCATAAAATGAGCTTCGGACGCAAAACTTGGGACACACGTCAGAGCCCACGACCTTTTGAGAATGTAAAAAAAAAACGTAATTTTTCAAAAAAGCTGCTCACTAGCGCCCCCTATTGTGTGGTAGTCACATATAGTTTCTTAGAACTTCACGAATTTTGGCACAGACATTCCTCATGGAATTGCGGACATATTTGTAGATACATTCCATTAGCCCCGCCCCCCAGAAAGTTGGCTATTTTGAAAAAAGTGCGTTTTTCAGCCATTTTAAGCACATTCTTGCGAACTCCTCCTAGGGGAATGATCGGAAAAATTCCAATGCATGACAGGTTCAGCCCCTATCCAATATGATACTTAATTGCGGAGCACATTTTTGAAAAATCCCTCGTAGAGGTGGGGATGCTAAATTGTAAAGAAAATAGTTGCTAGCTCAAATGGGGAGCTCGTAAGCTTACGGAGAATGTACCATTTTTGACGATTTACATGTCACAAATTAATCCAAACTACTACATTTCCATTTTTGGAAACCTTTACAAAGTTGCACCGTAACTCCAAATGACCTGACATTTTGCCCACTTATTGGGGTGGACCTACTCTAAATATTATGTCCTTGAACCCCAAAGCTCCACCTACTTCATTATTTTTTTTTTTATTAGCATAATGTTAAAAACAGTGAAATATTACCTTACATTTCCATGTTTTCTTTTTCAACGCCAAACTTAGTATACAGCATCGGTGGAGGGTCAGACACATTACCGTAGAAAATGAGCATGTTCAGTCGATAAATATGCCCGTCATTAATCTAAACCTGTTTGCAAAAAGGCGGGGCTTACAAAGAAATGCTCATAACTAGTCAGGGTTAGGGTTTAGGGTTACCCCTAACCCACACACCGGCTCTGCTGGCGGCAAATTAAATTACAACAGACACCTATACACTCCACAACAGACACCTACTGACTGTACAACACACACATACAGCTCCTAAAGCATATAATGTATATCAGGCTACAGCCCTTGTATATTTTATTATGTGAAGCACTATATGGTTTCATGAAAAATATCTACTGTTTACTTGTAGATATCTACTAAAGCATACAAATAAAGTGTGTAATGTAGGCCTGTTACATATATTATTGCTGTTCTCACTGTAAACATCGCCTCACAATGAAAGCAGTTGTATTAAAATAAATAGCCTAACATCCAGGAAAAATGTGATTAGTGAGTAAACAAACGGTAAAGGGCGGAAAGTCTGATTTACATTTCATCATCTTGAATAACTTATAATCACAACGGGAACAGTTTGCAGAGCTGTGCTTCGTTGACATAAGTCCAGCCATGCGTCACGCCTCTTTTAAACATCACTGTTGGCTGAAATCGACTCCGGAGAATACATCAGTGTACCCTCGGTTATAGATCCTCTAGAGACCCTCCTCTCTCCTCTCTCCTCTAAATCAGTGTATCCTCGGTTACGGCTCCTTCAGACAGCCTCCTCGATAATCGATCCTCGATGAGCCTTTAGAGAAATTTGTTTTCCTTCCAGACGGTGCGCCGACATCCGTTTCCGGGTCGCTGCCGGAGGACCTGGGAGTCTGGGACGCGAAAATTATAGAAATGAGAAACGGCTAATTTCCCAGGACTCGACTCTGCTTGACGCCGGGACGACCGGCTGCCCTCCCAGACAGGCGCACGGACGCGAGGGCCCGCTCATCACTGCGCGCACAAGTGCGTCCGCAGTTTTAATTAATTTTTTTTCTAAGAGTAACAATTTTATCGTTAAAAAAGCACATAAAATCATTACTACTGAGTGCTATGGGAATAGAAGGCTCAATCGAGCTGTGGCTCTCTGTCAGCCTGGCTACAGTGCTGAAAAGAAATCTTGCATTATTCTTATTCTCATCTATTAATGAAGAGTAGTAGGCTGCTCTCGCTTTACGCAGTGCTTTCTTATATTCATTGAGAGTAATATGCCAAATTTTGCGGGTTTCGGCATTATGCCATGGAGCTAATCTATGTTGTTTTATTTTCTTCTTTTTCAAAGGAGCAACAGAGTCTAATTTTATTCGTAGCGCATCTGTAGCACTATCAGGGGCGGACTGGCCATCTGTAGAATCTGGAGAACCACAGAATGGCCGGTCGTCAAGGGCCGTTGACGGCCGGCTGGCCCTTTTAAAAAAAATGGTTTAAGGTCATCATTTAAGTTGCGCTGACGGCCGACAGAGGGCAACAGCGGCCGCTAATGCAGTTTGTGTGGTTCTTATCTGTCAAAATCACACACGAAGAAGAAAAAAGACCGGCCACACGAAGAGAAGGGATGAGACGCCGCGGCAGACAGGGAGAATGAAAAAACATGGATAAATATCAAAGAAAACGAAAAGAAAAAGGTGGGGCCGAGAAGGCAAGAGAAAAAAAGGTGAAGTCACTCGCAGGTGAAGTATATACATTTCGCAAATTGACAGACCTTTTTGTCAGCAGCGCTGCTACAAGCACTATCAGCAGCAGCTTAGAACAAGCGCAAGATGATGAAGAGAATGATGAGGGCGCGAGTTCAGATATACAGCCAGCCTCCTGCGTTCACGATGAGGGACAGAGTTGAGCTGGTGGAAGAACCAGCTCAACTGGCACATACAAGTGCAGGGCAAGAGCAAGAGGTGGGTGAGAATTATCTCTTGAACTCAGTGGCGTTTTCTCCTGGAGGCCAAGGGAAGCCAGGCTTCCCCTGTTTTTTTGGATTGTAGTTATAATTTTAATAAATAAATAAAAACACTTTGTTTAGTTTCGGTAATTATTCTGTGCTGTGTGTTGCAGCCGGCCCATCTCTCCCCCATTCTCATTTTACAAAGAGTGAAACAGCGTCCCTCTAGATGTTATGGTGAAACAGTAGATTACACTCTCTGTTGCAGAGGAGGCCAGCCAAAATTGGCTTGAAAAAAAAACAATCAGATGAGTCCCACGTCATGCCCCTGCCAACCTGTGATTGGTCAGGGCCATGCCAAGACCAATCCAGAGGCGGCTGGCTGCCTCACAATCCAATCAAATCGCATCAACTTCAGTTCGTACTGTTACTGTCATCACCGCCCTTAGAAAGTAGCAAGCAACTGAAGCAAGTGCAATTATGGAGGGTGGAGATTTGGAGTATTTCATCAAAAATAATTTTACTAAACTTCCGCTACAGCAGCAACTAAAAATAAAATCTGATGACAGGTCAATGCCCAAACTGGAGCTGTGTACTGAGAGGAAAAAAGGAGCGAATCGGACGTAAAACTTGAAATAATAAACAGCGGCTTTCTAACATTTAACATTTCATGTGGCCGGACTGGGTCAGTTTCCAGGGCTGAATTGTAGTCCCAGTCCGCCCCTGAGCACTATCAACAACATGATCAATTTGGGGTGGTGTACATTTTGTATAAGTTTCCTCCCTTACATGCAGACATGCTATCGAGTTAAGTATTGGTGGAATCTCTTCCTTAAATTTGGCTATAGCACTAACATATAGGCAGAGATGGGGTCGTTACTAAAAAAAAGTAATATATTACATATTACATATTACTTTAAAAAAAAGTAATATATTACACTACTTGGTTACTCTCTACATAAAGTAACTCGTTACTTTACTCGTTACTTTACTCGCAGGGCCGGCCCGCCCCTCCCTGCAGGCAGATCACGCAGACTGCTAAAGTTTCAAATGTTCTCTTTAGTTCAGTTTCCATTGTCGCATCAGACTGATCCAGATCCTGAATGTTCTCCTATCTGACCGTGGCTGTCCTCTGTCTCCTGATATCTGTATACAGGGCCGCCCCTCCCTACAGGCCAATCACGCAGGCTGCATGGGGCCCCGCCTTGCGCAGGGGGCCCCGCCCAGAGGGCCTCAGCTGCTGTGCGCAGTTCTCCGCTCAGTTCTCCGCGCACCCCCCCGCGAGAGTGAGAGGTGACAAGGGGAGCACGTGTGTAACCCGACACCGTTACAATGAATCGACATCTGACCAATCACGGCTTTGATACGGCCACTAGTGCAGGTGAAGAGATGTCGGTGAAAAGACAGTTTCAGTCCGGGGCAAGCAAGAGGGGGAAAAAAACAAAACTTGAAGAAACTAGAGCATCACTCGAAGGTGGGTTATTGTATGAGTCAAATGTACAACTTGTGAATGTTGTATAAGTCAAATTGCCAATTGCCATATTAAAACATCAGCTGCAATTCAGGACATGAAGAAGGCAGTCTCTGCAGAGCATACAGGCTAATGGAGTTGCAGTTATTTCCAGCATTCTTTATTTACCATTCATTCAAGTATGTTATGCCTTTTATCTTCTAATGTACAGGAGGAAGAGTGATACACTGTCTGTCTAGTTGGCTTACATAACAGTTAAAGTTTGCAGCCTAAAAAACATGGAGCATTTTTTCCCCTTTTATTCATTTTTATGTCTATTTGCACATTTCATGGTGATGCTCAGCCTCTCCCCTTAAGGCAAGGCAAGTTTATTTATATAGCACCTTTCAACACAAGGCAATTCAAGGTGCTTTACAAAAATGAAAGACATTCAGACAAAGGCATTTAAAAACAGTAAAAGATAATAAAATAAACGTTAAAAGAAAAACTACATGAATAAAAAGTACATGAATAAAAAGTAAACTTTTACTCAACAGTCATCATCATGTCAACCACAACACAGAGAAATACTGATAGAAATGTGTGTGTAGTTGTTGAATACAGATTTAAGAAATATCAGTTTTTGAGCATGTCATAAGCATGTTTTGTCTTGACTATATTACAACAATATTATAATAAAAATAATATATTTATATTATTGAATTGATTATGATTATTATTATTATTAGTAGAAGTAGTTTATTTGCATTAATTATATTTTAATCTTTTTGAGGCTAGTATTTGGCAGGAAATGCAGACATGCACATTTACCATTTACCTCACTGTATACAAAAGTAACTGTGTTGATAATAATAATAAACAGGAATTATATTTGCAAAGTAGCCTACTTTGTTTCCAAAAACAACTGTCGGTTGGGGGGGGGGGGGGGGGGGGGGCCTCATCTCACAATGTCGCTTGGGGCCCCAAGTTGGCCAGGGGCGGCCCTGTCTGTATATGTTGCACAGTCTATCTCTGCTCACGCTGTTGCGTCGGCGTGTTCTCCTGCGTGTTGGCCATGTGTTGCACTGGAGCCAGACAACGCAAAGACTTCAGCCGAGCACGTACGAACTGCGCATGCGTGAGTGGCAATAACTCTCCTTACCAGCAGGCGGCGGTAGTGTGTATTCGTCATTCAAAACAGGCAACAACCGGAAAACAGAGAAGAAGAACAGACTGCGTGATATAAACAAACAACAAATAGCTGTGCGTTAGCTTCACCTTAGCATGAGTTCTTTGCAGGTGCTTGTTGAGGTTTGATGATGACTGATTTGAGTAAGTAACGAAGTAACGCGTGTCGGGGCAATGTTAGTAACTGTAGTGTGATTACTGAATTATAAAAGTAGCGCGTTACACTACTCCGTTACCGACAAAGTAATATTATTACAGTAACGCGTTACTTTGTAACGTGTTACACCCAACTCTGCATATAGGTTTCTGCTGCAGGAGCTTTTGACTAATGCTTTGTAGTCTCCTAATAGTACTTCAAAAGTTACTAAGAAATGGTCGGATAAAGCAGGATTATGCGGTTCGACTAATAGTTGCTCAATTTCAATACCATAAGTCAGAACAAGGTCGAGAGTGTGATTATAGCAGTGGGTTGGTTTATTTACACTCTGACAAAAACCAACAGAATCTAATATAGAGTTAAATGCAACAGTAAGGCTATTTTTATCATCGTCAACATGAATATTAAAGTCACCTACGATAATTACTTTATCTGTTTTAAGAACCAAATTTGATAAAAACTCAGAGAATTCAGATAAGAATTCTGAATAAGGATCTGGTGCACGGTACACTGTAACAAATAAGATTGGCTGCAAAGTTTTCCAGGTCGGATGCGCAAGACTAAAAACAAGACTTTCAAAGGAGGTATAATTTAATTTTGGTTTAGTATTGATAAGTAAACTTGAGTCAAAGATTGCTGCAACTCCACCTCCTCGGCCCGTGCCTCGGGCAATATGAGTATTGATATGGCTGGGTGGAGTGGGCCTCATTTATGCTGACATATTCTTCATGTCTCAACCAAGTTTCAGTGAGACAGCATATATCAATATTATAATCTGATATTAAATCATTTACCAATATTGCTTTAGATGCTAGAGATCTTATGTTTAAGAGACCACATTTAATATTCCTGTTTTGTTGCACTATAGTAGTTGTTACATTTACTTTGATTAGGTTATTATGTATGACACCTCTATTAGGTTTTACCTTAAATTGGAGGAGGTGGAGTTGCAGCCATCTTTGACTCAAGTTTGCTTATCAATACTAAACCAAAATTAAATGATACCTCCTTTGAAAGCCTCGTTTTTAGTCTTACGCATCCGACCTGTAAAACTTTGCAGCCAATCTTATTTGTTACAGTGTACCGTGCACCAGGTCCTTATTCAGAATTCTTATCAGAATTCTCTGAGTTTTTATCAACTTTGGTTCTTAAAACAGATAAAGTAATTATGGTAGGTGACTTTAATATTCATGTTGACGATGATAAAAAATAGCCTTACTGTTGCATTTAACTCTATATTAGATTCTGTTGGTTTTTGTCAGAGTGTAAATAAACCAACCCACTGCTATAATCACACTCTCGACCTTGTTCTGACTTATGGTATTGAAATTGAGCAACTATTAGTCGAACCGCATAATCCTGCTTTATCCGACCATTTCTTAGTAACTTTTGAAGTACTGTTACTAGACTACAAAGCATTAGTCAAAAGCTCCTGCAGCAGAAACCTATCTGTTAGTGCTATAGCCAAATTTAAGGAAGAGATTCCACCAAAACTTAACTCGATAGCATGTCTGCATGTAAGGGAGGAAATGTATACAAAATGTACACCACCCCAAATTGATCATGTTGTTGATAGTGCTACAGATACGCTGCGAATAAAATTAGACTCTGTTGCTCATTTGAAAAAGAAGAAAATAAAACAACATAGATTAGCTCCATGGCATAATGCCGAAACCCGCAAAATAAAGCAAAAGTCGAGACAACTTGAAAGGATATGGCGTTCCACTAAACTTGAAGATCTCGTTTAATTTGGCATATTACTCTCAATGAATATAAGAAAGCACTGCGTAAAGCGAGAGCAGCCTACTACTCTTCATTAATAGATGAGAATAAGAATAATGCAAGATTTCTTTTCAGCACTGTAGCCAGGCTGACAGAAAGCCACAGCTCGATTGAGCCTTCTATTCCCATAGCACTCAGTAGT
This sequence comes from Gymnodraco acuticeps, assembly GCF_902827175.1. Classification (NCBI taxonomy): domain Eukaryota; kingdom Metazoa; phylum Chordata; class Actinopteri; order Perciformes; family Bathydraconidae; genus Gymnodraco; species Gymnodraco acuticeps. Next base: position 288,781 of record NW_022990118.1, on the reverse strand, counting down.
AATGATTTTATGTGCTTTTTTAACGATAAAATTGTTACTCTTAGAAACAAAATTAATGACCACTTGCCTTTGACCAGTATAGTGTTATCAACAGCTCCCGGAAACGTAAGTTCTAATATTACACTAGATAGTAAACTAGAATGCTTTTCAGCCATAAACCTTGAACAATTAAATTCAATGATTCTCTCTTCTAAACCATCAACGTGCATGTTAGACCCAATTCCAACTAAGCTGTTGAATGAAGTTTTTCCATTAATTAGCACTTATTTATTAAACATTATGAATATGTCTTTATTATCAGGCTATGTTCCACAATCATTCAAAGTAGCAGTGATAAAACGGCTTCTTAAAAAGCACAACCTCGATCCAGAGGTTTTAGCCAACTATAGACCTATTTCTAATCTTCCGTTCCTCTCAACAATTCTTGAGAAAGCGGTCGCAAAACAGCTGTGTGATTACTTAAAAAACAATGATTTATTTGAAGATTTTCAGTCTGGCTTTAGAACACATCATAGCACAGAGACAGCTCTGGTTAAAGTCACAAATGACATTCTAATAGCCTCAGACAAGGGACTTGTTTTGCTCTATCTCAGTGCTGCATTTGATACTATCGAGCATGATATCTTATTGCAAAGACTAGAGCACTTAGTTGGCATAAAGGGAACTGCTTTAGGCTGGTTTAGGTCGTATCTATCTGAACGCTCTCAGTTTGTGTGTGTCAAAGATTAATCTTCCATGCAAACCAAAGTTAGCCATGGAGTGCCCACCGACTCATAAAGCTGGCAATGTCCTTGATCTCATATTCTCAAGGAACTGCGCTACTTCTAACCTCTCTGTAAACCCGCTCCACACATCCGATCACTTCTTCATTTCATTTTCTCTATCTCTTTCCAAACATAACAAACTAATCTCTTCTCATCCTGCACTTGTCCGCCGTAACCTTCGCTCCCTCTCCCCCTCTACCTTTGCCTCATCGGTGCTCTCAGCCCTCCCTTCCTCTGATTCGTTCCAACTCCTGCCTCCAAACTCTGCTGCAGAAACTCTCCTCTCTACTCTCTCATCCACTCTGGACTCGCTCTGTCCTCTCACATCTCGGCAGGCTCGTCAGTCCCCTCCTGCTCCCTGGCTAAATGATGCACTGCGTGCTAATAGAACCGTCCTTAGGGCAGCAGAGCGGAAATGGTGGAAATCCAAACACCGTGACGACCTCCTAACCTATCAAGCTCTCCTCTCCTCTTTCTCTGCTTCGATCTCTCAGGCAAAAAGCACTTTCTTTCAAGATAAGATCCAATCTTCCTATTCCAATCCTAAAAAACTATTTTCCATCTTCTCCACCCTCTTGGACCCCCCCAAAGCTCCTCCCCCCTCCTCACTTCTGTCAAGCGACTTTGTTACCCACTTTGAAAAAAAGGTTGATGATATTCGCTCTTCTTTTTCTGACTCACCTTTACTCACCGCTGGGTCACCAGACCCTCCTTCCACCAACACACTTACCTCCTTTTCCCCTCTCTCTCCAAGTGAGGTTCTTACCCTCATTACCTCTGCCCGCCCTACCACCTGTCCTCTGGACCCCATCCCTTCAAACCTCCTTCAGACTATCGCTCCTGATATTCTACCGTTTCTGTCCCATTTCATCAACACTTCTCTAACTTCTGGTCACTTTCCAAACAGTCTCAAGGAGGCAAGAGTAAACCATCTCCTAAAGAAACCCACTCTCAACCCGTCTGATGTTATAAACTACAGGCCTGTCTCTCTCCTCCCGTTCCTGTCTAAATCACTTGAACGCGCTGTCTTTAAACAACTCTCCTGTTATCTCAATCAGAACAACCTTCTGGATCCGCACGAGTCTGGTTTCAAGGCAGGTCACTCCACAGAAACTGCTCTCATTGCTGTCACGGAGGAACTGCACACTGCCAAAACTGCATCCCTCTCCTCTGTCATCATCCTGTTGGACCTGTCTGCTGCATTCGACACGGTGAATCATCAGATCCTCCTTCGCACTCTCCAAAAACTTGGAGTTTCAGGCTCTGCACTTTCCCTCCTCACCTCATACCTGAAAGACCGTACCTACAGGGTGACTTGGAGAGGGTTTGAGTCCGACCCTTGTCAATTAACTACGGGGGTCCCTCAGGGCTCTGTTCTTGGTCCCCTCCTCTTCTCCCTGTACACAAACTCGTTCGGATCAGTCATTAGCCCGCATGGTTTTTCTTACCACTGCTACGCTGATGACACCCAATTAATTCTGTCCTTTCCCCGCTCAGAGACCCAGGTCGTCGCACTCATCTCTGCTTGTCTAGCTGACATCTCTCAGTGGATGTCTGCTCATCACCTCAAACTCAACCTTGACAAGACTGAGCTGCTCTTCCTTCCGGGAAAAGATTGTCCCACTCTTGACCTAACAATCAACATCGGCACCTCAGTTGTTTCCCCGACTCAGACTGCAAGGAATCTGGGTGTGACCCTAGATAACAACCTGTCCTTCACTGCAAACATCGCTGCTACAACCCGTTGCTGCAGATACACGCTTTACAACATCAGGAAGATACGTCCCCAGCTGACACAGAAAGCGACTCAGGTTCTGGTCCAGGCTCTCGTCATCTCACGCCTAGACTACTGCAACTCCCTCCTGGCTGGTCTACCTGCATGTGCCATCCGACCTCTGCAGCTCATCCAGAATGCAGCGGCTCGTCTGGTCTTCAACCTTCCTAAATGTTCCCAGACTACTCCGCTCCTACGCTCGCTTCACTGGCTTCCAGTAACTGCTAGAATCCACTTCAAGACACTGGTACTTGCTTACCATGCTGCGAATGGATCTGGCCCTTCGTACATCCAGGACATGGTTAAACCGTACACCCCAGCGCGTGCACTACGCTCTGCATCAGCCAAACGACTCGCTGCGCCCTCGCTGCGAGGGGGACCCAAGTTCCCAACGGCGAAAACACGTGGGTTTGCTGTCCTGGCTCCAGGATGGTGGAATGAGCTCCCCATTGACATCAGGACGGCAGATAGCTTGCACATCTTCCGGCGCAAACTGAAAACTCATCTCTTTCGACTCCACTTCGAGCGATAGAACTATTAACGAAGCACTTTTATACTAATAAAGGACTGGCTTTTCTAAAGCCAGTTGAGTAGCACTTGAAATGTTTTTGCTCTATGAAACCTGATGTACTTATATGATCTCTTCAAGTTGTATTTTGTTGGACGAACGCACTTATTGTAAGTCGCTTTGGATAAAAGCGTCAGCTAAATGCAATGTAATGTAATGTAATGAGTGCCACAGGGCTCAGTGCTTGGACCTATTTTGTTCACATTATATATGCTTCCGTTAGGCAATATTATAAGGAATCACTCTGTACATTTTCATTGTTATGCGGATGATACTCAACTCTATGTATCCATCAAGCCTGATGAAACCAATCATCCAAATAAAATTCAAGACTGCCTCAAGTCGGGGCAGTGGTGGCGAAGTAGATAGGGACTTGGCTTGGCAACTGGAAGGTCACCAGTTCAAGTCCCGGCAAGACCAAGTGCTACCGAGGTGTCCCTGAGCAACGCACCGTTCCACACACTGCTCCCCGGGCACCGTTCAAAATGGCAGCACACTGCTCCTAACACTAGGATGGGTCAAATGCAAAGAAACAACTTCCCCACTGGGATTAATACAGTGTACTTAAAAACGTGGATGACTTTATTATGTTAAACACGGCCAAAACTGAAGTTATTGTACTCGGCCCAAAGACTCTACGAAACAAACTATCTAAAGATATATTAACTATGGATGGCATTCATTTGGCCTCCAGTAAGAATGTAAGGAATATTGGTGTTATATTTGATCAGGATTTATCCTTTAACGCCCATATACAATTAATCTCAAGGACCGCCTTTTTTCATCTACGTAACATAGCAAAAATCAAAACGATGCAGATAAACTAGTCCATGCATTTGTTACTTCAAGGCTGGATTATTGTAACTCCTTATTATCAGGGTGTACCAAGAAGTCAGTCAAGTCGCTTCAGCTGATTCAAAATGCTGCAGCTCGTGTACTAACCAGAGTTAGGAAAAGGGACCTCATTACTCCTGTTCTGGCTTCCTTACACTGGCTCCCTATAGAACACAGGATATCATTTAAAATTATTCTTCTCGCCTACAAAGCCCTTAATGGGCAGGCGCCATCTTACCTTAAATAACTCATTATACCCTACTGTCCTACTAGGGCATTGAGTTCCAAGAATGCAGGGTTGTTGGTTGTTCCTAGAGTCTCTAAAAGTACAATGGGAGCCAGAGCCTTTTCTTATCAAGCTCCACATTTGTGGAATCAGCTTCCAGTTTGTGTTCGGGCGGCAGACACCCTATCCGTTTTTAAGGGTACGCTTAAGACCTTCCTTTTTGATAAAGCTTACAGTTAGGGCTGATTAGATTCAGCCCCTAGTTTTGCTGCTATAGGCTTAGTTTGTCGGGGGACACCTTACTTCTTCCTTCTCTCTGTCTCTACCTGTGTACTCTCATGTTCCGAATTACCCAGCTTCCCCAACATTTCTTTTTGGTGTCTATCTACGCCAGGATCCTGAGTCATGGCTGATCCTGTTGCTACGGTCCTGTGTCCTGAGCACTGGATCCTGCATCCTAGGTCCTGGATCCTGGGTCCTGGATCCTGAGTCCTGAGTCCTAGATCTGAGTCCTGGATTTCGAGTTGTGGCTGAACCTGTCACTGTGGTCCTGCTTGACTTTCATCATACTACTTCCCTGATTGCTCCCACAGGATTGTTGACATTCTCGTGGATTCATCTTCTTATTATAGACACATGCATTTCCAAACATTTGGACAACCTATGTTGTAAATGTATTATCTTTTCGATGTACACACGGCATCTATTGCACGTCTGTCCGTCCTGGGTGAGGCATCCCTCCTCTGTTGCTCTCCCTGAGGTTTCTCCCATGTTCCCCTTTAAACTGTGGGGTTTTTCCTTCTTTGGAAGTTTTTCCTTGTACAATGTGAGGGTATAAGGACAGAGGGTGTCGTATTGTGATACTGATATTCTGTACAAACTGTGAAGACCACTGAGACAAATTGGTATTGGGTTATATAAATAAACATTGATTGATTGATTTATTCCTCACTATTTTCCATGCACACTCTTCACAAGGTAAGCATGTCTGAGTGTGCTCTACCAGCCAAGTCAACTGCGGCCCCGACTTCTCCACGGTCACTGCCAGAGGAGAAGAAGCTGTTAACAAAAAGCCGGTCAGGGGCAGTGTGATGGGTCGATGTTGTTGGACGACAGGGCGTTTATGCATCAGGGCTCCACCCACTGTACCCATATAATCCAGTAGAGGGCGGAGCCTGTGTAAGATTTAACGGGGGTTTACGTATTGTAACCCTAGTTATATAAGCACAGGCGGAGCCCCCTATTTGGGGCCATGTCTGTCCTATGCCGCTCGCTGAAGAGGGTGTAGGATGACAGTCAGGAGGCGTGGACGCCTTATATACGGTGGGCTTTCGCACGCATTCAGGTAGGCCCGCCCCGAGGGGGCAGCTACGTTTATAGATATCTCAGTAGGTGAATATTTGCGTAGTACCCATAGAGTCCAGTAGAGGGCTCCGCCTGTGCTTATATAACTAGGGTTACAGTACGTAACCCCCCGTTTTCACTATAAGTAATGTTTTTTTTCTATGTTCAATCTGAATTTACTTTAAAATAATACAAATCTATATTGATTCTGTCTACATCCAACTCACAGGTTTATCATTGCTTTGAGAAAAAATATTATTAATTTACCCCTTTTAGAAGTGAAGTTATAGTCATTTGTTCTGGGAATGTCATTTTTGAGCCTGAGACCTGAAAAACATGCTCGGGGCTTAAGAAGCCCCCAGACGCTGTCTCCTGCAGTGACGCGTTTTTCCCCCTGGTATCGGGGGGGCCGGGCTTACTTAAGGACCTTTATTTGTTGGAGCAGGCAATTGCTCTCATTAGCAATACAAGCAACAACACAGGGAAAGACAAACAATATAAATATACACACAAAATAAAAACACATTAACAGGCGTTAAAGTAAAAGGAAGACAGTAGGAAAGGTTATGCAAACAGTTCTTTCATATCTGGATCTTCAATTCTAATGTGTTCTTCTAATGATGTGATGGATCACACCTCAAAGTAACCCCTCTTTCTACGGCATTGGTTCATTCCAAAAGTTGAATGATGAAGAAGTGACGCACTTTGAGGTCAGTTTCACAGAGTGGCCATTCTGTGTAACTTCTGAGAAACTTTAGGAACTTTGAGATTTTAGCCTTTTCAGACCAAAAAGCACAATAGGGCCTCATTAAATTGCTCTAATAGGACCTCATTAGGTCCTAAAAGTTGTAAATTGCACTAATAAACGAAAGCTTCCTACCCACTACTCCCAGGTTATCAATATTGTGACGGTAACCAGAATTGCGAATACTTTCTCTCAGACCCCTTTCATTAACATTCCGGAAAATCCAACCAAATTCTTTAAAAAAAAACTCAAGACAAGCTGATCAAATATCTTAACTTCTTCCTCTAAATCCTTGCTTCCACTCACAGGCCCCCCTGATGTTAATGAGATACTGAAAGTCAGCTTGGGTTTCATGAGACCCCTAAAGCACTTAGACAAGCCTGCAGGAGGGCAGGAGGAAAGAGGAAAGATAGGCTAAATGAATCTTATGAGATGTTAAAACACTCCTTACTGTTTTAAAAGGGGCCATTAAGTCAGCAAGAAAATATTATCTTTCTGATTTGGTAGAAAAGCACAACCACGATTCTCACCAGCAGCTGAGCAAACCTCGCTGACAGTGACGGCAATAACGTGTCCCTATTGAGCTGTGATAGTTTTCTTAATTTCTCTGTCAGATATCTTCTATCCAAGCTCATGCATGTTTCAGTCGTGCCAATATAGTAGTTCCTCCAGCGCAAACACTCAGCATTTTAAAAACATGACATTGTGTAGCCATTCATTAAATCAGCCCAGATAACCAGAGACCAATCTCAAGACTCCTGTTCCTCTCCAAAATACTTACTTAAGGTTGTCTTCCAGCTATTTAAGTCCTTCTCGACATAAAACAAAAAAATTCAAACTAGAAAATGCATTTCCTGCTGAAAATGCGTGTGAATGCTGTAAACTGTGTACATTTGTGGCTGAATTTAGCTGAAAATGCAGAAAAAGCTGAATATGTTATTAGTTGAATGGTCTCTGTAGCTGCTTTTAGCTACAAAAACCAAGTAAGTGTGTTTCTGAACTTAGCGAATAAAGGCAGAAAAGTGAAATGATTTGAATCAAAATTGTTACAGCTCAAATGCATTGCAATGACTTTGTTGAAAACATGAATGTGAAATGTTAAACTGGAAGAGTAGGACAAACAATGAAGAAGCTTAATAATTAAAAGAAAAGGTTTAAAAAAGGTATAAACAACAACATGTATAGCCTCAATGATATCATTTAGTAGTTGAATGGTTTCTGTATCTGAAAGTAGGCTGAAGGAGTTAGATATTAAATGTAAGTGGTAGTGAATGAATGTTTACAAACACCTGTGTGTGTAAGCCCAGAGATCAAAGGTTACCATGGTGACGACGTTATCAAACATCTGTGTACGTGAGCCCAGAGATCAAAGGTTTCCATGGAGATGTGCTGTGAAAGGAGAGCCTTTCCATTGTTCTGAATGAGAAATAAACCTCTTACATTTCTAACTATAGTCTAAAAACGGTAGCTGCTTTCGGTAAAATGTCAACGTGTGTGTGTGTGTGGTAGAGATGTTCAGTGTGTGCGTGTGTGTGGTGTGTGTGTGTGTGTGTGTGTGTGTGTGTGTGTGTGTGTGTGTGTGTGTGTGTGGCAGAGATGTTCAGTGTTTGTGTGTGTGTGTATGTGTGTCCCTGTCTGACTGTGTGTGTGTGTGTGTGAACATATGTAGTATAAACATCCAGTGTTTGTGTGTGCGTGTACCAGTCTGTCTAGGGGCGTGTCTGCTCTGATTAGATGATGTCACTCAGGTGTGTGGCCCCAATCTGCCCAGCAACACCATGGTTACCAACTGCAGCACTGAGTCCCATTAAGAATGCATTGAGGATTATATCTGACAATTTTTAAAAATAAAAATAATTACAGCAGTAATTCACGGTGAACGATGGTTCACCGTGCATTCGACACGGTGAACCATCAGATCCTCCTTCACCCTCTTCAAAAACTTGGAGTTTCAGGCTCTGCACTTTCCCTCCTCACCTCATACCTCAAAGACCGTACCTACAGGGTGACTTGGAGAGGGTCCGAGTCCGACCCTTGTCAATTAACTACAGGGGTCCCTCAGGGCTCTGTTCTTGATCCCCTCTTCTCCCTGTACATAAACTTGCTCGGATCATTAGCGCGCATGGTTTTTCATACCACTGCTACGCTGACGACACCCAATTAATTCTGTCCTTTCCCCGCTCAGAGACCCAGGTCGTCGCACACATCTCTGCTTGTCTAGCTGACATCTCTCAGTGGATGTCTGCTCATCACCTCAAGCTCAACCTTGACAAGACTGAACTGCTTTTCCTTCCGGGAAAATATTGTCCCACTCTTGATCTGACAATCAACATCGGCACCTCTGTTGTTTCCCCGACTCAGACTGCAAGGAATCTGGGTGTGACCCTAGATAACAACCTGTCCTTCACTGCAAACATCGCTGCTACAACCCGTTGCTGCAGATACACGCTTTACAACATCAGGAGGATACGTCCCCAGCTGACCCAGAAAACGACGCAGGTTCTGGTCCAGGCTCTTGTCATCTCACGCCTAGACTACTGCAACTCCCTCCTGGCTGGTCTACCTGCATGTGCCATCCGACCTCTGCAGCTCATCCAGAATGCAGCGGCTCTTCTGGTCTTCAACCTTCCAAAATGTTCCCACACCACTTCCCTCCTCCGCTCCCTTCACTGGCTTCCGGTAACTGCTAGAATCCACTTCAAAACAATGGTACTTGCATACCATGCTGCGAATGGTTCTGCCCCTTCCTACATCCAGGACATGGTTAAACCGTACACCCCAGCGCGTGCACTACGCTCTGCATCAGCCAAACGACTCGCTGCACCCTCGCTGCGAGGGGGACCCAAGTTGCCATCAGCAAAAACACGTGGGTTTGCTATCCTGGCTCCAAAATGGTGGAATGAGCTCCCCATTGACATCAGGACAGCAGAAAGCCTGCACTTCTTCAGGCACAGACTGAAAACTCATCTCTTTCTACTCCACTTTGAGCGTTAGAATTACTAACAAAGAACTGCTAACAGAGCACTTATATACTAATAAAGGACTGGCTTATCTATAGCCAGTTGAGTAGCACTTGAAATGTTTGGCTCTATGAAACCTGATGTACTTATATGATTCTGTTTTATTCAAGGTTGTGTCTTCCTGGTCGAATGTACTTATTGTAAGTCGCTTTGGATAAAAGCGTCAGCTAAATGCAATGTAATGTAATTACCAGACCGTGAGCATCGGGGAAACCCAATGAACTGATATATATCAAATCAAATCAAATCAAGTTTTATTTATCTTAAAAACGTGGATGACCTTACATTTTTTGATGTTAAACACGACCAAAACTGAAGTTATTGTACTTGGCCCGAAGAATCTACGAGACAAATTATCTAAGGATATACTAACTATGGATGGCATTAATTTGGCCTCCAGTGAGACTATAAGGAATCTTGGTGTTATATTTGATCAGGATTTATCCTTTAACGCCCACATAAAATCAATTTCAAGGACCGCCTACTTCCATCTACGTAACATTGCAAAAATAAGGCATATCTTGCCTCAAAACGATGCAGAGAAACTAGTCCATGCATTTGTTACTTCAAGGCTGGATTATTGTAACTCTTTATTATCAGGGTGTACCAAGAAGTCAGTCAAGTCGCTTCAGCTGATTCAAAATGCTGCAGCTCGTGTACTAACCAGAGTTAGGAAAAGGGACCACATTATTCCTGTTCTGGCTTCCTTACACTGGCTCCCTATAGAACACAGGATATCATTTAAAATTATTCTTCTCGCCTACAAAGCCCTTAATGGGCAGGCGCCATCTTACCTTAAAGAACTCATTATACCCTACTGTCCTACTTAGGGCTGTGTCGATACACTAATCTCACGATACGATACGATACACGATATTCAGCTCACAATACGATATATATCACGATATTCAGCCAGCGATACGATTCGATACGATTCGATATAATTCGATACACTTATATCATTTTCTGAAAGATTTTAAAGGGACAGTGTGATTTTGGTGACATCTTGTGAGTGTTCCATTGACTTGGATTGAATTAATTCAACTGAAAACTGAAAGCATCAATTATACAATATATGGCTCTGACAGAGAGTCTACAGCTTGCAAATGCTGGACAAAATGAATTAAAAGATATGGTGAGAAAATTAGTATAAATGAAACAGTGCAAACTGTAGCTTACAAGCCTTTGAAACGTAAGTACATAAAGTGCAGTATCACAATGGACAATGGAGAATTAAAAGGTGCAGCAGGTGGCGGAACACAAGGGATTTGAATGGGACTTGTTAGAAATTAAAATCAATGTTTTGATGGCATAAAGTACCTTAAACATACCGTCAGTTTAAATGCTGTTTTATACTGAAAAACCAGAAGTTCTTGTGCACAACCAGTTGTTAAGCTTTTATTCTGAAAATCCTTCATCTCCGGTTAGCATTTAGCATGTGGCTAATATGCCATTTACTATAGAGGTGAATTTAGTAGCGATATGACACGGAGTGTTGCACACCGAAACCTACTGATTTCAACACTACAACTATAGACGTCGAGATATTATTATTGCTGAATATTAAATTAAGGTACAGTTTATTTGAATAAGTTTGTTTCCAGACGTGGGTAGCATGAGACAACATCCGGAACTACCGGAAATGATACCAGCCGTGAGGTATTTTTGGAGTATTGATTACAGCGTTTAAAATGTATTAAATGAAAAGTCATGAAAGAGATAAGGAGGAGAAAATGCGTGTTTAGTTATATATTTAATGTACAATGTCTGAATCCTCTGTAATGCGCAACAACGAACATTGGAGACGTGGAGGACCGGCCCCCAGCAGCGCCAACCGGCCCACAGGGAGGAGCCAGCAGAGGATATTTAACAGCTGGAAAGGTGGAGCTCGCTCTCTTCCCTTTGCTCAAGAGAGCCAGAACACAGCTGTTTTTCTGACTGAAACATCTTCTGCTTGTAACATTACCGCACTTTTTATTAATTAAAGTATACATTTGAACATTCTCAGAGACTCAATTAGTCTCATTTTTAAAGCTTCTCTCCTGGACGCGAGAATAACGAACACAGTTATCAGACTTTATGTATCGATACCCGCGGCTGAAATATCGATACTTTCTCGGAAAACTAAATATCGATATATATCGCAGGATCGATTAAATTGCACAGCCCTAGTCCTACTAGGGCATTGCGTTCCAAGAATGCAGGGTTGTTGGTTGTTCCGAGAGTCTCTAAAAGTACAATGGGAGCCAGAGCCTTTTCTTATCAAGCTCCACATTTGTGGAATCAGCTTCCAGTTTGTGTTCGGGCGGCAGACACCCTATCCGTTTTTAAGATTGCGCTTAAGACCTTCCTTTTTGATAAAGCTTATAGTTAGGGCTGATTAGATTCAGCCCCTAGTTTTGCTGATATAGGCTTAGTTTGTCGGGGGACATCTTACTTCTTCCTTCTCTCTGTCTATACCTGTGTACTCTCATGTTCCGATGAACCCAGCTTCCCCAAATTTCTTTCTTTTTGGTGTCTATAATCTATATACGCTGGGATCCGGAGTCATGGATGATCCTGCGGTCCTGTGTCCTGCATCGCGAGCCCTGGATCTTGAATCGTGGCTGTGGTCCTGGATCATAGGTCCTGGATGGATATCCTCATGGATTCATCTTCCTATTATACACACATGCATTTCCAAACATTTGGACTACCTATGTTGCAAATGTATTATCTTTTCAATTTACAAACGGCATCTATTGCATGTCTGTCCGTCCTGGGAGAGGGATCCCTCCTCTGTTGCTCTCCCTGAGGTTTCTCCCATTGTTCCCTTTAAAACTGTGGGTTTTCTTCGGAAGTTTTTCCTTGTACGGGTGTCGTATTGTCATACTGATATTTTGTACAAACTGTGAAGTCCACTGAGACAAATGTAACATTTGTGATATTGGGCTATATAAATAAACATTGATTGATTGATTGATTATATAGCACATTTATAAACGATTTTTGGTCGAGCCAAAGTGCTGTACATATAATACAATTAGCCTACAGTAGAGACACTTTACAGCAAATACAACAGCACAGATTGTTCAGAATATCAGTATGAGAAAAACGACACCCTCTATCCTTAGACCCTCTGTCCTCAGACCCTCTGTCCTTAGACCCTCACATCGTACACGGAAAAACTTCCAGAGAAAACCCACAGTTTAAAGGGGAAAAATGGGAGAAACCTCAGGGAGAGCAACAGAGGAGGGATCCCTCTCCCAGGACGGACATACGTGCATTAGATGCCGTGTGTAAATCGAAGAGATAATACATTTTACAGCATATAGACCGAATGTTAGGAAATGCATGTGTCTGTAATAAGAAGATTAATCCACGAGGATGTCAGCTACAATCCTGTGGAAGCCATCAGGGAAGCAGCATGACGAGACCCAAGGCAGGACCGCAGAGACAGGTTCAGCCACGACAAACCGAAAACGTCCACGACTTAATCCAGAACTCGGGATAGAGGATCCAGGACACAGGACTACAGCAAGAGGATCAGCCTTGACTCCGGATCCCGGCGTATATATAGATACAAAACAAGAAAAATGATTTGGCTGGGTTAATCGGAACAAGAGAATACACAGACACAGACAGAGAGGGAAAAGGTCATTGGATAAAAGTTATTCTTGATAACCTTCTAGAAAGATCTCATGAACTTCCCCACTCAATCTATCAAGACCCGAGCAGTTCTATTAGAAGTCCAAGGTAAAGGCACAGGCCGGCGCATATCGCTCATGGAATCCCTCACCATATAAACTCTGACCCCTCAAGTGTACAAGTGAAGAGACACCATGTGTCAGCTCCTTTTTAGAATAGCATTTCTTCTCTTCTCTGAGAAACAAGGGTATGAAAAGAACAGCCAGAAACAGAGGAAGAGAGGCACAACGTGACTACGGAAATGCACTCTCCTAAATATTAAACGAGTAAGAGGTGAAGAAACACAAAGCCAGAAATTGAAATGAAAAGGCACCATCATGCTTCCCCTTAGAATAGGGTGGAAATTATGAAGACCCAAATTATGAAGAGGGGACACAGGATACTAGTGAAGAGGGACAACAGTGAAACAGCCCAACGTATCCAACGTACTAGCACTCTCCAAAGAGACAGAAAGTTAAAGTATACGCCGAGAGGCACAACGTGACTACGTAAATGCACTCTCCCGTATAAATTAGTTCAATATATATATATGTATATGTTTTTTCTTTGGGTTTTGTGTGTACAATGTGAAGATGGGAGCAGTTTGTCTAAAGTTTACTTCCCTCTGTTCTGAAGAAAGTTCCGGACAAATTTAACATGGGGGTCTATTGGGAGTTAGGTGGACTTTTTGACACGTTTTTGTCTCTTCATGCCCTCAAGAGCATGGCCGTATCTACCATTGAGGTCACCGTGGTCCGGACCTCGGTAATTTTTTCCGAGCTGTGTATAACAAAACTTGTGAAATAATTGCACTAAACGGGGTTCTTTGAAGTACTTCCATTTACTGACGATGGGGGCGCTGCATAACTACGTAGCCTCGATTAAAGCAAACAGAAGAAGACGACATGTATCAACAAACCACCGCAGCGGAGGAGTGATGTGGTATCTAGAGATCTGAGTCCAGCGGAGTGATGTGGTATCTAGAGATCTGAGTCCAGTGGGCTGCTTGTGTTTCTGTTCATCAGGACATCATATGACCAGCAGATCCTGTGTGAACGCTCTACGTTAGTCAGTGGACGTCCGACAACATGCACACTAACTTATATTGCAGCTATAGGCTATACTTTGGTTTAAATTGCGTGAATAAACTAGCTAGAGAGATAAAGTGAATTACGTTCATCTAATGTCAGAAGGATTACCTTTTAACAAACGTTGTAATGCGTTTCTTTCATTTCAATTTAAGTAAAACATTGAAGATATAACATTGCATTGTTTTCTTTTTACACTGACTCAAATATAATGAAAAGACTACGTCGGTCGAAGCTCAGTGTTGGTAAGAAAAAGACAGGACAGGCAGAGAGAGAGAAAGAGAGAGAGAGAGAAAGTGATGGAAGTCAGGGAGGAACTGCAGGTACACAAAACTAGGGCCACCAGGGTGGGTGGAGGGTGTCAGGAGGACGGGTTTGGGCTGACAGCCCAGGAGCACAGCGGAGGGCCCGGAAGGGATCTCGGGGGCGAACGGCCCGGGGGCAAGGCAGAGACCATAGAGGGGGTCTCGGGCGGACCGCCCGGGGGCAAGGCAGAGTCCATGGAGGGGCGAAGGCCACAGCGGGCGAACTCAGGGGGCCGAGCATGAGGGTGAAGGCAGCGGCTGGAAGATTCAGGGGGCCGGGCCCGAGGGCGGGGGCCGGGCCCGAGGGCGAGGGCCGCGGCCGAGAAAGTCAGGGGGCCGGGCTCGAGGGCGAAGACCGTGGCACTCAGGGGGCCGGGCTCGAGGGTGAAGAACGTGGCTCTCAGGAGGCCGGGCTCGAGGGCGAAGACCGCGGCACTCAGGGGGCTGGGCTCGAAGGTGAAGACTGCAGCTCTCAGGGGGCCGGGCTTGAGAGGGGACTCGAGAGGTGACTTGAGAGGGGACTTGAGAGGGAACTCGAGAGGAGACTTGAGAGGGGACTCGAGAGGTGACTTGAAAGGGGACTTGAGAGGGAACTCGAGAGGGAACTCGAGAGGAGACTTGAGAGGGGACTTGAGAGGGAACTTGAGAGGGGACTAGAGAGGGGATTCGAGATGGGACTAGAGAAGGGACTAGAGAAGGGACTAGAGAAGGGACTAGCATGCCAGGGGCTAGCAGGCCGGGAAACAGGTTTGACCTTAAAGGTACCAAAAAAGTCCTCCACCCACTCGGGTAGTAACGCCCTTAACCAGGGCCTTGAGGTTACTTATTGGCGTGCCATTGAGATAATAGACTGCCTCTCTTCACTACTGGAGGCATATCGACAGTCATTTTTTAAAGCATGTCAAATTGTACGTCACCTTGTACAGGCTGTCTGCTGGGTCCATCTTTTGGTTAGTTGGTTCTGTTACAGGTGAGCGAAGCAAGCAGGACCCAAATGCAGATAACACTGAAAATACCTTTATTTCAAGGATAACACGGACAAACAGAACACTCCCCGGTGAACACAGTCACAGACAAACGACGAACCAACAATGACAGACAGAAAAAACAGAACTTAAATACACACAGGAATAATCAAGGAAACAAGAGACAGGTGAGGAGGGAGGAGAAAACACAGGGGCACCAGGTGAACACAATCAAGAAAACAGGTAGGAGGGAACAGGTAGGAGGGAACACACACAGACAGGAAACCAAAGACAGTTCTATTTCGTATATGGCTTCGCCCTCTAAGGCTATCGCTATTGGGTTATCCCTCTGCGCCCCGCGCAGCACTGAAACACTTGTAGTCCACGTCCACCCGCTAGGTGGGCCCCACCCTCGGGCCTCCTTCCGGTATAAATAGGAAGGGGGCCCGGCACTCTGCTCCCTCTTTTCTTCAGCAACCAGCACAGTACTGAAGCACAGAAAAAGTCATGAGCAACAACTGTGTCCGTGATTGTCCCTCATGTAAGACGGGGTACATCATGAGCTACGACTTACAAGCGATATGCAAATCCTGCCTGAGGCCAGAGCACGCGGACGCGGCTCTCAGCCAGCAGGTCGCTTGTTCGCATTGTGCCCGTCTCCCGTCAGCCGACAGGAAGCGAAGAGCGGACGCTCTAGCTGCTGTGGCTGAGGAGGACGATTGGCCCGTCCAGAACAGGGACGACGGCCTGTCTATGGAGCCGAGTGCGGGGCAGGACGACTCCTACCCCGTCTCCCTCCATGGCTCGCCATGCGGCTCTCCCCTTCCCCCTCTTCCCTGGACGGGGGAGACGGGGTCGGAGCAAGGTACGGGTGTGGCGGCCGAGCACGCGGCCCCCTTCTCCGTGGCCACGGCGCATGCAGAGGTCTCCCCGTTCCCCTAGGACGGGAAAGGGTGGCTCTGGACGACATGGCCAGAGTGTTTTCCCGGGTTCAGACGGGACGGACTCGATCTGGCCGCGCTTTCCCGCCATTAGGAGGTACCAGGAGGGGGCAGCGGCGAACCCGAGGACCCTGAGAGCTCCGGTGGCCACCTTTGTTCCCTTCACTAAGGTGGAGGGATTCACAGAGGAGGGTTTTCCAACCACCCCCGCTCTGGAGCCGAGCTTGACTGCGTTCTTTGGGGTTAGGCAGGCCAACTTGATCGCCGGACGGCGCCCTATGTTGGCCGCCCCCAAGGACCTGTATGTCACCCGCCAGGCTGACCGGGTGCACCAATGTGCGTTTCAGGCGTCTGCGGCGGCAAACAACATTGCGTTGCTGGCCAACTCGGTGGTTACGCTGGTGGAGCGGTCCACCACCGTGGCACCAGAGGAGGCGGAGGAGATCTGCAAGGCGGCCAGGATGGCACTCACGATATGCGCAGCCGTGGCTGTCTCCCAGGCGAGGATCGCAGCATGGATGACGCAGATCCAGCGCCACCTCTGGCTGCAACAGGCGGCTGTTACAGAGCAGATGAAATCCGCCAGCACGTCGGCTGGCTCCAGCCTGCGGCGAAGCCTCAGCGGCACCAGCGCCAGCAGCAGCAGCAGCGGCCAACACGGCCACAGCGACAGGCAGAGAGACGCTCACAGCAAGCCGCAGCCGTCGGCGGCGGCAGGGGCACCGTCCCGCGCCTCCGCCCCCCACCAGCAGAGAGGGGGGGTCAAAAGGGAGTGAGGTACTCCCGTTCGTCGGTTGACGGTTTGGGGGGGGGGAGTGTGAGGAAAATAAAAGAAGCTTATTTCCCAACATGTTGTCTGAGTCATCAGTTTCAAATGTGTTTCACATATCCCCCACTCTGGGTGAACCAGCTGCCTATAATAATAATAATGCATTTTATTTATGGGCGCCTTTCAAAGCTCTCAAGGACACCTTACAGAGCATAATTAAAAACAATCAACAAAGAAGAGCACACAGTAATACAAGACTTAAAAAAAATACTTAAATAACAGAGACTTAAAAACAACAATCAGTTTAGCAGAGATCAAGAAATAGAATACCCCAGTTTAAAAAGGTGTGTTTTCAGGCTGGATTTGAAGGGTGGGAGGGAGTCCATATTGCGGATGTCTTGTGGGAGAGAGTGACCGATCGGTTAATAGCCAGCAGGGTTCGTTACAAAAGCCTGCGTATTTTAATCTATCGATTAATAAGCTGCAGAGCGCGGTAACTACCCCAGCTGCCTCCAATCTGTTGATTACAGTGGGGAGCCGTCAGGGCCCTCTAGGCCCTCTGTGAGGGCCTAAGATATTCTAAAAAATAATATTTGAAAACATTAAAAAAAAAAGTATTTTTTAAAATATTTTTTTGTTGTTACATTTTTCATTAGTTTTACCAAAATAACTTGATTTAAAATAATATTTCCAAAGAAATAAATCCTTCGAATCTGCCTGTTCAGTTTCTGTTGGAATGTGAAGGGTTAAATGCCGTCTCTGCGAGTTATGTGAAGACGGGAGAGCTTGTTGGTCCCTCTCTACATTCACAGAGGGCCAGCTATAGTAACTCAACGAGAGAGTAATGTCAAATGACAGGTTCCGCCCGCTGTGAGGTCTATGCAAGTGGTGCAGTGACGCGTTCTAAAACCCGGAAGTAAGCTGCGCTCGGATTCCCTCGACAGAAAGCAACGGGATTTCTCCATAGGATTTTGGAAAATAGCTTGAAATAAGGTGTGTGGAAAACGAACCTGTTAGATAAATGCACGTTTTGTTCAGCCGGATAATATCCACATGTCTACCCTACTTTTATTATTTCCGAATCATAAATCTAATCGATAGATTTATGATCGATAGATTTATAATTAGCATAAGTTCGTTCATGATGGCTCATGTCAGTGATAGTGATGACATTGTTGCGAAATGATTAACCGAGTCATTTTCAAGATTGAGTTCCAATGATAAACTGGAGTGGCAAAGGATCAGCTGAATGACCCGCCATCAAGTGCTTCATCCAAAAGGACAGGAGGATGGACTTTGTGTTTAAGTGATTTGATCATCAAAGGTAGGCCTAAGTCATTTTCAATGCGGGCCGCCGTGCCGACTTAATTCATTTGTAATTGTTACTTGGCTGTGGGTGCCCTGTCATGATAGGTGTTTATATAAATGGTGTTGTTTTGTGTGGTAGAGGGTTGCTGTCATTGATGCGTTTTGCACCCCGGGCCGCTGTTTTGATATTCTGCTGAAGTATACGCTGTGACGTAATAACTCTTCTTTTTTTTCTCGAGGGAAGGGGGGTCAGAGGGCCTAGGTATAAAAGTCACGGCTCGCCACTCGTTGATTAGTAGGCAGCAGGGTTCGCTGCAGAGGCCTGGTGGTTATGACTTTTCGGTTATTAAACCACGGACCTCGCGGCATTCCTCTGTCCGAGATACGCCACCTACACACGGTCACAATAAGCCCATGAGCGCCGTTTTCACGCCTCATGTGGACAGCACTGCACACAGCTCCACTCATCCCCTGAGCGTGTACACGCCTCATGATGACAGCCGGAGTGAAACGCAGCATGTGGAGGCTTCCTCGCAGCCCTTTCGCCTCAAGGGCAGTGGCGGCGAGGGCAATGGCGTGGCTGGTCACCATGACGACCATTACAGCACATCACAGAGAAGCCAGAATGGGGGGAATGAGCAGTATTCCAGGCTGAGTGCCCCCAGCGGCAGCGCCCGCAGCGCCACAGCGTCAGGGCTCGCTGCAGAATTCTGCTGGTTTTAACCTATCTGTTAATAAACTGCAGAGCTCGCTAATTAAGCCGGCTGCCACTAATCTGTTGATTAAGTAGACAGCAGGGCTCGCTGCAGAAGCCTGCCGGTTTTAACCCCTGTTAATAACCTGCAGAGCTCGCAGCATTCCTCTGTCCGAGATACGCCTCGTACACACGGCCTTAATAAACCCATGAGCGCCGTTATAACGCTTCATGTGGGCAGCACTGCACACACCTCCATCCATCCCCTGAGCGTGTACGCGCCTCATGATGAGAGTCGGAGTGAGACGCAGCGTGTGGAGGCCCCCCGCAGCCCTTTCGGTCCAAGCTCACCTTGGGTTGCCTCACGGGCAGCGGCGGCAGGGGCTCTGGCGTGGCTCATCACCATGATGACCAAAAACACATCTCAAGCACGTGCGCCCACTCTCAGAGGTGGCAGCGCGTGGGTCTGATGGACAGATGGATGAGCAGGCTGATCAGCAGAGGATACGTCCTGCAGTTCGCCTCTTCCCCCCCCCCCCCCCCCACAGTTCAATGGGATACAGGAAACACTCCTGTCCTCCCAGAAGCTATGTCTTGCGCTCCAATCCGAGCTGCTGGAACTCCTGTTGAAAGAGGATATTTCCAGGGTTCCTCAAAGGGAGGAAAATCAGGGGTTTTCACTCCCGTTATTTTTCTAATCCCGAAAAAGACTGGGGCAATGAGACATCCTCGATCTGTCAGTATTCCACATGCTGACGATCAAACAGGTGCTGAATGTGTTCACCAGGATGACTGGTTCACTTCCACCTGAAGGATGCATACTTCCACGTACCCATAATCCCGAAACACAGTCAATTCCTGCGTTTTCTCATTTCAGGGAATATCAGACCAGACAATCGTCTGCCATTCGGATATTTCCTGGCTCCTCCCATTTTTGTGTAGAGAAGGCTGGAGCCGCTACACCGAGGAGGGATGAGAGTGTGGTTTCCTCTGGACGACCTGCTATTTGCTGGCTCGCTCCAGGGAGGAAGTCGCTTTACAGACGGTACATCTCGTATCGCATCTGTCAAAGCCTGGGTTTCATAATAAATTGGAAGAAGAGCTGTCCTCTTCCCTCTCAGACAAACGTTTATCTGGAGTGGAATTAAACTCAGCCAGCAGAGCGCGGCTCTCGCGGCAGCGAGTGGAGGAACTGACAGCTCTCCTCCGGCATGTCACAACCCACACAGCCCTCTCCGTGACGCAGCTGCTCGGCATTGGCATCAGCTGGTCATGTGGGGATTCCCCTGGGTCTCTTCCAACAGGGGGACACTCCAGATGTGGTTCATTCGCTGCAGAAGCCTGCTGTTTTAACCTATTAGTTTATAAACTGCAGAGCTCGCGGCATTCCTCTGTCCCAGATATGCCTCCTACACACGGTCATAATAAACCCACGAGCACCGTTATAACGCCTCGTGTGGACAGCATGCACACACCTCTCATCCTCTGGGCGTGTACGCGCCTCATGATGAGAGACGGAGTGAAATGCAGCGTGTGGAAACTCCCTCGCAGCCCTTTTGCCTCACAGGCAGCGGCAGCGATGGCAGGGCTCGTCACCATGACGACCATTACGGCACATCACAGAGAAGCCAGCAGTTCCATGGGATACAAGAAACACTCCTGTCATCCCAGGAACAGTCTTGCGCGGTTTTTACTCCCGCTATTTTTCTAAATCTCGGAAAAGAACGGGGGAGTCGCCCCGTTGCTGTACAATCAAACATGTGTTGATTTGCACAGACAACAGGCCACGGCTATGGAAGCAGCCTACCTCAATCGCCAGGGAGGAGTACGATCTGCGCAGCTTCTGAATGCAGCCAGGCGGCTGCTGTTCTGGGCGCGCACACACGTTGCTTTCCATCAGAGCAATGTATATTCCCGGCGAATTTAACAGAGGGGCTCGCAGAGCGCAGCAGCCGTTGTATGCGAGGAGTATGGAGACTCAGACCTGTGTCACGCACACTGAAAGGCGCCTCTGTGGGATTTGGCTTTGGTGTTACGCGCACTGAAGCAAAGCCCCATTTGAACCTGATCAGGTTCCCCTTAAACTGTATTCAGCCAAAGTAGTACTGCTTTTGGCTCGATCAGCGAAAAGGGTGAGTGATTTGTCTGCTCTCTCTGTGGCTCCGTCAGGTCTCCGGATCCAAGGAGATGGCAGTTCAGCTGTTTTACGCCCTAACCCGGCTTCATGCCTAAGGTCATCACAACTCTTTTAGGTCAAGAGTGATCACCCTGGCTGGCTTATTCCTCCCTCCTTACAGGTCGGAGGAAGAAGCCACGTCTCATCTCCTCTGTCCTGTGCAGCGGCCTGGCGCCGTGCTCAGCCTCTGTTTGTGCACTATAGAGAGCGCTCGATCGGGCAACCTCTGTCTGCACAACGGCTGTCACACTGGCTGTGTGAGGCTGTGTCACATATGTCTCCTCTGGGGTGGAGCCCCCGGAGAGTATCAAGGCGCACTCCACCAGAGGAATTTCCTCCTCCACGGCCTTGCACGGAGGAATGTCAGTGGAAGATATTTGCACTGCTGCATCTTGGTCTTCCCCCTGTTCATGTATTCATTTTTATTTGAGGGATGTCTCCCATTCCTCTCTGACACACCCTGTACTGGGTGTCCTGTCGGAGTGAGTGACGTCAGGGATCCAGCGGTGCGCCTCTCTCCTGCCTCTCGGCACGCGGAGAGCGGCCCTTTTTTTACATTACATTACGCTTTTATCCAAAGCGACTTACAATAAGTACATTCGACCAGGAAGACACAACCTTGAAGAAAACAGAATCATATAAGTACATCAGGTTTCATAGAGCCAAACATTTCAAGTGCTACTCAACTGGCTTTAGGTAAGCCAGTCCTTTATTAGTATAAAAGTGCTTCGTTAATAGTTCTAACGCTCGAAGTGGAGTCGAAAGAGATTAGTTTTCAGTTTGCGCCGGAAGATGTGCAAGCTATCTGCCGTCCTGATGTCAATGGGGAGCTCATTCCACCATCTTGGAGCCAGGACAGCAAACCCACGTGTTTTCGCCGATGGGAACTTGGGTCCCCCTCGCAGCGAGGGCGCAGCGAGTCGTTTGGCTGATGCAGAGCGTAGTGCACGCGCTGGGGTGTACGGTTTAACCATGTCCTGGATGTAGGAAGGGCCAGATCCATTCGCAGCATGGTAAGCAAGTACCAGTGTCTTGAAGTGGATTCTAGCAGTTACCGGAAGCCAGTGAAGGGAGCGGAGGAGCGGAGTGGTGTGGGAGAATTTAGGAAGGTTGAAGACCAGACGAGCCGCTGCATTCTGGATGAGCTGCAGAGGTCGGATGGCACATGCAGGTAGACCAGCCAGGAGGGAGTTGCAGTAGTCTAGGCGTGAGATGACGAGAGCCTGGACCAGAACCTGAGTCGCTTTCTGAGTCAGCTGGGGACGTATCTTCCTGATGTTGTAAAGCGTGTATCTGCAGCAACGGGTTGTAGCAGCAATGTTTGCAGTGAAGGACAGGTTGTTATCTAGGGTCACACCCAGATTCCTTGCAGTCTGAGTCGGGGAAACAACTGAGGTGCCGATGTTGATTGTTAGGTCAAGAGTGGGACAATCTTTTCCCGGGAGGAAGAGCAGCTCAGTCTTGTCAAGGTTGAGCTTGAGGTGGTGAGCAGACATCCACTGAGAGATGTCAGCTAGACAAGCAGAGATGCGTGCGACGACCTGGGTCTCTGAGCGGGGAAAGGACAGAATTAATTGGGTGTCATCAGCGTAGCAGTGGTAAGAAAAACCATGCGGGCTAATGACTGATCCGAGCGAGTTTGTGTACAGGGAGAAGAGGAGGGGACCAAAAACAGAGCCCTGAGGGACCCCCGTAGTTAATTGACAAGGGTCGGACTCAGACCCTCTCCAAGTCACCCTGTAGGTACGGTCTTTCAGGTATGAGGTGAGGAGGGAAAGTGCAGAGCCTGAAGCTCCAAGTTTTTGGAGAGTGCGAAGGAGGATCTGATGATTCACCGTGTCGAATGCAGCAGACAGGTCCAATAGGATGATGACAGAGGAGAGGGATGCAGTTTTGGCAGTGTGCAGTTCCTCCGTGACAGCAATGAGAGCAGTTTCTGTGGAGTGACCTGCCTTGAAACCAGACTGGTGCGGATCCAGAAGGTTGTTCTGATTGAGATAACAGGAGAGTTGTTTAAAGACAGCGCGTTCAAGTGATTTAGACAGGAACGGGAGGAGAGAGACAGGCCTGTAGTTTATAACATCAGACGGGTTGAGAGTGGGTTTCTTTAGGAGAGGGTTTACTCTTGCCTCCTTGAGACTGTTTGGAAAGTGACCAGAAGTTAGAGAAGTGTTGATGAAATGGGTGAGAAACAGTAGAATATCAGGAGCGATAGTCTGAAGGAGGTTTGAAGGGATAGGGTCCAGAGGACAGGTGGTAGGGCGGGCAGAGGTAATGAGGGTAGGAACCTCACTTGGAGAGAGAGGGGAAAAGGAGGTTAGTGTGTTGGTGGAAGGAAGGTCTGGTGACCCAGCGGTGAGTAAAGGTGAGTCAGAAAAAGAAGAGCGAATATCATCAACCTTTTTTTCAAAGTGGGTAACAAAGTCGCTTGACAGAAGTGAGGAGGGGGGAGGGGCTTTTGGAGGGTCCAAGAGGGTGGAGAAGATGGAAAATAGTTTTTTAGGATTGGAATAGGAAGATTGGATCTTATCTTGAAAGAAAGTGCTTTTTGCCTGAGAGATCGAAGCAGAGAAAGAGGAGAGGAGAGCTTGATAGGTTAGGAGGTCGTCACGGTGTTTGGATTTCCACCATTTCCGCTCTGCTGCCCTAAGGACGGTTCTATTAGCACGCAGTGCATCATTTAGCCAGGGAGCAGGAGGGGACTGACGAGCCTGCCGAGATGTGAGAGGACAGAGCGAGTCCAGAGTGGATGAGAGAGTAGAGAGGAGAGTTTCTGCAGCAGAGTTTGGAGGCAGGAGATGGAACGAATCAGAGGAAGGGAGGGCTGAGAGCACCGACGAGGCAAAGGTAGAGGGGGAGAGGGAGCGAAGGTTACGGCGGACAAGTGCAGGATGGGAAGAGATTAGTTTGTTATGTTTGGAAAGGGGTAGAGAGAATGAAATTAAGAAGTGATCGGATGTGTGGAGCGGGTTTACAGAGAGGTTAGAAGTAGCGCAGTTCCTTGAGAATATGAGATCAAGGACATTGCCAGCTTTATGAGTCGGTGGGGACGGAGACAGTGAGAAAGCAAAGGCGGTTAACAGAGATGTTAGTTCGTCTATCTTCCCCGTCTGGAGGTTGAAGTCTCCGAGAAGTACAGCGGGAGGGCCAGTTTCAGGGATGAGTGAGAGGAGATTATCTAATTCCTCCAAGAAGTCCCCCAAGGCGCCTGGTGGACGGTAGAGAACAACAATGGTTAACTGTATAGGATGGGTTACTGTGACGGCATGGAATTCAAAGGTGGAAGGAGTGAAGTTAGGTAGCTTGAAGAGGGAAAAGCTCCATTTGGGAGATAGCAGGAGACCAGTGCCACCTCCTCTGCCAGTGGGTCTGGGTGTATGGGAGAAGGAATATGCAGTGGAGAGAGCTGATGGGGTGGATGTGTTGGATGGAGTAATCCACGTCTCAGTGAGAGCAAGGAAATCCAGAGACTGCAGGGAGGCGTAGCCAGAGATGAAGTCAGCCTTAGGAACAGCTGACTGGCAGTTCCACAGGCCGCCTGAAACTAGATGTTAGATCTCAGTGGAGCATGTGGGATAGACGAGAGCAGGCCGGTTATATCGATTAGGAGATACACAGGGCCAGTGATAATTGCGAGAAGACACATGAACAGGAATGGAGAAAATACACATGATTATAGCATGAGGGGCTAGAAAACTAAAGAAAAGATAAATAAGACACCAGCTCAATCAGAGTAGGATTTGCCTCCTCTTTGCCTACCTCGTGACTCCCGCAGGACTCCAATGTCTTTGTCAGTCTTACTCCCGCAGGACTCCAATGTCTTTGTCAGTCTTCGGCTGTCTGACGCTGAAGCTGACGCTCCAGGAAAGAGCTACCCAAAAATGGACGCCTGATTGCTCAGTTCACACAGCTGTAGGGCCACGGCCCTCTAATTAGTTAACTATCTACAGCTGATGGGCGACAATAGACTGGCCGTGCCTATATTAATGCAGGCTTGAGTGCTGAGACCTGTAAAGCAGGTTTCGCCTGAGCAGATCTGAGATTTAAAATCTCTCAAACGCGATTTAGCCGTTTAAGCTACAATAACAATTTATACAGAGTCGAATAAATGAAACAGAGAAGTCTAATTAAACAAGAATATAACTTACAGTGGTTGCTGCGTCAATAGGTAATGTCGTCACCGGGTCCAGATGCACACTGAGTTCATCAGATTTTAAATGCGGTATTTAAATGCTTTTTAAGGTACAAAATGACTGAGTCACGCGGTTGTACTTCACGCTATCAATACACTGGCCGTGCCTATATTAATGCAGGCTTGAGTGCTGAGACCTGTAAAGCAGGTTTCGCCTGAGCAGATCTGAGATTTAAAATCTCTCAAACGCGATTTAGCCGTTTAAGCTACAATAACAATTTATACAGAGTCGAATAAATGAAACAGAGAAGTCTAATTAAACAAGAATATAACTTACAGTGGTTGC
This sequence comes from Gymnodraco acuticeps, assembly GCF_902827175.1. Lineage (NCBI taxonomy): Eukaryota > Metazoa > Chordata > Actinopteri > Perciformes > Bathydraconidae > Gymnodraco > Gymnodraco acuticeps. The sequence continues at coordinate 263,116 of NW_022990118.1, read as the reverse complement.
TGCGTCAATAGGTAATGTCGTCACCGGGTCCAGATGCACACTGAGTTCATCAGATTTTAAATGCGGTATTTAAATGCTTTTTAAGGTACAAAATGACTGAGTCACGCGGTTGTACTTCACGCTATCAATAGACTGGCCGTGCCTATATTAATGCAGGCTTGAGTGCTGAGACCTGTAAAGCAGGTTTCGCCTGAGCAGATCTGAGATTTAAAATCTCTCAAACGCGATTTAGCCGTTTAAGCTACAATAACAATTTATACAGAGTCGAATAAATGAAACAGAGAAGTCTAATTAAACAAGAATATAACTTACAGTGGTTGCTGCGTCAATAGGTAATGTCGTCACCGGGTCCAGAAGCACACTGAGTTCATCAGATTTTAAATGCGGTATTTAAATGCTTTTTAAGGTACAAAATGACTGAGTCACGCGGTTGTACTTCACGCTATCAATAGACTGGCCATGCCTATATTAATGCAGGCTTGAGTGCTGAGACCTGTAAAGCAGGTTTCGCCTGAGCAGATCTGAGATTTAAAATCTCTCAAACGCGATTTAGCCGTTTAAGCTACAATAACAATTTATACAGAGTCGAATAAATGAAACAGAGAAGTCTAATTAAACAAGAATATAACTTACAGTGGTTGCTGCGTCAATAGGTAATGTCGTCACCGGGTCCAGATGCACACTGGACCCGGTGGACCTCTTATAGGAGGGATGTTCCTTTTTCCTCTGACACACTTTGTACGGAGTGCCTGGTCAGAGTGAGTGACGTCAGGGATCCAGCTGGGCGCTCTCCTACCTGTCTGACACGCAGAGAGCTGCTGTTCCCCCTCTATGATCGCTGGGAAAGGTGGGACCTTCGTCTCTACTTTCTCACAGCGGCCGGTATGTATTGTTTCCAGCCTTCACCCCGTCGGGAAGATAGGCATGTTTTGCTATGTTCCAGGGACGGTGATGCGCCATTACGCATGGCACAACAGGCAGGCAGGGTCGGTAAACTGTATTCTTGTGTTACTGTTCTATAGTATTTCATACCCGTTTTTCATTTATTCTCTTATTTTTTTAATAACTATAGGCTAATGATCATATAAATGTTCCTCGCAAATACTTGTTTACATAAATGGTGACCAACCGTTTGAGACCCACTGAGATAACTTACACTAAAGTGAACTATCTAAACACTGAGAGAGTCCTTACCTCACTGAGCTGAGGTTATACGATCCTCTCAGTCTGACAGGAGAGGACTCTCCTCCACCTTGGTGTAGAAACAGCTCTTTATAGCCATTAGCATAGCTAGCTAACCTACGGTGGCCCTGAAGTGCAAGACACCACAGCATTTCAGAAAACACAACAGCATTTCAGAAAACACCACAGCATTTCACAAAACACAACAGCATTTCAGAAAACACAACAGCATTTCAGAAAACACAACAACATTTCAGAAAACACAACAGCATTTCAGAAAACACAACAGCATTTCAGAAAACACAACAGCATTTCAGAAAACACAACAGCATTTCAGAAAACACAACAGCATTTCACAAAACGCCACAGCATTTCAGAAAACACAACAGCATTACACAAAACACTACAGCATTTCACAAAACGCCGCAGCATTTCAGAAAACACCACAGCATTTCACATTGGACGGAAAGGGTATTCCTTAGGGAGAACACTTCTTGTTTGTGATTGGACAGAGAAGCACTGCTGTGATTGGTTGTTTTTGCTGCCAGTCAAGAAATTACGCTTCGTGATTGGCCCAACACATCAGCCTTTAGCTGTTAGCACACACTCAGAGCTCACAGCTCCTCAACTGGACAAAAGTTAAACATATACAAAACACAGACTGTCTATGTCATGGTGAATACAGTCGCTGCTTTATTTATGTCTGTATGACGTTGTTGTGAGTGTGGACGGAGCAGCTACAGGTTAGTTTAGCCTGATCGATCCGATTCCGATAGGATTTACATGGAGATACGCCCCGCCCCCTCTCCAGCGTCTTGTTTGAATGACAGGAGTAAACACAGAATTAATGCTTTATTAATTCATGGTTTTTAAGGGGCTTATCTCCATGTAAATACTATGGTAGACTACCCAATATTCGCATCACTCTAATCGCTCGAGTTTCACCGCGGCTGTCAGCTGTGTTTGCTCCTGTCATTCAAACAAGACGCGCTGGAGAGGGGGCGGGGCGTATCTCCATGTAAATGCTATGGGAGATACCAACTACAACAAAATGAACATATTTGACCGTGATTTAATTGTAATACATGTTTCAAAGTGATGCCGAAGCAACTATATACTGATAACGGTTAGTAAAAACCATGAATTAACGCTTTGACAAGTCTGCAGATAAGACGGCAGGCGAAAAGCTTTTAAAATGCGTGTTTTCTGAATGGAATCGGATCCATCAGGCTAAACTAACCTGTAGCTGCTCCGTCCACACTCACAACAACGTCATACAGACATAAATAAAGCAGCGACTGTATTCACCATGACACAGACAGTCTGTGGTTTGTATGTTTAACTTTTGTCCAGTTTCTGAACAGATATGTGGAGCTGTGAGCTCTGAGTGTGTGCTAACAGCTGATGTGTTGGGACCGGTTGGGACATATTGCGCTGTCGGGCGTTGACCAATCACGATGCATCATTTCTTGACTGGCAGCAAAAAACACCAATCACAGCAGTGCTTCTCTGGCTGGCTCTGTCCAATCATAAACAATAAGTGTTTTCCCTAAAGGAATACCCGTACTAACCAGATGCTAACGACAACATTCCACGTTACCGCTCACGCACTCACAAAATGCGATCGTACCACACACACACAGAGCAGAGCTTGAATGAAACACAGAGACCCAGAAGTAGGCTACTTGTACTGTACTGTATATCATATTATTTTCGATGGCTTTACTGTATAATCAGTGTAACAGATGAACAGATTGCCACCGGCTTTCATCTAAACACACAGCCACGTAATGATAACAAAACAAAAGTCGGGGGTCATTGGTCAAGCAACACACCAATCAGAGAGCAGCAGTGAGCACACCTCAGGCTGTGTTTTATATTTGTATTCTTTATTTCTGATGTATTTCACACAAAAAACCTTTAGTGGAAACGTTTTCACAAAAAAACGGCAAAGTGGCAAGGCTTGCCCACCCTGCGTTGGGGGGGCAGTGACTCATTTGGAGGGGCATGGCAGGCAGGGGGTGTTATTGAGCAGGTGTGTCTGTGCTTCTAGTGCCGGGCGGACCCAGTGGGGCGCAGACTACATCATGCTTCGCCCTTAACCCAAAAGCGATAGCCTTAGAGGCCGAAGCCATATACGAAATATAACTGAGGTTACCTACTGTAACCCAAGCTTCTATGAGTAAATGGCGCAGCCCTCTAATGGCGCATTTCCACTGCAGCGGGTAGCCCCGTTTAAGCGTCCTTAACCGTCCTCAAGCGGCCAGGCCAGTTTTTGGTGGCCTTTCCATATAGCCTAGTACCGGCCAGCGGGTACTTTTTCCCTCTTTTTCCGGCCCCATAAAATCGTGGTTCTATCAGACCAGGGGCAAGGGCTGAACTAGTGACATCAACACTCTCGACTGCTGATTGGTCAGAGAGAATCGTCACAAGATCGCGCGCGAGTTCATCCCTAGCGTCGTATATATATTTAGAAGCAAGCTTGCAGCATTTTTATAAACAGCATTTTGTAAATGGAGGAGCTACAAAAATGGCTACGTCTAATAAGAAAAGCACACCGTGGTCGACCGAGGAGGTGACGACGTTCCTTCATCTAATTGGGGATGATAAAATCCAGCAGGAGCTCGACGGAACAACGCGAAATGTAAAAGTGTTCCAGGAAGTGTTCCTGTCTCTGCACAGATGTCCGAACGCGGATTTTCGAGGACTTTCCTGCAGTGTAGGGAAAAACTGAAAAAGATGAAGAGTGAATATCGCATAATAAAGGACAACAACAACACGAGTGGTGCGGGTCGCAAACAATGGAAGTGGTTCGACGTGTTGGACCAGATTTACGGCCATAGACCGGCCAACGTTGGGAGGGAGGGAGGCCTGGACTCTGCAACGGCTTTACTGGAGTCCCTGCAAGGTACGCTCACTTCTAACAAAGAAGTCTATTTTATCCTTACATTAATGTTCGACAACCCATGCTTTTATGGAGCCCCGAAGAGCTACATAGCTAGCTAAGGCAGATAGCCTTAGCTAGAGCTATTGTTTGCTAACACCATATGTGCCATTGTTTACGTTCAGTTTTTCTTTTCTATAGTTGTTGTTGCTATTTAGTATTGTGCTGCAGTAGTTTGTGGAATTAACAAGTCATTTTGCTGTTCTTGATGATTACATTGGGACTAGTGAGGAGGAACATTCCCGAACAACGGGTGTTGGCAGTGTTCCCTCCACATCGTCATTGAATCCAGAACGGACCCCAGCCGAAGACCCTAACCCGACTCAACCACCAACACCGAGTGCCATCACGACACCGCAGCGTGTGGTTCTAGGTAAGAAATAGAAATGGCAAAACGACTGGAATTGTGTTTTGTTTTTTTAAACCTTGGACCATCCATCGTCAGTAATTAAAATAAGCTATACCACTGTGTGGAAATGCTCTGTTACAAGTAAAGTCTTAGCTAGTAAGCAGCTAGTACAGTTGTGTGTGACATCCTATCATATACATATATTTATATTCATTATCAACAGGCTGGACATAATGTAATTCACTTTCACAATCATTGTAAACATCTAGGGCCAGAACTTTCTTTAGTTCACCTTACTGTTGTTCTGTTTATACATGTTATTCTTATATCCTTGTGTGACCTGTACCTGTCCTGTGTTTTTTCCTTATTGCTAATTATTATCTTATTGTCACCCAGGCAAGAGGAAACGAGGAGGAGAGGAGGAACGGCACCATGAACAGCACCATGAAAAGCACCATGAACAGCACATGGCCCAGCAGGAACGGCACTTGGACTGGGCCAAAGCGTCTGCTGAGCGGAGATGGGAGTTGGCCCGTCTCCTCCTCGTCCAACTTAAAATAACCTTAATAGTTATTGTACATATTATATATATTTTTTTCTAGTTAATTTTTAAATGTGTACTTTCTTGTTTATTTATGTTCTTTAAAATGTGCATTTTATATTTATTTTTACAATGCCATGTATATTTATGCTGGCTGCAATACAGTTTTTAATTTTTAATTTGTATTGTTTAATGGCATGCCTTTTTGATACACCATTTTCTTTTCTTTTTTATACTGCCATCAATAAAGTACTTCTTTGACTTATCTTATCTCTTGTTGATAATGAATTGCACCCAACAGAAACAAATCAGATTCACATAATCTTGATTTAGAGAAGATATAAACATACATGAATTTATAAAGCAATAACAAACACCATCAGTTAGGAAAAAGCCCCTTAGTTTTAAGAGATTTAAAGCAAGAAATTGAGTTTGCTAGCTTGAGGTCCTCCTCTAAAACATTATTACATGTTTATTTTGTAATAGTATTAAGAATACATGATAAATACACAATACATGTTGAAATTGCTCAATTGTAATACCCTCGTTCTACTAGACTCAAACACATTCCTTATATATTTCAAAGACGAGAGAACGAAATAAACCTATAACCCATTCAAGCAAGCTTTTAACATGTCTGGAAGAAAGATTGAGGTTATATTTTAATATATTATTTTATGTTGTGGATACTTTAGCCTCCATCCATGTTTACAATTGTCCACACTATTTTACACTTGCATTTATGAATATAGTTTTGCTGTGTTTTACACTTTAGTATTTATGTTTATAGTTAGCTTTGATATTCGCTTAATTGATTAGAAAGATTTTCTTTTCATGATCTGATATTTCCTCAAATGTTCTTATTATGGGGTAGTACTTGCTGGTGCTTGAATTTCAAATATTTACTAAATATTCAATTCAGATAATATTTGTTTAAAACATTTGACAAACACATGTATATGAAAAAAAAAGATGTATTTATGTTCAATACAATGAATACAATACAATGCATATTTAGATATTCAGGTAGCGCATCAAACCCTCTTTGATGTCAGTGCCCTCCTCCTCTGCACCTTGAGCCACTACTACCCCAGGCTCTGCTGCTGCTGCTGCATCCCACCCATCATCATAGGTCTCTCCATGACTCTCACAGAGGTTATGTAGAGCACAGCATGTCAGCACCATGGATTTCACAAGTTTCACATCACAGTCATTTCTTTTCATGAGGCAACGCCACCTTCCCTTCAGTCTACCAAATGCGTTTTCAACCACTACCCGTGCGCTGCAAATTGTCTTGTTGTATACCACATGTTCTGCTGTCAGCCGTCCAGTGGCTGGGAAGGGTTTTAAGAGCCAGCTTTGCAAGGAATAGGCATTGTCTCCCAGCATGTAATAGCCAGCATTCACCCCACCAATGTCCCTGGTGCAAGGTGGAAAGTAGTTGCCACGACTGGCTAACTCCCACAATGAGGACAGCCTCAAAACCCGAGCGTCATGCATGCTCCCAGGCATTCCTGCAAACACATTCCAGAAATGTCCCTTTCCATCTACAACTCCTTGAAGGATGATGGAGTGCCAGCCTTTCCGGTTGAAATAGTCACAGTGGTATTCCTGTGGTGCCAAGATGGGTATGTGTGATCCATCAATAGCACCTACACACTGTGGGAGCCCCCACCGGTTCTCAGTGTAAGCAGCCATTTCTGCAAACTTCTGCCGGTCTGGTGAACAAATTAGTTCTGGCACTAACAACGCCTCTGCAGCAGCACAGAAGTCTCGCACACACCGGCACACAGTGGTGTTGCTCACTCCGAAAATATGTCCAATGCTTCTGTACTCTGAGCCGGTAGCAAACTTCCACAGTGCGATGGCCACTCTCTTCTTTAGAGGTATACACACGCGGAATGTTGTGTCCTGTCTCTCCATCGCTGGCCGCAGTTTGTTGCACAGGTAGGTGTATGTTTCCTCAGACATCCTGAAGTTATCCACCCACTGAGTGTGTGTGAAAGATGGAACAATCACAGACCACCACTCGGTAGCTCGGTCGAGCATCCAAACACATGGTCTGCGGCGACGTAACTTCTGAAATACACAAACAAAAGCATACATATTTGAATACGTAAAAGTGGTAGCTACAATTAATTAAATATTTGAAACACTTTGGTCGTATTGTGAGCGTGAGCCTAAACACATGGCTAGTTAGCGAACGTTAGCTTACCGAGTAGTTGTCCTGTTGTAGTCTCTGCAGCGTTGTAGGACTTCCAAAACTCTCTCGTCAGCTTCTTCTGCATCTCGTCTTGCTATACGCAGCCTACTTTGAAACATCACTTTCCTGCTTGCTGTGATCACTTTCCTGCTTGCTGTGATCACTTTCCTTCTTGCTGTGATCACTTTCCTTCTTGCTGTGATCACTTTCCTTCTTGCTGTGATCACTTTCCTTCTTGCTGTGATAACAAGCCACACACCAAGAAACAAGTAAACGATCGCTTCCACATCCTCCATTGTTGTGTGTGTTTTGTGAGTTGTGTCGCATTGAAGATGACGCCACTGCAGTTTTATCCAGCGTCGCTCCGCCCAAAAAGCCCGCCAAAAAGCTGATCGCCCCGCCTACACTGCGTTGCTACCCCAGGTCCTAAACTGTAATGGAAATGCGCCACAGTCTTGGATGGCCAGCGAGGACGCTTAGGGACGCTTAAACGGGGCTACCCCGTTGCAGTGGAAATGCGCCATAAGTGCGGGGCCCCACTGGCTCTACAAATAGCTGAAGAAAAGTTATGTTGTATGGGAGCAGATTGCCGGGCCCCCTTCCTATTTATACCGGAAGGAGGCCCGAGGGTGGGGCCCACCTAGCGGGTGGGCGTGGACTACAAGTGTTTCAGTGCTGCGCGGGGGCGCAGAGGGATAACCCAATAGCGATAGCCTTAGAGGGCTGCGCCATTTACTCATAGAAGCTGGGGTTAGTAGGTAACCTCAGATCTAAACAAGACAGAACACAACACAGACAGATCGTGACAATATATCTATTGCAGTTATGATATATGACATCATAACATACAATTGTATAAAACACAATTTGCTTACATCTTTGTTGTCTTTTGAGAATCAAACAAAACAGATTTAAATAAAAATAATAAACAAACAAGTGAAATGAACTAAATTGCTGAATTGCTTTTAATTCACTGGCAGGAGCGACAAGTGAGGAGGAGGAAAAAGTGAACAACGAGGGAGAGATTGAACAAAGAGAAAGAGTAGAGGACAGAGAGAGTAATGAACAGGAAGAAGACAGAGAGACTCAAGAAGATGGAAGAGAGGCTGCAGGTTATGGAAAGGAGAGAGACATGGACAATGAATGTTGACAATGTTTTGTGATCATTTTAGCCTCTTCTGCATGTCCAGATCATTAATAGTAACAATCAACTGATTCTTATGCATTACACTTTCAGAAATAATTGATGCTGCAGCCCACTGACATGGTTTGAAATCAATATATTATCCAATTTGTGACCCCCCACAGGACTTAAAAAGCACCAACTAGATCATGAAAATCACAAAAATCTTGGGGGGGTATACCCCCTAACCCCCCTAGCATTTTTGGACCTCGGTGTTTAGGAAATCCTGGATACGGCCCTGCTCAAGAGGCATTTTGTTTAATATTTTTTTGATTAAAAAAATAAATAATGACAAGGTAGGAGAGGTTTTCCTACGTTTTTCATGAAAAATGATGTCCAAGGAGTGTAGGGTTTGGGAATTATGGAAGGTTTAAAAAAATATTTGGGCGAAAAAGCACTCCTCCACTCTGTTTTGAGATCAATGCACTCTAGACTTAACAAGCTGCTCAATACAATGTTAAAATCTGAAGAAGGCCTATTTACCAAGCTCCAAACTAAGTTAAATATCTCAAAAAGTGTAAAAGATATCAAACATCTGAAGAACAGTTTTATAGCTGAATGTCTTGTGATCATTTTAAAGTTGGAATGAAGTCTCTAGCTGAAAGTATGTGGAAGGAGTAGCATTTGGCGCATGGTGTAGTTAAAAGAGGATTTGAAGGTTCCTCCCATTGAGTTCCATGTTAAAAAGCTGAATATTTAAAAAAGTATGAAATATTTAAAAACATATTTCCCATCATGTGCTGAACAGGCTGAATAGTTTGATATTTGAATGGTTTCTGTAGCTGAAAGTAGGCTGCAGTTATTGAGAGCCAAAGTATTGGTTGAAACTAGAAAATGCATTTCCTGCAGAAATGTGTGTGAATGCTGTAAAGTGTGAACATTTGTGGCTGAATTTAGCTGAAAATGCAGAAAAAGCTGAATATTTTATTAGCTGAATGGTAGCTGCTTTTAGCTACAGAGACCAAGTAAGTGTGTTGCTGAACTTAGCGGAGAAATGCAGAAAAGTAAAGTGATTTGAATTAAATTGTTACAGCTCAAATGCATTGCAATTACTTTGTTGAAAACTTGAAAGTGAAATGTTAAACTGGAAAAGTAGGAAAAATAGTGAATCTTAATATTTTAAAGGTAGAAACAACAACATGTATAGCCTCAATGTCCTGAAATAGCTGAATACGTTAATAGTTGAATAGTTTCTGCAGCTGAAAGTAGGCTGAAGGAGTTATATATTGTTTACAAACACCTATGTGTGTAAGCCCAGAGATCAAAGGTTACCATGGAGATCTGCTGTGAAAAGAGAGCCTTTCCATTTGTTCTGAGGGAGAAATAAACCTCTTAAATTTCTAATTATAGTTTAACAATGGTAGCTGCTTTTGGTAAAATGTCAGTGTGTGTGTGTGTGTCTGTGTCTGTGTCTGTGTCTGTATGTCTGTCTGTGTGTGTGTGTGTGTGTGTGTGTGTGTATGTGTGTGTGTGTGTGTGTGTGTGTGTGTGTGTGTGTGTGTGAGTGAGAGAGAGTGTGTGTGTGTGTGTGTGTGTATGTGTGTGCGTGTACCAGTCTGTCTTTGGGCGTGTCTGCTCTGATTAGATGATGTCACTCAGCTGTTCAGGGCCACAGTGTGATGGTTTGGTGGCGTTCTGAGCTTGTCAGTTGGAGTTATGACATCATCACACAGGTGTTTGTGTTTGAGCTAACGACGTGTTACCATAACAACTGCGCTTGAGCCCAGAGATCAAAGGTTTCCATGGTGATTTGCAGTAATCAGTCAGAGGAGAGCTTTCCCATTGATCTGAATGAGAGATAAACCTCTTACATGTGAAGGTTTTGTTGAAGAACCGTAGCAGATATTGGTGAAACTTCAATGCGTGGAGCATCTCAGGACCGTGGGGAGTGTCTATGTGTGCTTTTTTTGTACTTTTGGGTCAATAATGTGGCATTTTTGGCAGATTAACTAAAGGTGTGCAGTTGGTGCTGTGATGAAAGATGACGCTGCATTTACAATTGGCCTTAATGGAGACATGTTGAACGTTTTTGTCACTTCATGCCCTCAAGAGGCATTTTGTTTAATGTTTTTGTTTAATTTATTTTTATTTTCCAACCTAGGAGAGGTTTTCCTACGTTTTTCATGAAAAATTATGTCTCAGGAGTAGGGATGGGTATCGAGAACCGGTAGTAAGTCAATACCGGTACCTGATTGGACGGTATCGGTATACTGTTAAGCAGTGGCGAACCGTGTCTATCACAACTGGACCTTCTGTAGACACATACACCCCCCTCCGCCGCCCCCCCCCCCACCCCCTCCGCGGCATTATAATGTCTGTCTTTTCACTGAATTGTCGTCTTGAAAAGGGTACTCACAACAATTCCGCAACAACTTCATCTTCACCTGTTGCACTTGTCATTTCAATGTTAAAAACAATAAAACGGCATGAGTTGCTTCGTCGCATTCATCTAGATCAGTGTTTCTCAAACTTTTTCATACCAAGGACCACTTAACCAATAAAAAAACACTCGAGGACCACCTAACTCCACAAATATCCAAAAACACATCGTTTTTTACAAATCGCCTGAAAATGGTACAAACAAGTGGCAACATGTGTGATGAAGGTGTTTATCTGGGCTATATTATGCAATTGAAAGTGAAACTTAAGCTCGCTCCATTGCGGAGATATTCCCGCGAGAGTGCGAAAAACTTAAATGTATTTATTTATTTCAAATGTGAAATTTTACCAATATACTCACTAGGGGGCGATCACGGACCACCAGTGGTCCGCGGACCAAACTTTGAGAAGCATTCATCTAGATCCTCTGTCTCGAGCCAGTTAACTAGCGGGCCTTCTAGAACACCCTGGAATCGAGGGGAACTCTGAAAGAATACGCCCATTGGCTACAAATCAATATATGATTGGTTGATCAAACTGTCAGTCCAAACGTACGCTCTCATTCAGTGCAACGGCCAGGGCATTCTATCAAGGATGTAGAATACCTTGGTTGAAGGATATTCTACCCAGAGACCCAGAACAAGATCTGATTGGTTGCTTTATTTTCTAACACAAAACCACTGAAATGCGTAGTGCATGGTCCGAGAAGGACAAACAAATCAACGTAACACTGTAATATTACAGATCAACAACACAGATACGATTCTCATTTATTCATTTTATATACATTTTATTTATATAATTAAATCGATTTTTTGTTTGTTTCATTCTCTGAATACCTTGAAGGCCCTGACGGTTCGCCACTGCCGTTATGCCGCTGGACAAACGGTGCTGCTATCGGTATATGTGTTACGTCTACTTCCTTAGTTTAACTTTAAACCATTCTGGTTGGTTGGGAACCCTCATCCCGTGTGATGTATCCGGTTTGAGACCCCTCTGATTGGCCACTGTAAATGCCACTCGTCATCTCTCTCAACAGTAGTGATGGGAATTATGGCTCTTTAAAGGGAGCCGGATCTTATGGCTCCGTTCCTTTCAAAGAGCTCGTTTGCGACCGACACATCACTACTCAACAGCGCTCTTATTATTGTTGTGAGACTCCCGCAGGCATGGCGGACAGAGCGAAGCGATCGAAGGTCTGGGTGCACTTTAAAAAATGTAGTGGCGATAGTGCAAGGTGCAATCTATGTACTCAATTAGTTGCTTGTAAAGGGGGTAACACACGCAACTTAATGAAGCATTTGCAAACGAGACACTCATTGAATCTAAAACGGTGCAGCGTATTTGACAGCCTAAACAATGTGGCTGCTCGCAATACTGCTAGTGCTAATAGTGCTAGCGGGCTTCAGCCGTGCCGTGTGTGAATGTGACCTGAGCGAAGGCTCGCAGGCAGGTTAGCTGCTTCGCATGGGTAATATGTTTTGTTTACTTGAGTGCAGTCTTGCAAGCACATCGCCTCGTCTTTTTTTTAGTTTATTAACACTGACAGTGTATTAATGTGAGCTCCTACACCTATAATAATTTGGCCTTTCATTGAATTATTTCTGTCATTGTGAATTGGAAAACTGCATTTAAATGTTGTTAAAGGTCAACGTTTCAATGTATGGTTCAGCAATTGTTGGTCATTTACTAGGAATTGACATATTTTAAGATCAAATACTTTGTTCTATGTTTAAACCTTCGGACACATTTTGACGTGTTTCAGTTCAGCACATCATTTATTTTGTGATGATTTAAAAGTACAATCCAGAATAATATACGTACTCGCCTTTATCTTTTTGCCATCTTAGCCTTTTTACCAATTTCTTCATATCACAGTTTTGCATGATGTCACTGTAGGACAATGTTTTAAGGATCTCTTGTCGAGCTAGGTTGATGTAACTGATTTTCAAATGTTAAAAAATTGCTCTTTTCATCCTCTGTCTCAGGGAAAACCCCAAAAAGCATGATAGGGCGAGCCAGGCCCCTTTAAGTTATTTTATTTATTTGTGTCTGCTTCTGAGAAGCTAATACAGAACGTTATACAGTTATTTCTGCAAGAAAATTACAACAAAATGACTGTTTAATCTTCACATCTTGTATTCATGTTTATAATTTTGAGCACCAAATTATTGAAAAGTATCGATAAGAGTATCGAAAAATACAGATACCGATAAGCAGTACTGGTATCGGTATCGATAAAATCCTAACGATACCCATCCCTACTCAGGAGTGTAGGGTTTGGGAATTATGACAGGTTTAAAACGTTTTTTTGGGCACATTTCAAGTTGTCCTCCACTCTGTTTTGAGATCAAAGCACTCTAGGCCTTAACGAGCTTTGCAGTACACACTCATGTTAAAATCTAAAGAAAGCCTCTTTACCAAGCTCCAAACTAAGTTAAATATCTCACAAAGTGTATAAGATATCAAAAATATCAATACGAATTGAATGGCTGAAGGTGTTGTGATCATTTTAAAGTTCGAATGAAGTCTCTAGCTGAAAGTATGTGGAAGGAGAAGCATTTGGCGCAAGGTGTAGGTACAAGAGGATATGAAGGTTCTTCCCATTGACTTCCATGTTAAAAAAAGAGTTTAAAAAGCTGAATATTTCAAAAAGTATGAAATATTTTTAAAAAGTTGAAAGTTTCCCATCGATTGCTGAACAGGCTGAATAGTTTGACATTTGAATGGTTTCTGTAGCTGAAAGTATGCTGAAGTTATGGAGAGCCAAAGTATTGGCTGAAATAAGGGGAAAGAATAAAGATTTGAAGAACTATTGTAGTTCCAGTAATCCAAAATGCGGCTCACAGATAGCAAATAAGCTTGACTCGGACAAAATTAGTCTCAGGATAGTTTGTTTTTTACTTACACAAAAAGGTATCAAATACGAACACATATTCTCTCAGGTCAAAAAACGATGTTGCTCGGTGCTTGTTTCTCCTTCTCACACCCCAATCACCAGCAGCTGCCGTCGGCTATAACGTCTCGTAATCACGAACAGCTGCGGTCGTCTATGCCCTTAATTTCACATGGCTGGTTCCAATAAATGATATAATAGCACTAACAACAAAGGATAATAATATTCAAAAATATCAGACTATACATTTTAACATATGGCCCCTACATTTCTGGCCCCTAATTGGCTAGGCGGGGAGCATACCAATTACTAAAATTAAACTTAAATAGGACCATATCATCTAAACATAATCAAGCTACTTTACGAACAGACAGACAGAGCTTCGTGATCGGTCTCACTAAGACACTGGTCTTGGTCTTCACGCTGACGCTGCGTACAGCGCCTTTGGCGTCTGACATAGTCTTAAGGACTCTTCCCATCACCCACGAATTACGAGGGGCTGAGTCATCCACAATTAAGATGATGTCTCCTGGCTGGAAGTTTCTCCTTGGTGTGGTCCACTTCTGGCGCTCTTGTAGGAGAGGTAGGTATTCCCGTGTCCATCTTGACCAGAACAGGTCAGCCAGATATTGTGATTGTTTCCATCTGCGTTGTGAATACACATCCTCCTTCCTGAACACCGCTGGGGGCACGCTTGATTTAGACTTGAGTAACAACAAGTGGTTTGGTGTGAGTGCCTCAAGGTCATTGGGGTCATCTGAAATATTTGTGTTGGGGCGATCATTGATAATGGACTCCACCTCACAAAGCACGGTCTGAAGGCCCTCATCATCCATTGCTTGCTGTTTGAGCACTGAATTAAGAATTTTCCTAACAGTGCGTATTTGTCTTTCCCACACTCCTCCGTGGTGGGAAGCACCTGGGGGATTGAAGATCCACTTGACTCCTTTTTGTAACATTGCATTGTGTATTTTGGACCGATTCAGCTCTTCAATGGCTTCATGTAGCTCTCTTTCTGCTCCAACAAAATTGGTGCCGTTATCAGATCGTATCATCGCCACCTGTCCTCTTCTGCTGATAAAGCGGCGCAAAGCATTGATGCAAGAATCGGTATCAAGGGAGTAAGCCACCTCGATATGCACTGCTCTGATTGCCAGACAAGTGAAGATCACGCCATACCGTTTCACCAGGCTGCGTCCCCGCTTAATTTCAAAGGGTCCGAAGTAGTCTACTCCGACGTTGGTAAAGGGGGGTTCATCTGGCAATACACGATTTTTGGGCAGGTCGGCCATTTTCTGCTGTCTAGCCTTGGCATGTAGTCTCCTGCACACTGTACAATCAGTTATGATCCTTCTTACTGCTGCGTTAGCCTTTGGAATCCAGTACTTCTGCCTTAACTTTGAGAGTGTATGATTCCTGCCTCCATGTCCAACTTCTCTGTGGATGTGTTGCAAAAGGAGAGTAGCGACACGTTGGTTCTTAGAGAGGATGAGGGGGCGCTTAGCCTCCTCTGGCATAGCAGAGTTGTTTAGCCGTCCACCTACTCTAAGTACGCCGTCTTCCAGAACAGGATCCAATCTGCTGAGTGGACTACTCATCTTGACATGTGTCTGTCCTTTCTCCAAAGCTTTGATCTCCTCCAGATATGCCTGCCTTTGGCTGAAGCGAACAAGCGCTTTTTCAGCTAACTCCAAATGTTCCACGGTGAGCAGATTCTTGTTTAGTGTGGCTCTGTATTTCTTCATCTGCTGCTTAAGAAATGTTTCTTGATTTGCAGGGTTGTCTTCTGACTTAATACAGGCGGCTTGGAACTCTTTCCTTTTTCCACTGAGTTGCAGCAGCAGATCTTTAATCCGGAGAAACCATCCCACTGCTCTCTTCAGCTTACACCATTTTGAATAATGATCAATGAGCTTGTTCACTGTGGCAACTCCTTCGTCTATTATTGTAAGACAGACTGCAGGTGCCTTCTTTACCTCATCGTCATCTTCCAGTACATTGCTTGACAGATCTGGTCTTTCTGGCCACTCACTTTCATTTCTCCACAGGAAACGTGGGCCTTGTATCCAGTTCTCACTTTGGATAAAACTCTCAACTTTCAGACCTCTTGAAGCTTGATCCGCAGGGTTCACAGAGGTGTTCACATATCTCCATTGGCTTGGTGCAGTAGCCTCACGAATGATTGAGATCCTGTTTGCGACAAAAGTTTTGAAGCGAGATGTTTCGTTCTCAATATATTTCAGTACAGTAGTACTGTCTGTCCAGAAGATAGATTGCTCCAGCTTAACCTGAAGCTCTCTTCTTAGCATCTTGTCGACCTTGACGGCGACGACTGCTGCTGTCAACTCCATTCTCGGAATGGTGATGTGTTTCAGTGGAGCGACTCTGGACTTTCCGATCAGCAAGGAAACCTTTCTTTTGCCCTGGTTGTTTGTCTGCACGATATAGGTAGCTGTTCCATATGCATCCATGCTGGCATCGGAAAAGTGGTGGAGCTGTGCCATCTTCATGGGCCTCTGCTGGTTTGACGCATCTCTGCACATAAAACTTTGACAGCTGCTCAAGGTCGGCCGACCACTTCATCCATTTCTGGGCCTGCCCACTGTCTATCTTCTCATCCCAACCTCTCTTTTCCCTGCAAAGGTCTCTCAGAAGGAGCGTCGCTGGCAGTACCAATGGGGCCAGGAACCCGAGGGGGTCGTAGATGGAGCTAACGATGGACAGGATTCCTCGTCTTGTAGCTGGTTTGTCCTGTGGTTGCACTTGAAGGTGTCTGATTCAGTGCACCACTGAGTACCAAGGGCTCTTTCCATAGGAAGCTGCTTATGGTTCAGGTCAAGATCTTTGACTTACGTTGTTCTGTCTTCTTTAGGGATGGACGACAAGACGGCCCTACTGTTGCTGACCCACTTTGTAAGCCTGAAACCTCCACTGGCGCACAGATGTCTGAGGTCCCTGGCCAAAGCAACAGCATGATCTTCTGAATCCACAGACTTTAAACAGTCATCCACATAAAAGTTTCTGAGAACCGTTTCCACCACCTCGGGTGTTGTTTTGCTTCCTCCATCCTGTGCTGTTCTTCTTAGTGCATATGATGCACAGCTGGGAGACGAGGTAGCGCCGAACAGATGCACTGTCATTCGGTAGTCTTCCATCGGTTTGTTCAGATCACCATCCTGCCACCATAGGAAATGCAGAAGATCAGCATCTTGGTCAGGGACTTTGACCTCAATGTCGGCCATCAAAGCAATAGGCTCTTCTCTGAACCTCAAAAGGACACCAACAAGGGAGTTTGTGAGGTCAGGTCCTTGTAGCAGCTGATCGTTAAGTGAGGTTCCTTGATATGTGGAGATGCAGTCGAACACTACTCTTATCTTGTTTTTATTTGGGTGGTAGAGACCGTGATGAGGTATGTACCACACGCGTCCATCTTCTCGGCTTAACTGTTCTATGGGGATTTTGACAGCGTAGCCTTTTGCAATTATACCCGTCATGAAGTCCTTGTAATCTTTGTACAGGTCCGGGTCTTTTCTGAGCTTTCTTTGGAGACTTTGCCATGCAGCCATGCAGCGGTTGTTTGGCATTTTGGCTGTCTCGTTTCGCAGTGGTAAGCCAATGCAGTAGTGCCCATCCCTTAACTCTGCGGATTTTACCACTGACCGCATAAACTGATGATCCTCCTGGGACATCTCTTCTTTGTCTTCACAGCTGAGTTCTGAGAAGTCTGTGTTATATTGCTTGATCAACAGTTCCTCTATGTTTGCTATGGAGATGTGGTTGGCTGTAATGTGGCTCACAACTCCATCCGCTGCCTTGCTGCCATCATCTGTCTTCTTCGGCCCATTCACTACCCATCCAAGGGCAGTCTTAACTGCATAGGGCCCGTCTCCGATGCTGTTTATCACCTGCCATGGCTCCAAAGCTTTAGGGGTGTTGGTTCCTATAAGCATGGGGACTTCTCCTATTATCTTCGGGATTTTCACCTCTTTCAGATATGGCCACTTCTAAAGGTCTTCCTCCAGGGGGATGTTTTCTTTCTTGACCGGTATATCTTTACATGTAAAAACCTTAGGGAGTTCAATGTACTTCCTTTCTTCAAGTCCACACACTTCCAGGTCCGACAAGATACAACTTTGGGCTGGCTTCTCCTGACCCATAGTTCTGAGTAGGATCGTAGTTTTCTTGCCTCGAACGTTCAGCTGTGTCTTCAGTGATTCAGTGCAGAAAGTCGCCGTACTTCCTGGATCCATGAAGGCATACGTCTCCACAACCTTCTCACTTTTATTGGACTTGACTTTTACCGGTACTATAGCAAGTACACATTCTCCGGCCCCAGTGTATCCACATGTTTCCTGTGTCAGTGACACGAGACCATTTGAGATGTTCTCATCTGGCTTTCTAAATGTAGCACTGTCCTTCTCAACATGCAGAATTCCTGGGTGTCTTAGGGAGCAGACTTGACAGGTCATCCTTTTATTGCAGTTTCAGCTAAGGTGTCCCTGTGTAAGACATCCAAAACAGAGGCCTTTAGCTTTCAGAAACTCAATCCTGTCTTTCGGTTGTTGCTCTTTGATGCTTCTGCAGGAATCGAGTGTGTGGTCTCTATGGCAGAACAAACAGGGTTTTTGAAAGGCATTGACAGGATTTGTAGCTGAGGAGCTGTACTTTAAGTTTGAGGGTGGTGTTTTCTCTTCACTCATTGGAGCGACAGCTGTGGCAAAACTGCTTCCCCTCTGCCAGCCTGACTTCCAAGCTTTAGAGTCCGTGGCCGTAGCTTTTACTTTTCCTTCACTACTGTTGAGAGCTTCATATGAAGTGAATACTTAAAACGAAAGTTAATTATAAATCATATACGAAGTGAATACTTAAAACAAAAGTTAATTATAAATCATATATGATCAATTATATTCTTGTATGAACCCATAATGAGAATGCTTCATATTTTAGGTTTTTCTATATTTACAGCATAAACAAAACAAAGTGGTTTGTTTAGGTTGAGTGTGTAAGGTCTATGATTTATGGGTGTCTCTGATAAGAGAGTAGGCCGTTTTTTCCCTCTCCTGTGACAGCAGTTCACAGGGAGGGGGGCTCCTTACTGAAGGAGAAAAACATTGAGGCGTCAAAAAGTTGGTTATGATAGCCATAGAACATGTCGGGTCATGTCCAGCCTTGTACATTAGAGGCCATGCCCAGTTTTCCACAAATTGGGTGTAGAGGAGGAGTTTTTTTTTTTGGGGTTTCGATCCAGTTTTTTGAGCATAAAGAGACTGGTTTTTTGAGAGAGGGGGGTTTCCCCTGGTAGACTCTCTCCCGGTAGGCTTTGTCCTTCAGAGCTGGGTTAATAGCTCTCGGTAAGGTCCTCTCACACGTGGTAAATATCTCTCGAATTTCTTGGTTGTTGGCTGAGTGGAATGATTTGATGAGAGATGTGTTTGTGAATATTATAACCCGCCACCTGTGAGGAATCTTCCTCCGAATTATTGCGGACAGGAATGAGTTTTTGAATGTTAATCCGCCGTCTGTGTCGGAAAAAGTGTATGAATATTATAACCCGCCACCTGTGAGGAATCTTCCTCCGAATTAATTGCGGATAGGAATGGGTTTTTGAATGTTATATCCGCCGTCTGTGTCGGAAAAAAGGTATGAAACTGATGTGAATTGATTTGGTGAATGAAAAGTTGAATGCGCTTTTTATTGTCACCGATCTTTTTATGAGGAAATACCTCTAAATTCTATCGGGAGATTTTAAAAGGTCACAACTGAATTGGGCAGTTGAAATTAAACATTTTGGTAATAAATGTAAGACTGTGAATTAAAGTTTCATATTTGAACATGATCACAGCACAATTTTTTTTAGTATGATTATAATGTTGTAAAGAGAGAAGGTAAAAACCCTGTATTAGTTTGGACCTATTTTTCTTCAAATAAACTGAATCCCACCAGTTGGACTGGGATAACTTAAAAGACAACCTGTGCTCTCCTCTCCTGCTTCAAAGGTAAGACTGCACCCTGCCACTCACACTTAGGTAGGAGCACACTCCATTTACTGATATCAAAATCCTTCGGGATCCCTTAAACAGATTAAAAAAGAGTTGTCTGAATTGAAACAGCAGTTAATTGAACCTAGGTTCTTCGGGGAGTTATAGAGGTGAGATCTTGCTGACGTTGGTGGATCTGAGCCAAGCAGCAAACTTACATAGACTCAATAACTTCGGTCAGGTCAATTAGTAGGTCAGAGTAATTTACCGGAATAAATTATCAGGACCTCGCCGACTCTAAACACTACCCATCCTAGTATCATGCATGCTTCCAAAAAGAGGGTCGTTAGCCATTTGTGATTGTCTGTATATATATGTCACTAGGTCTGTAAACCTTGCTCTTCGTCCATTTTTCTCTTGAACCTCGAAAGCAGCACTCCTCCATCTTTCTTTCACCTTGTATGGGAGCTTTGAGGCGACGACTCTCATGTTAGTTGGATTGTTCATTTTGTCCATATACTCTATGTCCTCCATGGCATTACGGCACGTAATCAGGAAAAGGGCATAGGCATTCAGAGCTTTTCCGTCTTCAGATTTGATCTGTGGCCACTTTAGAGCTTTATCCATATAGGCGGTAGCAATTTTAAGTTCATCACCATAATGTTTCTGGAGTAGAGCCCTGGCTTCTTTGTAGCCTCTCTGTGGTGCCATGTGCTCACAACTGCGGACGAGCTCTTGAGGTTCCCCTCCGGTGAACTGTTCCAAGTAGTACAATTTATCGCTGCTGCTCTCTGCCTTGCTGTCGATGACATGGTTGAAGGCTCTTATAAAGGACTTGTAGGTAAGCGGGTCTCCTTTGAACACATGCAAGTCTCGTTTAGGAAGATAAAACAGGTTGTGCGGCCTTACCAGCATCTCTGTAATCTGACTTTGACGCTGCATCACATTGTAGCTGTCCCTCTCCACTCCTCTACGGTGACTTTCTCTGGTACCTGTGTGCTGCATCAGAAGCTCCATCCTGCGTGTCCATCCACCTGCTTGATTCTGTTGGGCGTGGCATCACAGTTCCTTTTAGCAGGTGTGCTGAGGCAAGTTTCTCACCATATTTAGCTGGTTTTGGAGCAGTTCTGGATCCGGTGCCAGATGTCTGACTTGCCATGACGTTGGCTGCGTTTGAGGTAGCTGCTCTAACAACACATCCTCACTCCCAGGTCGGCCTATGTTGACGTTATGTCAAGTCCCCTGTCGGCTTTTTCCAACGCAAGGGGGGGGGCCTTAGCGTCCATTTTCAACGCAAGGGGGGGGGCCCTTAGCGTCAATTTTCAGCTTTCCGGGATGTCCATATGCTTCTATGGACGCTCATGGAAGCACGGCATTCGTTTGTGTCGTCTGCCCTTACAAGGCAATGAGCGTCCATTCTCATTGGATAACGGAGAATTGTACACCCGGAAGTAAGTATTCCCCTTACTGTCGATTGATTTTACAGTGATATCTGCACTACTCATCGACTAAATAACACCAGATTATCCTTGTTAATTACACAACATTGATTGGTTTAAATTGTGTGCAATGCTTTTGTATTTTTCCCCTTCGATTTGGAGAAACAAATATTTTTTCGGAGTAAAGGATGGCAGAAGACACTACACTACCCAGACTCCCCAGCTATCGTTTGGACTACACCATGTGCTCTGTTTGACGTCACGTGATCTTCAAATTTCTCCCTGCAGAAAAAAAAAACATGGCCGAACTTCGTTTTATTCTCGATGGAAAATGCCTGTTTTAAAGTTAGTTTGGCCATTAAAATGCGTTGTGATGTCATTTGATGCGAGAAATATGAGTTGTTATTTCAGATTATGTGTGCAGTGGATGTACATGATCTTTAGTTTGCTAGTTATTACGAAGATTACTTTCAAATTGCGTCCATAACGTTTTCATTGTTACCAAGGTGGTTGCTAGGGACGCTGCTATCGATATTATTTCTGTTATGTTGTGTAACTGTTTAATGGTGTTATCTTTATTGCTACCCCCTTCCCCGTCAATGTATAGTGTTGGTCCACAGCGCAAACATATTAGTTTAACAAAATCCGCATCTAAAGATAGCCTACGTTATTTCCCCTGTGCAATTCCAGTCTCACATCTCGCGTCATTAACAAATACCGGCAACAGACCGAAAACATTTAAAAAAAATATATATATACTTTATTCCGAGTGTGCTTGCTTTTCTCTTTGAAAGTCATCACATACCGGCATTGTAATACACGGTTCGGCTGCATTAAATATTACATATCTGCCGTAGTTCTGTATTTATTCTTTCACATACACATACGGGTATTGGGCCGAGCGCGACACCGTACTTCCGGTCTGCGCCGTTTTACGTGAGGTGCAAGCAGCCGTACACCGTCTAGGTGTTGCTGAGCTTCCTGTACTGAATATCATAGTCTATTGCCTTAATCAATATCTAGTCAACTCTAAAATACCACATATATGCAATGGCATGATAATATTATTGTGACAAGTGGGGTATTCACCTGGTGTTTCCAGAAATTAGATGTAGATGCAGCCAAAGTCGACGAAGGCCACTGTCGTTTTTCCATACATCTGCAGGCAGTCTGTAACAACCCACACAGCTCTAGTTTACGCTGGTAACGACCTAAAGCACACCCCTCAAGTCCAGAGATGTAATCCGAAGACATGCAGCGATTTCTTCGGTCGTTAATTCAGAAAAAAAAACTACTGCGCTCTGCCTGGCTAGTTAGCTAGCTGTTTATATGTGCACTTCCAGGATATTAGCACCTCCAGGAAAATGGCGCATTTATATATATTTATATGGCGCGTGTTTCATTGTGGGTAGCTCGTGACGTCACTGTGTGTGAAAGAATAGAGCCCTGATGAGAAGACTTCTCGACAAACATGAGGAACTGAAAACGTGATGTGGATCATAAATATATCAGCCATTAAACAACATCTTACATTTCTTTTCACACAATACGTCTCCTTGCAGTATCAACACTAATTCGGCTGACTTTTATATTTGATCCAATTGGTAGATAGGCTGTATTTACACCATAAAGGTGCACAGCTGATAGAAAGGGACACCTAGTGGTTAAAGCATGTTATTGAATTTCATTATTTTTATTATTAGATATGAATAGGATCCCTATAAAGTATATTCATTACTCGTTATTCTCTACTAATAGTTCATTAAAGACTGTATATAATGACTATTTTGCACATCCCTTTCAAGATTTTCTAAGGTTTATTGACACATCATATAGGCCTACACAACTATGGTGTAGTTCTGCATTGAATGAAAAACTTGGGTCGCAGGTTCCTCAATAGCGCATTACAAGACATCTATCAATATTTGTGCATACCTCCAGCAATGTTAACTATGTTGAAGCACTTATTTTAACTGATATTATACATCATGTATTATACTCTTATAAGATGTATGTAGATATTTCATCTCCGGCCTTGTCAGGTATTGAACAATCAATAAATAAAGAACACAGAATTATTGAATATAAAACACAGAATTTGTGTGATTATACAAAATGATTTACAAATAAACACCACTGCATATTTAACTGTTACACATGCTGATGTAACGCAAATGTTCCAACTTGGGATCAATAAAGTATATCTTATCTTAAGCTGATCGATGGCTACTGCCATATTTGCAAAATGTGCCTCTGAACCTTGACAAGTGCATGTTTCAGGCTTATCAATTAATGTAATGTAATGTTATCAATTAACAACAGGGGTCACAAACATAAGACCAGCTGTTAAATAAAGCTCTTCTGACCTTAGCTGGCATGTGTGTATATATATATTAATGCTGCCCATTATGGGCACAAGCAATTTTCACCCATTTATTAATTATACGTTTTAAATGTGAGTGTTTCCTATCCCCTAAACCTCCAGGGATGTACACAGTTTAATACTGGCAACTTCTTATTATGGGAAATACGAAAACGTCTTTTAAAACTACAACTCCCAGTAGAGACGTGCCATAGATAGAGAACATGTTGCGAAACAGAATAGCCAGCATGTGTAGTTCTGGGGACGGGGTGGGGGAGGGGGACACACGGTGGACCCGTTCAAATTCAGTTTTGGACAGTCTGCCTTGGTTCCATCCCATTTCATGTGCTGTTCGAGGCTCGGCGTAACCCTCGGAGCACACTCTCCAATCACAGAGCTTGAGGACTATCACGGGGTTTGTCAAACAGAGCACATGGTGTAGTCCAAACGATAGCTGGGGATTCTGGGTAGTGTAGTGTCTTCTGCCATCCTTTACTCCGAAAAAATATTTGTTTCTCCGAATCGAAGGGGAAAAATACAAAAACATTGCACACAATTTAAACCAATCAATGTTGTGTAATTAACGAGGATAATCTGGTGTTTTTTAGTCGATGAGTAGTGCAGATATCACTGTAAACTCAATCGACAGTAAGGGGAATACTTACTTCCGGGTGTACAATTCTCCGTTATCCAATGAGAATGGACGCTCACATTGCCTTTAAGGGCAGTCGACACAAACGAACGCCGTGCTTCCATGAGCGTCCATAGAAGCATATGGACATCCCGGAAAGCTGAAAATGGACGCTAAGGCCCCCCCCCCCTTGCGTTGGAAAAACAGGGGACTTGACATAACGTCAACATAGGCCGACCTGGGAGTGAGGATGTGTTGGCTCTTACCATCCTGCTTGGTCTTCATACCCGTCAAGCACCTTTAACTTTGCATCACATCCAGCTACAGCTGCATCCATCTATAATTGTTCTCTTTGAGCTTTGAAGCTGCTGGAGCTGCTTTGCTTGCAGCTGGAGCTGTTTTGCTTGCTGCTGTATTAGAGAGGCTTCTTCTATCTCAAGGGCCTGCTTCTTCTTTAAGGATGCTGCTCGAGCTAGCAGCACTGCCTTTTCAGCCTTGGCTCTCCTGCGAGCAGAAGAAACAGTAGAGGAAGCCACTGTATGGTTACTGGCTCTGGAGGCGCTGTCTTCAGGCCTGATATCATCTACTTCAGACGAGCAGGCTTCCTCTTCATGGTCCTCTTTTGTGCCTTCGCGTACTCCTTTAATCCATTTTTCAGTTATGTGTACAAACTGTTCAATGTTTGCTGACTTGGGATTAAACCAGTGTTGCTGGTCTTCAGACGCCTCCTCTTCAGGTAAGAGAGTTACAAACTCCTTGTTAATTTCATTAAACTCTCCATATAATTTAGCAAAGTCATTCAGGATTTCTTCTTCCACTTTATCCACATTGCTATCATTTTCTTTAAGACGTTTCAGCTCATTAACCTTCTTGGTGAGCTGGCCCAGCTTCGCTCTCCTTAATCCATTTAGCCTGTGGAGCCTCTCCTCTTTGGCCTTTTCCGTGGGCTTTAGCTCCCTCTTGTGGCTCCTTTCGGTTAGTTCTTCCATGGCTCTTTCAAATTAAACTTACTACAGTGCTTAAACTCAACTAAAGGTGTCCAACAATAAACGCTTCGTTTTTATAGAAAATGTCTTTGTTGCATTGTCTTTCTTAAAGAACAACTTATTTAAATGTCTTTTACAAACGAAAAGCAAAAGGTAATCAGCTGGTAGTTGGAATCAGCTGATCCATTCACACTCCCTCTTCTGTTGTCGCGATCTCCCATCCGTCTTCAAACATTAACATAACAACAGGCCACTTCACCGTCCTTTGTTCCTCGGATATCCCACTTAATGCGCCGATCTCCGTGTGTGGAAGAGCAGTCTTTTGCCCCGGCCACACGAGGACGAAAACGGTCGTTTGCGTTACTGTTTAGTGTCATATAGACCGTTCGGCCACACGAGGACGACCGAATACGGCACTAAACGACTGCGGAAACGATAACGGGTCCCAAGGTGGATAGAACGGCATACGCAACGCTCTGGGGGGTCCAACGGCTCCGTGTGTACGCCCTATACGATCATTTTCTGATAATGATGAGGCAATAGCCCCGCCTCTCCCCACCTCTGCTGCTCACCCCGCGTCAAAGTAAACTGCACACTGAATTCAGATTATTTATCTTTCTCTCGATATGGACATAAACGCGAGTGAAGTCTAATCTGACAGGATGGAGACACCTCTCAAACTACCTAAACTAGTTATAAATGTTTATTTTTACTGTCGGCCGTGTCACTCATTACTGGATCAGCTGCTGCATGAGACAGACACTGGCGCTGTCCGAAGAGAGGGAGGAAAAAGAGAGGCTCCGTGTATTTTATTATTATATTATATAGATTCGTTATTCATTTGTTTTAAAGCTCAATAAATAACAAAGAAGACCTTTGACCGGCACTTTTATAATTTTGTCGTAAGATTTAATACACGTTTACTGGCGAAAAACTCCGCCCGGTTCCCTCGGCCCCCACCGCGGAGAATAAACAGAAGGGCAACCATGACAACCATGCTTCTTCGCTGCTTTTGTGGAGGAAGTTACAGCGCCATGTACAGGCTCCTGCATATGTACTGCAGCTTCTCCAGCGGTTGGAGTTAACGGAGCTGTCTCGTGTGGACAGACACTATCCAGATGGCTCTTGCGTGTGGACGGAAGGTTTTTTGCGATTGCGTTTGCGTTAATCCTATGCGTTTAGCCGTTTTCGTCCTCGTGTGGCCGGGGCATTTATCTTCACCTTTCATGTGACGCCGTCACTGGAATCCCTCCTTCATAGCTCGGCTTCTCCAGAGCATAGTTTTTTGACAGATGTAGTTCCAGTAATCCAAAATTCGGCTCACAGATAGCAAATAAGCTTGACTCGGACAAAATACGTCTCAGGATAGTTTGTTTTTTACTTACACAAAAAGGTATCAAATACAAACACATATTCTCTCAGATCAAAAAACGATGTTGCTCGGTGCTTCTTTCTCCTTCTCACACCCCAATCACCAGCAGCTGCCGTCGGCTATAACGTCTCGTAATCACGAACAGCTGCGGTCGTCTATGCCCTTAATTTCACATGGCTGGTTCCAATAAATGATATAATAGCACTAACAACAAAGGATAATAATATTCAAAAATATCAGACTATACATTTGAACAGATGGCTCCTACAACTATAGTGGAATGCTGTAAACAGCATTCGCACTAATAATTGAAACTGTGGTCACAGAAGTGCGCGCAGTGATGAGCGGGCCCTCGCGTCCGTGCGGCCGGTCGTCCCGGCGTCAAGCAGACACGCGCGAGTCCTCCAAAAAAAGAGAGAGAGAGAGAGAGAGAGAGAGAGAGAGAGAGAGAGAGAGATCCGAGAGATAGACGATTAGCGAGATGATAGATAGAGAGTCAGAGCGAGAAGAGAGCTTAGAGTAGAGATTCGAGAGCGAGAGAGACTATCTAGGATAGAGGGGAAGACTAGGACGAGAGCCTCCCGATGAGGGTATACTCCCTCAGAAGATGGAGACTCCCATCCCCTCCTGATCTTTTCTCAGGACTTGTCAACCGTCATACATTGAATACCTTGACTAACAAGAGAAAGATTCATTCATTTAAATAAATGTTTAACAACAAATGGGCCGGTTCTAAAGGGTTATTCAGTTAAGCCCGATGAGAGGGGATTCAGCTGTGCACATGTCATCATTATCAGACGTCGTTTAAGAGTGACGTTTGAGTGAACGAGGACATCCCAATTAATACCTGAGGACTCCTCTGTCCTCGCGTCACCTCCTCGTGTCTCTCGCTCGCATCTTACGGAGGCGGAGCTAAGACGCAAGGAAGGGCAGCGAGTGAGGGAAAGGAGGAGTCGAGGAGGGGTATTGGGATGAGGCTAGTGAGAAGCCCCTCACTGCAGTACCTCAAGATGGGCGGGAGCTCAACATGGGCGGAGCCTCAACGCCCCTCCTTCTCAACCTTTGAGGCACGTGACGAGCTTCACAGATGACGCGTTGCATCCTGTTTCCGGAGTAGCAGTTCTGTTCTGTTAATCATGTCGTCAGAGTAAAATGGAGGTAAGTAATCCCTGAATAAATTAACTATTTGTTTTTGCTGCGGTTTAAAATGTGTTGATTTTAAGTCTCACTTATTTGCTGTCAAATGTGCGCTGTCGCTACTAGGACGTGCATGTCCTAGTGATGCAGAAACTAACTACATTTAATAACTATTAATTATAACTACAAACTACATTTGTGTTGCTTCAAAATAGTAGGATTGCTGTATAAGCAAAGTCCTGAAAACTTTAGGAAAGTTTTTATATTATTTTTGCACTACTTGAGAAATACTAATAACTATACTAACCTATATTTCAATTCGATTTTTACAAAATAAATGTATATGCAGCTTATTTTATTCCTGCCTATTGCCTAACTATTGTGTTTGTGTTTATTTTTCTTTGACCAGAAGCACATCACACACTGATGAAAGGGATGTTCTCAGAAGGATAGAGCTTGTGCCAGAGCTGGCGGGGCGCATAAACAGTCAATGTGCGGAACAACTGTTCTCAGGAATGAGGAAAAACAATTACTTTTTGAACATGACAACACCCTTATGCAACACCCTTATGCAACACCCTTATGCAACACCCTTAACACACATATTTCTGCAAATAAATATACTACACCACTACAATGTGACAACAAACAACAAAGCTAAAGAGCAATACAGATCATCTGAAAAGTATCATCCCAGCAGATATGGAAATACAGCTTGATGTCAATGGGAGGATATCATTAGGTGAAGCATTTCTTAGAATCATTATGTTCTTTTATGTGGTTATCTGGAGAACTCATATTATTTCATTTCAACAGCTCCTCCTTCACAAGTTGGGAAGGCCAGTGCATTTTCAGAACACCACAGAGATGGTCAGGAGCAATAGGAGTGTAAGTTATCTGCTTGATATTGACAACTTGTACTCATACAAGTTGTACTGTATAAAGACATACATTTTGTGTTGTTGATTTGTTATCAAGTGAATGATGCCAAGGACCAGGGAGACTTTACTAGTATCAACACAGTTATGGCAAGCAAAGGTTGCTGGGGACAGGAGCTTCAGGAGGTTCAAAACAAACAAGTAAAGTGAACTAGTCAGCAGTTCAAAATATTGTATGTATGCTAAATATTACTTAAAATGCCGGTTTTCATTTTCTTTTTTCTTCCTTTAGCTGGCACAGGTTCTGGACAAGACCCAAAGCCCAAACACACATCTAGCCTTTGTGACCAAGATGGTTCTCACGCGGTCATATTTTTGGAGTTTGGGTTTGGCTAATGACATGGATGGGATGGTAATCAGAGTGATCACGCTCTTTGTTTCTTGTACTTGTAAGAGATATAAAAGGTCTGTGTAATAAGAACAACACCAAAGTACTCTGTTTTCCCAAGGATGTGGTCTCTGACTTGGCTGAGAAGATCCTGCATATTGGGGCTGAACATCCGACTGTGAAGAATGTGGTACTGCACATTGGAACAAATGATGTTCTGAAACAACAGTCAGAAGTGCTGAAAGAAGACTTTAAATGTCTGTTGGTCAGCTCTCTAAAGGCAGAGGTGTTCATCAGTGGCCCTCTACCGCCAGTCAGAAGAGGAGTGGAGAGATTCAGCAGATTGTTTGCACTGAACACCTGGCTTTCAACGGCCTGTACTGACCATTCTGTTCATTTTATTGACAATTTTAACTTTTTCTGGGATCGCAGACATCTTTTCAAGGCAAATGGAGTTTGTCTGAACAAGTCAGAAGTGAAATTGTTTATCTCTAACATATTAAACTGCCTGCGTCATCAATCTGTTCCCTCTGCCAAGGACATGCGGCAAGAGGAATCAAAACAGGAGAAAGACACAACACATCGCACAGAAAACCCTGAAGAATTATCACTGCACCCGCCTGAGGAATGTTCTGATTATGGGAGACACATGGAGGAGTCTCCACTGCCCGTCAACCCCCGACCCCCCCCCCCCCCAGTCAACGCCTTTGAGGATACTCCGTTCACCCTTTCACCCTCGCCCACCCTCCTGGGGATCGTTGAACACATGAAGGAGATACAGAGGGTTGGCACCGATTCCTTCCTGGAGTTCAAATACCAAACTAAGGCGATACGCAGGGCTGGCACCATGTCCTTTACCCCCGCTCCTCAACGACGCCCACCAAAATCACTGAAGCAGAGACGCGCACCATCTCCCCCGTCTTCATCACCGTGTCTACGTCAACCACCTACCCCCCCAGGCAGCATGTCCTCTACCCCCACACCATCTCCCCCGTCTCCATCACCGTGCCTGCGTCGGCCGCCTCCCCTCCCTTCGAGAAGGCATCTGCAGTCTCCGAAGCCTGATAAGGATGTGTGTGTACTAAACGCTGCAAACTGATATTTGCTGGGTCCAGGCTCAAGGGCGTATGGCACTCTCAACTCTTTCCAGGACATGTCGGGGCCCTGCCTGCCTGTAGCTTTGCCGATATCTGTGTTGATAGGTAATAGATTAAGAGCGGTGAATCATAGAAACAGGAAGCGCTCAAACGTTTGTGTGAGTTTATCTAATTTAGCAGTGATTCCATGTCAGCCACAGCTTGTTACAAAAAACATTACTGATAGTGTGTTTAACAAACTTAAACTAGCTTTATTAAATGTCAGGTCTTTGGCAGGAAAAACATTTTTAATCAATGATTTTATCACTGAGCACAATCTCGATGTTATGTTTTTAACAGAAACTTGGATTGAACAAAATAACAGTGCAGCTGTTCTTATCGAATCAACCCCTCCCAACTTTAGTTTTATGAGTCAGGAAAGAATGCATAAGAAAGGGGGTGGAGTTGCTATTCTGTTCAATGATTCCCTTCAATGCAGGAAGACATCGTATGGAAACTTTGATTCTTTTGAATATGTGGCCTTTCAGCTGAAATGCTCCTCTCGAGCTCTGTTCCTAAATATCTATAGACCACCCAAATACTGTGCAAGCTTTTTTGATGACTTTACTGAACTGCTGTCTATAGTGTGTATTGACTTTGACCGTCTAGTCATTGTTGGTGATTTTAAAATCCATGTTGACAACCCCCAGGACAGAGGGGCTAAAGAACTGTTTTGAGTTCTTGATAGCTAAGGACTGACTCAGCATGTGACGGAGCCCACGCACAATAAGGGGCACACTCTGGACTTAATTATCTCAAAGGGTCTGAATATCTCTAAGGTTGTGGTGACTGATGTTGCACTCTCTGACCATTCCTGTGTTTTCTTTGAGAGCTCTATTTCTGTTCACAAAAATGTTCAAAAAGAGGTAACCACAAAGCGATATTTAACTGAAAATACTAGGGAAATGTTTACTCAGAATTTTTCTTCCACACTTGCCCCTGCTAACATCTCAGTAAATGAGCTAGTAGATCATTTTAATTCAAAAATTAAAAATGTTATAGATGCCATTGCTCCAACTAAGGTAAAGGAAGTGTCTGGCAAGAAAATATCTCCATGGAGAAAGGCCATGAGCGTGAAAACAGAAAAAAGAGAATGTCGAAAAGCTGAACGCAGGTGGCGAAAAACAAATCTCCAGGTTCACTTTGAAATCTATAAAGAGAGACTTGGCCTTTATAATTTGGAATTGAAAAACGCACGACAATCGTTCTTCTCTGACATCATTACCAAAAACAAAAACAACGCACGTGCCTTGTTTGCTACTGTCGACAGACTAACAAACCCCCCAGTGTCAGTAGCCTCTGAATTTCTATCCACCAGGGCTTGCAATGATTTTGCCTCCTTTTTCACTGACAAAATTCAGAAAATCAGACAAGCAGTCAGTGCCTCTGCATCAGGAACAGCAAATGTGTTGTCCCTATCTCCACTTAACATCAATTCAGACATCATGACACAATTCCATCAGATTAATGATAAAAACCTAGAGGACATTATACAACTTCTGAAATCCTCCTCCTGCTGCCTTGATATTATTCCAACAGGATTTTTTAAAGATGTTTTGCCTTGCATGGCCTCAGATCTACTTCATATATTAAACACATCTCTTCACTCAGGTATTTTTCCACAGGCCCTGAAAACTGCAGTCATTAAACCGCTCTTAAAAAAGAATAATCTAGATGCTACAGTAATGAACAATTACAGGCCCATATCAAACCTCCCATTTCTAGGTAAAATCATTGAAAAAGTTGTTTTTCAACAGTTGAGTAATTTATTGCATTTAAATAGCTGTTTGGATGTGTTCCAGTCAGGCTTTCGTCCAAACCACAGCACTGAGACTGCTCTTGTAAAGGTCTTTAATGACATCCACTTAAACACAGACAGTGGCAGAACTTCAGTGTTAGTATTATTAGATCTCAGTGCTGCGTTTGACACTGTTGACCACAGCATATTACTAGACCGACTGGAAAACTGGGTGGGACTTTCGGAAACAGTTCTGAATTGGTTTGAATCCTACTTAAAGGACAGAAACAACTTTATTTATATAGGTAAATACACATCTGAGTTGACAAATATGACATGTGGGGTTCCTCAAGGCTCCATCTTGGGGCCTCTTCTCTTTAACATCTACATTCTACCACTGGCTCAGATAATGAAGAACAACAAAATAAGTTACCATAGCTATGCAGATGACACATACATTTACATAACAATTTCACCAGGAGACTATGCTCCAATTCAAACACTGAGTAAGTGCATTGAACAAATCAATGACTGGATGTGTCAGAACTTTCTCCAATTAAACAAAGATAAAACTGAGGTAATGGTTGTTGGAGCCAAGGCAGAACGTATAAAAGTTAGCGCTGAGCTTCAGTGTGCAATGTTCAAAACAACAGATAAAGCCAGAAATCTAGGTGTAGTCATGGACTCTGACCTGAGTTTCAACAGTCACATTAAAACAGTTACTAAATCAGCCTACTATCACCTAAAGAATATATCTAGGATTAAAAGACTAATGTCACAGCAGGATTTGGAAAAACTTGTCCATGCTTTTATCTTCAGTAGACTCGACTACTGTAATGGTGTCTTCACAGGTCTCACTAAAAAATCTATTAGGAAGCTGCAGCTGATTCAGAACGCCGCTGCTCGAGTCCTCACTAACACTAAGAAAGTGGATCACATCACTCCAGTTCTGAAGTCTTTACACTGGCTTCCTGTGTGTCAAAGAATAGATTTCAAAATACTGCTGCTGGTTTATAAAGCACTGAATGGTTTAGGCCCAAAATACATTTCTGACCTCCTGCTAAATGATGAACCATCCAGATCTCTCAGGTCTTCAGGGACTGGTCAGCTTTCTGTCCCCAGAGTCAGAACTAAACATGGTAAAGCAGCGTTCAGTTATTATGCTCCAAATATCTGGAACAAACTCCCAGAAACCTGCAGGTCCGCTGCAACTCTGACTACTTTTAAATCCAGGCTGAAGACTTTTCTTTTTGCCGCTGCTTTGAATTGATATATTCATATCTTAGACTGCACTGTAACTTTTATCCATGTACAAATGTTTATTTTATTAGCTTTTCTTTTAAATCACTGATTTTAAATGCCCTTTTCTTTCATTTTTTGTAAAGCACTTTGAATTGCCTTGTGTTGAAAAGTGCTATATAATGTAATATAAATAAACTTGCCTTGCCTTACTTTTTCTAACTGATTTTGTTTTAATTGTTGGCATGTTTCATGTACTCTGTATTTTACTGACTGTGTGTTTGTATTCTGCCAGATCCTGAACAGCTGTCTTACAGTTATTGAGAAGGTATTGAAGCTGTTCTAAAATATGTAAATATATGTATAAAACATACTATATTATACCAAACAATTATAAGATATTACATTATGAAACTATCTGTTACAGAGAGTAGATGGCGTGTTTGCTGCCAACAGCCATGTTATAGCTGCCTGGTTTCCACCATCTTCCACCATCAATCCGATGCAACACCTGCCGGTATTTTGATCATGATTATCCATGTTGCTGCTCCATGTTCTCGTACCAACTCATTACTGAAGTCACATCAACACAACTGTTTTTTTTGCTTTTCCAGGAAAATGCAGCAAATCTCCAATGGCTTCTCCTTCCAGTGTGGGAACCTGGACACTGGACACTCGGTGTGAGTACATGTAGTTCAGTCTTTGCTATTGTTTGTTTACTGTACAATGAAGTTTGCCATGCCGCAAATAGTGTTTCTATCTTTAAATTCAACGCTTCATTTAGTTGTATAATACAGATCCTACAACTTTATAATATAACGTTTGTATGTCAAAGTATACCTGTTGATATTGGAACGTGTGATATTAACAGATACTGAGGCCACAAGCTAGGGAGATTTTTGTTCTAGATCCCCTCCGTGGCACTGGCTGCAGAGATGATAGTCGCACCAAACCATTCAGGTCTTTTGGCGCACAGTTCCATCACATCCGGACAGTGGCAGTTCTGTTTCAGACCACTTGTCTATCTTTTTTTAATCTATGGCTCTGTTTTATTTGAACTAACATGGGATGCATTGTATTTAATAAAAGGCATTGAACAGAGCCATAGATGCCACTTGACAGCGGGCTGTTCTGTTTGACCCCTTAATGACTTTTTTTTGGAAGTTCAAGTTTGTTCCTGTTCCAACAGTGTTCAAAGATTTTCTGCATGATTTTCGACTACTTATAAAGTTGAATTAAATGGTACTTATTCTTAACTTTCACATGCATTGTGTTCACAGAAACCTTGCTCAGATCTTGTGCCCTGGGCCTTGGGCAAGTCTTGGTGTGGATGATGTCCAGGTTAGATTTGTTAAAATGATTCTACTGAAGAGTATGATGTAATTGTCACTTTTCACACTACAGGCCTACCAAGACAAGGGTTCTCGAACAACTGTGGGGTGTTTGTTTTGATGGTAAGATACTGGATATACAGTATACATATAGAAGTCCTATTTTTCTGTTTATAATAATGTATACAGATTAATGTTGCACGGTGTACCGATACTTGAAAGGTACCGCGATACACTGCCGTTAAAAAAGGTACGATTCCTCCGTTTCATTAGTATCGGTACTTTAAGAATGACGGGGAAAAGTACTCCGGTGAGAAAGCGCCGTTTTAATAAGATCCGTGTGTTTTCAGCGCTCTGCTTCCACTCCCTGCACTGCAGCCGTGCCTGCAGTCCCGCCCCTCTCAAGCACGCTCTAAGTCCCTCCCCTCTCTCGTGCACGCGGCCACGCGCTATCTGCCAGAGCATGTGAGAAAACGAGAAGCATGGCTGCAAGTGGGAGTGCAACTGCCGCTGCGCCTCGGCTTATGGACAAAAAAGACGCCAGAAGCGAAATGTGGAAGTATTTGAGCGATATCTCTGACAGTGAGGGCAAGCCTACGGACACCACGAGGCCTGTCTGTGAGAAATGTTTTAGATCCCAGCAAACCAAGGGAGCCAACACATCAGACTTGGCTAAGCACCCGCCGTCCGGCATCCAGAGCTGTTTAAATAATTTAAAGACAGACAGGTTAGCGAATGTGATAGATAACATAATTACATCATGCTCAAGCCCATGCCCTCAAATCTAAGTCAAACAAGTGTAATTTATTTTGTGACAACGAACGTTTTCGTAGTTTGACGAGGCAATTAATGGCAATGATAACCGTCTAATATGCTGTATGTTTAGCTAACTTACCAATAACATCTGCAATATACATTTTATCAATAATTATTTATATTACTGTACTATTACATGTTAATAAAATATAAAAAAAATTATATTTTATAAAACAAAAAAGTTGTTTGAGATGATGCTTAATTTTATTTAATACGAATTATTGTCATTTATTTTGTTTATTGTTCTCATTGTTTAAAAGTGTGTGTTATGGTTATAGTTCTGGTGTGAAATAAAGCACAATAATTACATTTAAGACTGTTTCCCTTTTTTTTAGAAAAGTATCGAAAAATAATCGGAAACGCAATTCTTGACTTGGTATCGGTATCGAAACCAAAATGTTGGTATCGTGACAACACTAATACAGATGTATAATGCTTTCAGCATGCTATGCACTCCATTATTGCTCATAGTTTGAGACATGTTGTGATTTATTTATATCCAAAACAACATTCACAGAGGAACATTATTTGTCAATGAACACCATAAAAAAAAACAGCCGGCTTAGGCAGCGAGCCATGCTGCCAAGTAACCAATAGGCTATTGGCAGCTGGCTTAACCGGGGAGCCTGGCTGCATATTAACTTCCCTCTGTCCATCTAACCCACGCGCCGTCACTCAAGGCGCAAACCTGCTCTGGATGTGCTGTGGTTGTCATGGTGACGAGCCACGCCAGAGCCCTCCAGACGTTGCATTTCACACAATCCTTATGTCGCGTTTAGGAGAAGGCTCATAAACCGGACATTAAGGTGCGTTCACGCTCAACACCCCTAAGGGATGAGCGGAGGTGTGTGCAGTGCTGTCCACACTGTAATAATGGCACTCGTGGCTCATTACGACCGTGTGTAGAAGGTAGGTTTGGGAGCTGATCCGAGCTGCCTAAAACCCACAGGTTTTAAAGACAGCCGGTTATGCAGCGAGCCATGCTGCCTATAACCGACAGGTTAGGGGCAGCCGGCTTACCCGGTGGGCCTTGCTGCTTATTATTTTATCAATCTGTCCATCGAATACACGCGTCGCCACTCTGAGAGCGCACGCATGTTTTGGATGTGCTGTGGTTGTCATGGTGACGAGCCACGTCAGAGCCCTCGCCGCCATTGCCCATGAAGCAGCCCAAGAGGGGCCCGGACCGAAAAGGCTGCGAGGGGCCCTCCACACGCTGCATCTCACACCGGCTCTCATCCTGTCTCTGTTTCGGAGAAGGCTCGTAAACTGGACATTGAGGTGCGTTCACGCTCAACACCCCTAAGGGATGAGCGGAGGTGTGTGCAGTGCTGTCCACACTGTAATAATGGCACTCGTGGCTCATTACGACCGTGTGTAGAAGGTAGGTTTGGGAGCTGATCCGAGCTGCCTAAAACCCACAGGTTTTAAAGACAGCCGGTTATGCAGCGAGCCATGCTGCCTATAACCGACAGGTTAGGGGCAGCCGGCTTACCCGGTGGGCCTTGCTGCTTATTATTTTATCAATCTGTCCATCGAATACACGCGTCGCCACTCTGAGAGCGCACGCATGTTTTGGATGTGCTGTGGTTGTCATGGTGACGAGCCACGTCAGAGCCCTCGCCGCCATTGCCCATGAAGCAGCCCAAGAGGGGCCCGGACCGAAAAGGCTGCGAGGGGCCCTCCACACGCTGCATCTCACACCGGCTCTCATCCTGTCTCTGTTTCGGAGAAGGCTCGTAAACTGGACATTGAGGCGCGTTCACGCTCAAACCCGCTGAGGGAATGAGCGGAGGTGTGTGCAGTGCTATTCACACGGTGCGTAATAACAGCCCATAGTCTCATTACCACCATGTGTAGTATAGGCACATCTGGGACAGAGAAAAACCGTGCTGCCTATAACCGACAGGTTAGGAGCATCAGGTTTAACCGTCAAGCCCTGCTGTCTAATAACCGACTGGTTA
Organism: Gymnodraco acuticeps; assembly: GCF_902827175.1. Taxonomy (NCBI): domain Eukaryota; kingdom Metazoa; phylum Chordata; class Actinopteri; order Perciformes; family Bathydraconidae; genus Gymnodraco; species Gymnodraco acuticeps. The sequence continues at coordinate 226,044 of NW_022990118.1, read as the reverse complement.
ATTACAGCTGGCTTGTGCCGCGAGCCCCGCTGCCGCGCTAACCAACCGGTTACAGCCGGCTCAAACGGCGAGCCCCGCTGTCTGTTAACCTACGTTTAAAACGAACATTGAGGTTCACGCTCAAACCTGCTTGAGGAATGAGCGGAGGTGTGTGTCGGAGGCACATATGTGACATAGGAAACAAACCCGGGCTGTCTAATTAACCGACAGGTTTTAAAGACAGCTGGTTTGAGCCGTAAGCTTTGCTGCCTAACAACCGACAGGCTCTGAGGCAGCCGCTTATGCAGCTTCTTTTATGTCATCCGGAGGAGAGCTCTCCTGAACCGGGGGAACGGGGAGATCTCATTAGGCGGCTGCCTTTCCGATGATCTCCGGGAGTTCCTGGAGAATACCGCCTATCAACGGCAGAGCCGTGATGGCGGATAGAGGGACCCGTTGACCCGTCGTCAGCCCGGCAGCCGAACCTAGGCTCGGCTACTGGGCTGACCCCGGGCCCCCGCCCCGTCTCCCCCGCCGGAGGAGAGGGAGACAGGGCGGGGGAACCACATGGTGATCCGTGAATGGAGGGGAAGGAGTCGCCTGACTGCTGCTCGCCACTCGGATCCAATCAATAAAGGGCTTGGTCCACAGAGTAAAACTCCTGGACTAGCCAATCATCCTCGGCCGCAGCAACGAGAGCGTCCGCTCTCCGCTGTCTGTGGGCCAGAGGGAGACGGACACAATGAGTGCACGACACCTGGGGAGTGAGAGCCGCGTTTGCGTGCTCTAATCCCCGGCAAAACTCACACCGTGAGTTCCGGTCGTAACTCATATGTCGGGTTGACACTGGGCCCCCACCCTGTTTCCCCCGTCCGGAGGAGAGGGAGGATGGGCCCAGGGGAACCAGGAATGTTTGCTTTTTAGTAAGTAGCTCTTAAAAGAACTTGTTTTGCCTGTCAATGCTTCTGCAACGGAGTGCTGAAGAAAAGTAGGAGTGGATTGTAGGGCCTACTTCCTATTTATACGGAAGTGAGCCCGGAGGTGGGGCCCACGTCATAGGTGGGCGTGGAATCAGTCTGTCAGTGCTGCACACGTGTAGTGGGATTAACCCAATAGCGATAGCCTTAGAGGGCAAAGCCTTATACGATATAGAACACCGCTCCGGCACTTCAGAAATTGCAGTAGGCATAAGGAGCTGTACACATGCCGCAGTTTTTACGTGTCTGTGTCTTAGTTGTAAGCCCAGTGGCGATCTGTTCATCTGTCATACTGATCATTACAGTCAATAACTTTGTTGTTATTAGCATCTTGTTAGCTAGCTATGCTAACGAATATAAGAAGCTTTTTCTACAACCAGTGAGGTAAAGGCACATCTTTATCATCATCTTTATTGATATCTTTATTTATTTTATCTTTATTTATCTGTCTATTTTTGTTTTACTTGCTTGTAAGTGCTTTGAGCACTAGGAAAAGCGCTTTATAAATGTAATGTATTATTATTATTATGTATATGATCATTATAGTTATAAAACAAATAAGAGAATAAAGTAAACAGGTATACAATACTATGACAGTAAAAAAAGTTGTTATTAATAAACAAGAATAAAGTTTGAAAGGAGAGTGATTTGTAAAATACCCATAAAGAAAAAGAAAATCTGTTTACAGTTCTGTTTCATATGTTGAGAGATGTATCCATAGATCTCTTCATGTTGCTCTCGAAGCGCACCAGATTGATGCTTTTAACTTCAACATTTAAAAACAAACCTTGCCGGGGGAGCATGCCCCCGGACCCCCCTAGAGGAGGTGAGGTCCCCCCCCACTTAAATCATGTTCACATGGATAGGAAACTAAATACATTTGCACACATCTTGTGTCCATATCTTTCTGTTTGGGTGGTCATGCCACAACCGTCAGTGGCGTGCACAGACATTTATAGGGGCAGGTGCTCAAGAGAAAAAAAAGGGGCACCTTCTGAGTCGTTGTGGCGGTCGCGCCGAAATTGTGCGCAAAAATTTGCCGGATAATGGCGGATTTTGTTAAGTTTCTTTTTGGTTTTTGGTTACTTTATTTCGATTTTAGGGTTAGGGTTATGTTATTTAATTCTTATTTTTGCCTGATTTTACTGATTTATTATCAACATTTTTATTATTTTAACATTTATTTTTATTATTCTAAATGACTTAGGGGGGTCCAATCTGAAGCTAGGGGGGGATCCCCCGGGATTGACGCCCCTGGTGGAACCGCCGGCTGCCTTAATAGTGTGAGATTTATTAAAGGCACATCTTGTATGTCGTAATTGCATATATATTTATTTCAATAACCATATGCTGTCTGATGCAGATGCCTATCTAAAACAAATCAAATAGTAGGCTTACTAGCTTCTACACGCTGAAGCAACTGTAGTCAGGGATGCAAACTCATCAGGTATGAAAAAGGTGACAAGGATCCGAGCCCCCGACCCCACGGAATATCGGCTTTAAAATGAGGAATAACAGAGGATTTTAGCAGTCAGAACAACTAACGCAGCAGTGTTAATAATAACAGAAACGCCAAAGAGTTACATCTAATAGAAATATATAAAAGCATTTATTTTAATTGTGTAGCAGTCAGTTTATAATTTTGGCAGCACTGTTGAGCATTTTGAAAATGTATTTTCATGCCTCTTAGTATTTTTATAATACTTTTCTACTTTCACTTGAGGAACATTTTGAATGCAGGACTGTTACTGTAACAGAGTATTCCTACACTCTGGTACTTCTACTTTTACTCAAGTACAAGATCTGAGTACTTCTACTAAAATACAAGATCTGAGTACTTCTACTTTTACTCAAGTACAAGATCTGAGTACTTCTACTTTTACTCAAGTACAAGATCTGAGTACTTCTACTTTTATTAAGTACAAGATCTGAGTACTTCTACTAAAGTACAAGATCTGAGTACTTCTACTTTTACTCTAGCACAATCTCTATACTTATACCACCTCTGTTTATAGCCTATGAAAAAAACTATTAGAAAACGAAGGCTAAAGCTAACGTTAGCAGATAGTGACAATGATATTGCGACAGAAAAACTTTTCAGTTCACATCACGCTCTGTCGCTCTGCTTTGAACACCTGAACGGCCCGTTCTAACAGCTGTTCACCAGCGGCTCAGTCTGTGCCACAGTGACTCCGCACAGTTAACGAACGCACCGTAGCTAATGTAACTGACCCTCATCCCGGAGCAGCAGAGTTCAGCCGGCCCGACAGGCAAGAAGACTCGAGCACACAGCTCGCGCTTCATATATTAAAAAATAACACCATGCGCGTCATGATTAGGGATGGGTATCGTTTGAAATTTATCGATTCCGATTTCGATTCCGGTTCTGCTTATCGATTCCGGTTCTTATCGATTCCCCGTTTCGATTCCAAAATTGTAAAATAAAGAGGTCAAACGTTTAGATAACAAAAATATATTTATTCTTAAAAGCTTTAACTGAAATTGTTACTAAAAAATATACATGCAATACAAATGTATTGCACAATAGCTGTGCTTTATTTTAACTGAGCTATGCCTGTGGCAAGCTATTAACAGGCATTACACTTTGCCTTTTCTTTTTCTTTTTTAGTGTAGTGGAGCCTCACTTCAGAGTGTTTACCGCGACCTATCTTTGGTGTTATGAAGTGACTGAGCTCGTGAAATCTCTACGGGAGGGCGGGGGAGCATCGCTGCGGGGCAACTGTGGACCTCTGTCGCCTGTCAGCGCAATTGATATGATGCCGTTTAAAAAAAATGAAGGGCGGTGCCGGCCGTCAGCGTACCGAGCCGGCCGTCAACGGCCCGCTGACGACCGGCCGTTCTGTGATTCTCCAGGTCCGCCCTGTATTCCACCGGGTCACCGCAGCACCGCGGTGCAGACGGACCCGCTGGAATACAGGGTCTACCGCGTTTAGGAACCGTTAACCAGAACCGAAATTGTGTATTTTGTATGGGTACCCGGTACCCGGCATTTTCTTATCGGTTCTCATCTGGAACCGAGTTTCGGTTCCCAACCCTAGTCATGATGGCACATAACAGCTTGCGACCGCAGATTATTTTGGCGATTAGATAAAATGTAAATTATATTTGACGCAACTTTAGTTACATTTCCATGACTTTTCCAAAACTTTGGGAAAAATATTGTTTTCCATAACTTTTCCAGGGCCTGGAATTTGCATTTTGAATTTCCATGACTTTTCCAGGTTTTCAATGACCGTACGGTACGAACCCTGTATAGTTTAGTTTGGCATCTGATTTAGGGGATTAAACAATACACTCGTTGTATTTGTTACCTGGTGGTTACCTACTTGGTCGTCACTAGGGCACTTGTAATCGTGTTGCTGCGTGCTGCTGCACCACACACCCGCCGTGGCCTGTCTGACTGAGTGACTGACTGTCAGCTCTGCGCGCTGCGCGTTCACTTTGAGAGCAGGGAAGGGAGGGGCTGCAGCCAGGGCACGTACGGGAGTGCCGCGGGGCACGCGTGGGGATGTCTGACAAAATTACAACGCGCATTTGGGGCATTGTTGTATATATTAGAAGCTTTTAATCCATAATTGATCGATGTTACCATGAGCCACATACAGTACACTGTAATTTTTTTTTTTTTTAAACTGTAAAAAACGAACTTTCAAAAGGGCACATTGCTGTCCAGAGGGCAACACGGGCAGGTGCTCAAGCACTACCTAGAGTCTATGTGTGCACGTCTCTGACAACCATGCACGTGCATGCATGCGCGAGTCATGGTGAGATATCTGGATTAAGAGGTTGCTTTTTCTTTGCACAGCATGAAAGAAGGCCAAATGAATGGGCTGTGATTTTAGTATTTTTAAGCAGAGGTCAATCATTTGTACGGCCCTCGGAGGATGTTGAACAAATTGAAATGGCCCTTGAGAGGAAAAAGGTTCCCCCCCCCTGTTTTAAAGAGACGTCCATTAATGATGACAGGAGGTACAGCAGCCCTCTGTCTGATGGACAGATGTGTTCATGACCACTTATATATTTACTTTGAATTCATTGACAGTGCGGTAGCCTATAATAAGACAATAACAGGCTACAGATTAGGGGTGTTGAAAATAATCGTTTCTACGATGCATTGCGATGCGGACGTGGTCGATTCGGTCTCGATGCAGTGACGGAAGATAATCGGTTATAGCGTAGTAACATTGCTTCCTGATTTTCCGGCCGCGGCTTTACTATAACGTTTTTTTTTCCTGTCACTTTAATATCAAATCGGTCGGTGACGCAGAGATCAGGGAAAAGACGTGACAGCGGCACAGCATCACCAAACACGGAGCAGTCTGCTTTATCCACCAACACAAGAACACCAGTCCAGAACCAACAGCAGAAGAACCCGCTCTGAATCACTCCGTGTCGCTGCGGCACAGGGATTTATGTTTTTCAAAAATAATCGCGTTACAATCATGTCAGGTTTTTGGTGGATTTAATGAAGTCTTGGATTGCAAAGTATGAATGTCCTCTAGCAATTTTCAGACGATATATACGTGTGTAAAGTTTGTGAAGGCAGGAGGAAAAAAGCTTCCGCGATCACCGTCTCCTCTGTTCCTCCAAACCCCGCCCCCTCCCTGAAAATAATGAGTGACAGGCTGATAGTGACCCGATAGAAACTTTATTATTCACTTAATCACTGAGATATAATGAAGCTAACTTATTCTCATACATTCATGGGATTTATGTAACAGTAAGACAGAGAATGTAAGTGTGCACCCACATGCACTATTTTTGTTTGTATATGCTGTTGTAAATACTCCTGTTGTCTGCTGTGTTCAGACTCAAGTCCTGTGTGTGATGCCACAGGAGATTCAGTGTCCTTTTTTTAACAGAATACCGTTGCTAGAAGCTGCAGCTAGACTGCAGAAGCATTATTTTTTTGTTTTTGAGGATGGAACAACTTCACACACAGATATAGGGAGGCTAGACCTATACAATTCATTTATTTTGGTTTATAAATGAATGTCAAGACATTTATGTTATTGATTTCTGAAGCACTTTCTAAATAATAAAAAGAGAGTTCATTATGTATTTACTGCATGTATGCATTGATGAAAAATAAGCCATGTGCAGTAATATAGAAAATTGAGGATGCAACGCATTGGTATGAATCGTGATGCATCGGGATATCGAATTGAATCGAATCGTTGACAGGATAATCGTAATCGAATCGAATCGTGAGACCAGTGAAGATGCACAGCCCTACTACAGATGCGGACATATACAGATGTAGCGCTTCATTTCAGACGCCTACCCGTGCGGGTCCGTGATCTGCACGGGGTGGGCCCCTGCTGAAAAGGAAAACCCCCCCGCAGGACTTGATACGCCCCCTTGATAAATAAATGTAATTTTAATGAAACCAGCTGCAATGGATCATGGATCCACCAGGGGGAGCCGTGAAAAGCTGCCACACTGGAACTCATGTGAAATAAACAGCTGATAGATCTACAGGTATCTGATCGGATATTTGTTAAGATCCATATGTCACGGATAGGATCATATTCTGTGCTAAATAAGAGACATGTAATCATTTACTAAACATCACCATGTTTTTATTTAACAAAATAATGTTGTTTAATTCACGTTGGTGTAAGTACAAAACCATCGCTATGTTTTTAGATCAGGAAATGCATCCAGGCTCAAACAAACGATTTTCAATCATCCTCCTCACGATCATTTAATGTATCATATGTTCGCGAATTGAAATTAATGCTCTAATACATGTAGTTTAATCCACGTGAGTTTACAACAACAAAAATAATCGCTTTGTTTTTATATCACATCCGACCGGAGGAAAATGCAGCACGGCTCTCACTACCGATCATCCTAATCCCACGGGCAAACAAGTGTTAATAGTTTACTGTATTATTAGTGTCTAATATTACTGCTATACCAATCACACATTGAGTTGTTCAAATCAGACCGTTTTTTTTTTTTAAACAGTCTGAATGAAACGGCAGCTCTCATGTGATCAGGTGTGTGTTTACCAGTGTTGGGACTAACGTGTTACAAACTAACGCACAGAAATGGGGTCGTTACTAAAAAAAAGTAATATATTACATATTACTTTTAAAAAAAAAGTAATGTATTACACTACTTCGTTACTCTCTACATAAAGTAACTCGTTACTTTACTCTCAGGGCCGGCCCGCCCCTCCCTGCAGGCAGATCACACAGACTGCTAAAGTTTCAAATGTTCTCTTTAGTTTAGTTTCCATTGTCGCATAAGACTGATCCAGATCCTGAATGTTTTCCTATCTGACCATGGCTGTCCTCTGTCTCCTGCTATCTGTATATTTTGCGCAGTCTATCTCTGCTCACGCTGTTGCGTCGGCGTGTTCTCCTGCGTGTTGGCCATGTGTTGCACTGGAACCAGACTGGAGCACACCGCAAAGACTTCAGCCGAGCACGTACGAACTGCGCATGCGTGAGTTGCAATAACTCTCCTTACCAGCAGGCGGCGGTAGTGTGTATTCGTCATTCAAAACAGGCAACAACCGGAAAACAGAGCAGAAGAACAGACTACGTGATATAAACATAGGATATAATTGTGCGTTAACTTCACCTTAGCATGTGTTCTTTGCAGGTGTTTGTTGAGGTTTGATTATGACTGATTTTTAGTAAGTAACGAAGTAACGCGTGTCGGGGCAATGTTAGTAACTGTAGTGTGATTATTGAATTATAAAAGTAGCGCGTTACACTACTCCGTTACCGACAAAAGTAATATTACTACAGTAACGCGTTACAAAGTAACGCGTTACTGTAGTAATATTACTTTTGTCACACCCAACTCTGCTAACGCGTTACTGTAACGCAACTACCTTTTGCGGTAACTAATAACGTTACTGGTTAACTATTCCCATTCAGTAACGCCGTTATAGTTACTGTGATTTAAATGGGTGCGTTACTGCGTTACATTATGTGATGGAACTGAACCGAATCTCCCTGCGGATGTAGTTTACAGGCGAATACAGCGATGTCCTCTCACAGCACCATGGAAAAGTGAAAGTGACCAGAGAGGAGTGATGATTGGTTAATGCAGGGTAACATTTCAGGGTAAGCCAATCAGAGACAGAGTTGGGCGGGTCTTGCCTTATGGGGAAAATACACAGACACACAAACACTTGCTAACACACACACACATACACGACAACGCTCACCACCAGCACACACACACTATGGCAGATGCAAGTATCAGCGAGAGCAGCAGCGCATTTACAACTTGGAGATATAACCACTATTTTCAATTTGTGGGGATAAAGGACGCACAAAATATTACGGTCAAATGTAAACTGTGTGCAGGACAGAAAGCAGTGGCGGATTTAGGATTGTAGGAGATCCGGGGCTTAGCCCAGGAGTTGTTGGGGGGGGGGAGTGCAGGGGTAAAGTGCTATTTTTTTACAAGTGGGGGGTGGACCGAACATCCTTTAGGGGGGTCGTCGCCTCCTCTAGGGGGGTCTGGGGGCATGCTCCCCCGGGAAGATTTGTTTTTAAATATTGAAGTTAAAAGCATCAATCTGATGCACTTTGAGAGCAACATTAACCCTACCTTAATAATACCTTAAAGGGGACATATCATGCTATATTTGAATATATTGTAGGGCCATACCTAGTGCTGCGTACCGGTACGCCGAACCGGTACTGGACTTGTAAAAAGTTTAGGTTCAAGTCCGGTTAAAACCGGAACGTCGGGAACCGGTACTTACGTATATTCTCCTTTTTGTTCTAAACCATCTAAAACCTTCCATAGATCGAGAAATTTGCGCTGAGAAAAGACGAAAAACATAGTTTCGGCTTCTGATATGGCGGCCATTACTGAGCTCACGAAGTCTCGCAAAATATCGCAACTGCTCGCGAGATCTGTGTGACGTCAAGGGAAGCTGGCTTAGACATAGTGGGCTGCTGCCGAAAGAGCAACACTTCACCCAGACAATGTCAATATGCTGTTGTTCTTGAACAAGAACACATAGACTTGTACTCTTGCATATTGAGTCTTGACAGTCCACAGTCTCCTCATTGTCCGAGTGACATAGATGATAGATGCTTAAGTTAACTATGTATGACATTTGTATCAAAATTGTATGTATGTACATCACTATGTATGTAGTATGTACTGTATAATGTACACATGTATAGTTGTAGAAAAGACATGGTGTACAGACAGTACAGTACACTCTGACTGTACAGTCACTACAGTAGGTGTGTAACAGTGTAATGCGTATAGTCTACTCTACACTCTACCTTTCAGCAACGTTTTAGGGATTTAGGCTCAGTCAGCTCAGGGACTGTTTGGTTACTTTAGTTTGGTAAATGAAATAAATGTTTTAACTTTGTAGTAGTTCACTGTAGTTGCTGTCATATATTATTTGTAGACTAAGTGGCAAAAAGTGTTTTTTTTACATTTGTACTTTGTAGAGAAATGTAGACACAAGTTGGAAGGGAGCACAATAAACCTGACTAGTTTGAATTTGAGTTGATTTTGAGTTTATTTTCAATTGATAATTAGCTCATAATAAGTTCACTTTAGTTACTCACACAACTTGACACAAGCCATGGGTTCAGGTCCGGACTTATAAGTCCGGACCTGAACCTGAATGTGACTCCAGGTACGCAGCACTAGCCATACCTATATAAAGTATATAAATAGTTTTTTTTCAAAATACCAAACAGATCCTGCATTTTAGCCATGCCTCATTTCGCTCTATTTGCTCTTTCCAGCCCTGTTTTTGCAGGGGGCTGATTCTGTGAGCTGCACCACACCCCCCTGCAGGAGAGGGGAGCGTGCTTTGAGATCAGCTGCTGGGCTGCAGCGGGGAGAAAAAGAGATCTCTGTCCTCCGTGTTTTATTCTTATATGATTATATAGAGTCATTATTCATTTGTTTTAAAGCTCAATAAATAACAAAGAAGACCTTTGACCGGGACTTTTCTAATTTTGTCCGGAAGATTTAAACTTTAACGGACATGTTGACCGGCTAAAACAAATCTAACTGAAACTCTGCCGCACGGTCCCCTCGTTCCTTATTTGAGTGTCTTAAAAGTAGACTGAGGTATGAAGGGTTAAAGTTACATCTTAGAAATAATTTGTAGTCATGTTCTGTATACATACTAACATATAAGGGTATTGACTTAGTGTGGTTTATCTTTTTGTCGCTGCTTTTAATTGAAACTGAGCTGTTGTGTTCATCAGTAAAGTGGAACTTCTGTGTGAAATATTCATATCTTAAACTGCACTGTAACTTTTTATTCATGTATTCTTTTAATGTTTATTTTATTATCTTTTACTGTTTTTAAATGCCTTTGTCTGAATGTATTTCATTTTTGTAAAGCACCTTGAATTGCCTTGTGTTGAAAGGTGCTATATAAATAAACTTGCCTTGCCTTGGTTACTCCATGTTTACTAGCTATAAGATTAACGTTACAGTACACCACTCTTTTTCACTTCTTACTCAATCAGCCAGAGTGCAGATATCACCATTAGATTCACAAACCTGAAACATCATCCATTTCTTCACTGCTGGTGATGACATTGTTGTCACCTGCTGATACTGCTGCTGCAGCTTATGGGCCTGCTTCGATGAAAATAACTTTCTAATATCCATAACTTTATAGGCTATTACTATTAGCTTAAAACTCGTCAGGCACTAGGAAGGATCACTTCTTCTTCAGGGCAGGGAAGGCTACGCAGTACGCAGGCTAATGTTCCGCAGCGGCTGCCTCTCTGGTGGACTCCGGTACTGTACATTACTCCCGAGACATTTTCCAAAAAGAAAAAAAACGTTTTAAATTTTTTTTTTTTAAGTGAAACATCCGGGGCTTTTCAGAAAACATCCGGGGCTTGAGCCCAGGTAGCCACCCCCTAGCGCCGCCACTGACAGAAAGCATTGTCCACATCGAATAACAGCAATGCCGATCTCCTGAAGTCGCCAACCCCCACCGTCTCAACCACCGGCAGTGACCCAGATGGAGCAACACCATCTAAACAGCCAAAAAACGATGTCACCCAGAGTCAACTAAACAGATTGATTGCTAAAAATAGTTTGTTTGTCTTCAGTGTCAGTCTGACAGTTTATTATTTATCTAATTGGTACTGCCAAAAGAGTGTAGTTCTTGTTTAATTGTTACACTGCCAAAATAGTGTAGTTGTTGTTAATGTGTACACTGCGGTGATTGACATTATTCACCCACGGATCTATGGGTTGGGGTATTGTTCTGCACGGACATTTTAGTGAACCGGACTTCCTGTTTCCGCCGGTCTTCGCTTCCCGGAAATGAAGTTGTGTACAATGGTTTTCAGATGCTAAATAAAAGTCTAGCTTGTACCTTTCATACCCCGCCTCCGACTCCCATCTCTCGGCACCACAACACTGCCAAAAGAGTGTAGTTGTTTTTATTTCATATTGCACTACTTAGAACTTGATTGTTGAGGCTACAATAAAGATGCCTGCTTTATTGTTATTGCACAGATTACAGGTACTGAGACAACGAAATGCAGTTTAGCTTCTAACGGTGCAACAAGCAGCAAAGTGAAAAGTAATGTACACAATCTACAGAATAAAATATAGAATGAATTGAATGATGAATAAACAGTGAGGGCTATGAATACACTAGCAGCCTGTGAGCAGTATTAACAGTGTGTATGAATATGCTAAGATATATAAAGTATGAAAACGGTAAGCAGTGCAAGTATAGTATACAATATATGGATATTAATGTCATGATGATAAACATTGTGGAACAATGATGAAAAATGTGAATGGAAGTGGCGACGTAAAACTGACACCAAACAACAACAAACTTTTGCCGAGCCAATTGGAGAGTTTCATCAGCAGCACGGGGTAAAAACCACCAATGAGCGCTCAGCTCGAGATACCAGTGAGTCGAGAGAGTGAATTATATCTGCATTTTCTCTTTTGAGAAGCCCCCACTCCCCATGTTGCAAACTCTTTGTTTAAAACGAATTGGCCATCGGAATGTGTGGAGTAAGTCTCCCAAGGGGGGTGGTCACATTCCACAGCTCTCCCCCCCCCTCCTGTGATCTCCCAACCCCCAGTCTGTAGGTTTGTGTTCGCATATTTCAGTGTTAATTTTGGCAGCTGTTTTTGATTTAGTCTTTAGACGAAAATGGTTATTAGTTTTAGTCACATTTTAGTCATTCCTATCCTTCGTAGTTTTAGTCTAGTTTTAGTCGACGAAAACTCAAAACGTGTTAGTCTAGTTTTAGTCGACGAAAACTCAAAACGTTTTAGTCAACTTTTAGTCGATGAAAAATTACATTTTAGTCAACTTTTAGTCAAAATGTGTCTCAATACTGCCTGAACGCTCCGTCCCTGGCAGATCTCTGTGTCCGCTGCAGCATGTCTGTTAGGCCCCGCCCCCCGCACACAGAGAGACACAGGGAGATCGCTCTTCTGGAGTGAAGAGAGCGGAAATAATGATATTGCAAGTTAGAAACGTAAGATGCATTTTGACAGACAAGTTGGACACTTGGGGGAAAATATGATGCATTTTGAATGTCCGATAGTCCACCATTAACACCTTAGTCCCGTCTCGTCTCGTCAACGAAAACTAAATATACATTTCGTCATAGTTTTCGTTATCAAGAATCTATTTTTAGCTCGTCATCGTCTCGTCATAGTCATGTAAAAAAGGTTGTTGACGAACATTTTTCGTCATAGTTTTCGTTGACGAAATTAACACTGGCATATTTAAACTGTCGCACTTTCTGTTGTTTCTATCGCGCATTGCCGGTATGAAAGGGTCTGTGCCGGAAATATCAAACATTTAATAAAAGTGAAAAACAATGAACAAGACTTAACGTATTCATCATAATTAATTATATTTATTCCGTTTGGATGTAGGATTTTTGACTTTGTTTAGAGCAGTGATCTTCTCTGCAGCAGAGAGCTAAGCGCTGTCAAACCGGACCTAACCCTGAAAAGTATTATCATCTGAAATTAATCATTATGTTATTAATATTAAATACATATAAGTATTTTTACAACTTGTATTTAGAAATACTCTGTTGTAATTATTGATGCATAAATGTGTTCATCCATTCAATGTGGCATCTGCTATAATGGGGTTAATGTATGATATTACTTAATACAATACATTATAATATATGATATGATAATTATATTTGAGTTTTATTCATTTCTTATTACATAGTTTCTCATTATTATTTTTATTTTTATCGCTCATCTTATTTTTGATTTTATTAATCTGTGTGAATCTGTGCTATCCTGTTTTTCACTCTCACCCTGTTGCTGTTTGAACTACTGAATTTCCCCACGGGATTAATAAAGGTCCATTTTATCTTATCTTAATTTATAAGTTGATTTACTTAAATCTACTGTACTGTGTAAAAACACCCCAACAATATTACAAAAAATATACTGCATAAAGCAAACTATATACTTTATTTGATCTAAAACTGATGTTTTTTCATTATAGTAGCCTGTGAAAACCATAACAAATAAGTGATTAAATGCTACAGTATTCAGCAAACACAACTGCAGAGTAGTGTTCATTTCGTCAGCTTTTTTTAAATTTAGTTTTAGTCTTAGTCCTGTGTTAAATGTCCTTTTTAGTTTTAGTCATATTTAGTCACCTTCATCCTGTTTTTATTTAGTCAAGTTTTAGTCGACTAAAAGTCTGAGCATTTTAGTCTTATTTTAGTCTACTTTTTGTCAATGAAAACTTTTGAGTCTTTTTTAGTCATCAGATTATATAGAACATTTCAGTCAAACTAGTCTAGCCAAAACCAATAATTTGTCATTTTAGTCAAACGTATTTCACAATAAGATTATATCTTGTCCTTATTTGATGAAAACCACAGGTTGAATGATTAAGAAGCTTTGCAGAGAGTATCTGGTCAGGTTTGTGTTTTTTTTACCTGTGTTATGGCCACATTGCTTCCCTTCTGATAAAACAATGCATTCACTTTTTTTCTCTGCCTCATTGTAGCGAAAATGGGCCCAAATATCACATTGTTTCTTTCTCCCAAGCAGTGGTGGCTGGCTTTAGACTTTTTCGTTGTCAGTCATTTTGACGGACAGGATCGTAACATTTCCGTCATAATCCATTATTACCCGTCGAGTGCACAATTTATCAATCACTCGTGCTGATGGGACGGGACGGTCTTCGGTTAACGCGAGTGTGACCACTGCTCCCAAGCCCTGTTGTTGCCATTTTATTTTATGTTGAATAAGGTTAGTTAGACCATGAGTTAGACCCGAGTCTTCCTGACAGTTCACAGTGTGCCGCTGCCCGGTGTAATTCAAATGCCGGAAATGGAACTGCTGGGAGAAAAACTGACTATCAGAGATGTAACGTTATCTTTGATAATATTTCGTCTCCTCAATTTTCGTCAACGAAAGTAAAGAGAGATTTTGGCATAGTTTTTATTTAGTAAACTACATTTTCGTCTCGTCATTTTTCTTCAATGATATTGCATGATGATTTTGTTACAGTTATTGTTTACTGCCGTCGATACCGGCTCGTCATCGTCTCGTTTTCGTCATGGAAAAAAAGATCGTTGACGAACATATTTCGCCATAGTTTTAGTCAACAAAATTAACACTACTGCAGAGCTGCAAACATTGCAAACAGACTAAGTTCTACAACACCCAGTTGTCTTTGTGTATTTTGTGAATGAAGCGCCATCTCATGGTTAAATCCTGTAATTGAACAAATGGGGAAATTTGGCAACTCCCTCTAGCAATTTGGCAACACCCCCAGCCACTGGGATCCGCTGGGCTTTTGACTGGGACACACCCATGTGAGTCCTATCTGGACTGCTACATCTGTACACACACATATATATAAATATCAAACAAGTATGAGAGCACTCTCATAATAACGTAACACAACCAGAGACTGGATATCCCCCCCCCCCTCTCTGGTCGCTGAAATGGGGAATTTAAATTACGGGCCAAAAGTTGTATTTACAAGTATTAAAAGTAAGCATAGGACACCAAACCAACTGAGACCCGTCTGTCTGCCGCATCTACGCACTGTACAACACACACTCCTACACACACTCCTACACACTGTAGGCTACCACACACACCTACAGCTCCTAAAGCATAATCAGGCTACAGCCGTTGTGTATTTTATTATGTGAAGCACTAAATGGTCTTAGAAAAATGTTGACTCTTTGTTTGTAGATATTTACTAAACTACAGTATACAAATACAGAAAGTAATGTAGGCCTGTTATACTGAGTGATATATATGTTACACACTGCTCTGCTTTCTGCACGGACCTCACAGCTGTTCTCTCTGTAAACATCGCGTCACATTCTAAAATAATATCCAGGGGATGCATGCAGAGCTGTCATTGGCTGAGATAAGTCCGGCCGTTCGTAACGCCTCCACCGTTCCCGGAAATGCGCCTGCGGAGGAGCCGTGGAGGATGCATCAGTGTCTCCTCGGTTAGAGCTCCTCCAGAGAGCCTCCTCGATGCTCGGTCCTCGAAGTGCATTTAGAGAAATGAGATGTCCTTCAACATGGCGCGCTGAAATCCATTTCCGGGTCACTACCGGAGGACCGAGGAGTCGAGGAGGGGAAATTAGAGTATTGAGAAACCTCTAGGGAGAGAAACACAGAAGAAGAGACGAGAGAGAGATACAGGGAGAGAAACAAGAAAGAAGAGACGAGAGAGCGACACAGGGAGAGAAACACAGAAGAAGAGACGAGAGAGAGATACAGGGAGAGAAACACAGAAGAAGAGACGAGAGAGCGATACAGGGAGAGAAACACAGAAGAAGAGACAAGAGCGCGGCAGAGAGAAGCGGAGAGAAAAGTGAGTGAAGAGAATAATTAGCGATACAGGGAGAGAAGACGGAGAGGAGAGTGAACAGGCGTGTTAGCGGCAGACAGGGAGAGACACATAATGACACATGGCGCTCTCCAAGAAGAGGAAAGTGGACAGTGAGAACAGAGCTTTAAACCCTGAGTGGACTCATTCATGTTCATCCTGCCCACTGGGAGCATAGAACCAGTGTGTCTCATTTGTTCAGAGACCGTGGCGCTCATTAAAAGTGCCAAAACGCCACTATGAGACAAAACACTAAGTGTTTGACCAAACATTCCCTCAAGTCAGAACTGAGGTCACAAAAAATAAGCAGTCTCAGAGCCCAATATGTTCAGTCCACCAGGATCAACATTACAACTAAATATGGTTCCAGGCTAACCAATGAGCACCTGCATGTGTATGAGAATGGCCCTGACACCATTTCAGCCCAGATTTAAACTCCTGGCAGGACAAGCTCCAGCTCAATTCTCACACTGAATAAAAAGTGAGTGAGGGACTGCAATATAAGAGGGAAATAAAGAGAAACTTTAACACTGTTCAATTGTTATGATGTGTACAGACTGATATTGTTCTATAATCGGCTGAAACTGTTAAGCCATGATGTGAAACGGTTAATAAAGAAAAAGGGAAACTCAAGCTGCTGCTACACTTTATTTTATTTATCTAAAATTAAGCACTTTTAAGATGCACATATTTTCAAAAGCTATTTTATTTATTTTCTCTATTTTATTTTTAAATGCAGCCCGAGAGGAACATTACACATATCCACTGTATATCTGTACAGTCCAATGTTAATTGACAATACATATTGTTGTTTATGAATTGTACTTTCTTTATTTGATTAGCAGTCGGTTGTTGATTACATGCAGGCGTTGATAAAGCTGCAGGCTACTTCAATATCACACTAATTCATGAAGCAACTTAGACATTTTGATGTTCCGGACCTTTGCATGGGGACATTTTCTCTAACTGGACCTCGTTGAATTGTAGTTGAATACCCCTGCTTTAGGGTCTCCGTACATATGAACTATAATATATATTTTATTTCCGTATATTTTTCCCTAATCATAATGTACGATATTATAACTGAATGAGAAAATCTACGCTGGATATTTTTTTAGAGCGATAAAAGGTGCTCTTGTCGGAGGTGTCATGTCCTTTCTGCTTGGGGCCCCCAGAGTGTAAATTCTTGGGAGCTCCTTGTCTAAATAGAATTACGTAGGGAATACGTTGGAATTGTTTCTCCATCCACTAGGTGGAGCAGTTATGCAAGTGAGGGTAGGGTCAGAGTTTTTGGGTTGCTGTTAGGATCACAGGCTGACGTTTTACCATTTCCGCTTCTCTCGACTCAAACTCAAGGGTTTTTCGAACGTGTGTATGGTTAGAAGCTCGGTTACAAGCTGAAATTGTTTTGTTCTACTACATAAGATACATCAGTAAATATCCCACGGGTGAATGTCTGAAGCTTCAATGTGTCATAAAAACAACCGTTACTTACAATTGACTAAAAAAGACTGCTGACAGTCATTACGACAGCACAAATCAGTTAGCTTAGATCTGGTGATGCGCGGCCAAGTGACCCTGTTGTAGTACCTTATAATGTTCGATGTTTACTTTTGGACATTGCATCGCAGAGACCTTCCCTCTGAAGGGAACACAGAGATTTCACCCTTTGCAAACAATGTACAAGCGCAAAAACCTATATTACACAAACATGTTGGCCTGCGTTGCTTTAGGGGCCTCAAATTCAACTCATCAACCTTCAACTCACACACACACACACCTGCATTTTGGGATGTGTCTCACTTCTCCAAAGATACTTTGATATTTAATCATATCTGCCAGCTTAAACCATTATTTAGGCCAGAACATGATCACCACCAACCCTTTGCCAACTACTTGCAGTTTTAGAAATTACACATTGACAGATTAGTGTAAAGATGTTGCCTACAATAAATACAAAAATCTAAGTATTTATATCACTTACAAGACGTACCTTTTCAACAACACTGCAATTGACACACAAACACACACACACGGCTAGTGATCAGAGGCCTGTTGTGCTCTATCTGCAGGATTGACTGTGTTTTGGTGCGGTCTAATTGAAGTTAAATGTTTTATTTTCCATCTCAACAGGACTGGATGATCCCCATTTCACAGCTGAATGCTAATGAACAGCTGGAGAGAGAGATGGAGGAGAGCGAGAGAGATGGAAAGAGGAGGGGGAGGGGTAATTATGATCTATAATTGTAAGACTTCTGTCTCTATCTGATGCATGTTCGGAGTTATAACAAAACAAAATCACTCAGTTTTATTCTGTTTTTGCCATTATCTTTGGAGCTGTCACATCAATTACAGCATTCAAATCACATTGGTTGTGCTGCTGTGTTAAACTCAGGGCCCTTCAATCTGCTGGCAACAACAACTAGTGTGTTTGACAACCTGCTTTGGATTCATTGAACTGCAATGTACCCTTAAGTTATAATATAATTACAAGCTAAGTTATTGGCCCATAATATTACATCTTAGCAACACATTACCTAAATGGAATACTCAAGTGTAATTTAAAGTCAGATCTAATCATGCCTTAGATGGGGCAGTGGTATTACAAGTCTGTTAATTTACACAGGACATGCTGGAGAGTGTTATAACAATTATTTTGTTCTCAAATAGTCATATTTAATCATTTTGGAGTGTAATTATTACTCATGGCCCATACAGAGGGAGCAAGAAATATCTTGCCATCTTTTTTGGACTACTTTGGCATAACCGCACCATACATGCCAACCTTTCCAAATCCAAAAGAGGTAGGTTTGCGCACGGCAAATGTGCACGCCCAAATTAGGTAATCAGAAGAAATGGAACCCCAGTAATTACATGTATAAACCATGTATTTAACATATATTGCATCATTTTATAGACCCTCCAGAAAAACGTGATTATGCGATCGCATCTTTTACCGCTTAATCAGCAAAATGGCGCAGATTTTTTAAAAGGGCGCATATTTATTAAAAGGGCGCATAATCCCCGCATTATTCCACACAAAGTTGAGAAGTGAAGTAGTGATGATGATGAGGCGACGTCATCAGCTCGCGCATCACAGAAGGTAAACAACACCGTAGAGTGAACGTGTGGAGCTCACACGAGAGAGAAAACACCAAGGTTGGATAGTTTAAAAATCAGCTCCTAAATTCTAACCCTATCTCCTATTCCTTGACCTCTGAGTGAAACGCCACAGGGTTAAGGGATAGTGGATAGGAGAATTCAAAAGGACTTAGGAGAAGAGACTGCGGTACTTTAGAGAATCCGACTGCACTTTCACTATCCGACGTGTTTATGATGCTCCAGCGGACGTCATGAATGTGCGTCTGCTGCTGTGGAGAAACTATGGAAACTACAGTTTTCTATACAGCGGACTACAACATGGATGTTTAATAAGAACGAGGGACTACTGTAAACTCATCTAGAGACTCTGCACCGTGCTCTGATGCTGTTGTTTTATGCTTTATGAACGTGGACAACAGAGAAACATATTCTTCAGGACCAAAGCTGGAATTTAAATAAAAAAGGAAAGTGAAACTTCTGCTCGTCCCCCTCTCCCTCCGGTCCACATTAATACAAATGATCCCAATACGTATGATTGTATGAAAAGATCTTAAAATCAATACAAATGTATTTATTATAAACGTTAGTCCTTACCACCTATCACTGTGTATATCACCATTCAAACATCTTTTAAAAGTTGAACAAACTCCACACAGCTCAGTAAAGACTGTGAGATGTTGACTTTATTTGATCATTTCAGTAAAAACTAACGTTCATATTTCTCTCTTTGATTATAATACTGATGAACGTTCAAAACAAAGCACTTTGGCAACTTACCACGTTTTAAAATGCTTAATAAGCACCGTAACTTTCATGATATAATTTCTCGGTCATAATCGTTTGTTTCCGTGAACGGCCGACTGTTGAGTGACGCAAATGCTGCGGCTGCAATGCATTGTGGGGCAGCATTTTCTCCTCTCCTTTCGTCAAAGGAGGTCCAGTGGTTCCTAAGCTAAAGGAGGTTATAAAGGAAGTTTGAAACCTTCTTTCCTATCGAGCAGTGGTTCCTAAACGGTGTGCCGCGGCACACTGGTGTGCCGTGAGGCAAGTCCGGGTGTGCCGTGGGATTTTGTGACAACCATACGTTATTATTGCAATATACAACTACACAAAAATAGGCCCACCACCTACGGGAAACAGCGATGGGGTCGGGTGCGCTGCCAGAAGGGTGGCAGTGAAAGCGGAGGGTCTCGACGGACCAGACCCGGGCGACAGAAGCTGGCTTTGGGGACGTGGAACGTCACCTCTCTGGGGGGGAAGGAGCCGGAGCTTGTGCGGGAGGTGTAGCGTTACCAGTTGGATCTGGTTGGGCTCACCTCTACGCACAGCATCGGCTCTGGAACCTTACTTCTGGATAGGGGTTGGACTCTATTCTTCTCCGGAGTTGCTCAAGGTGTGAGGCGCCGGGCGGGTGTGGGGATACTCACAAGTCCCCGGTTAGGTGCTTCGTTGTTGGAGTTTACCCCAGTGGACGAGAGGGTCGCCTCCCTACGCCTGCGGGTTATGGGGGGGAAAACTCTGACTGTTGTGTGTGCTTATGCACCCAACAGCCGTTCAGAGTATACAGCCTTCTTGGAGACCCTGGAAAGAGTCCTGTATGGGGCTCCTGAAGGGGACTCGTTAATCTTGCTGGGAGACTTCAACGCACATGTGGGCAATGATGGAGACACTTGGAGGGGCGTGATTGGGAGGAACGGCCCCCCTGATCTGAACCGGAGTGGTGGTTTGTTACTGGACTTCTGTGCTGTTTGGCCATAACAAACACCATGTTCGAACATAAGGATGCTCATAAGTGTACGTGGTACCAGAGCACCCTAGGCAGAAGGTCCATGATCGATTTCGTTATCGTATCATCGGACCTGAGGCCGTATGTTTTGGACACTCGGGTAAAGAGAGGGGCGGAGTTGCCAACTGATCACCATCTGGTGGTGAGTTGGGTCGAGTGGCGGGGGAAGCCTCTGGATAGACCTGGTAAGCCCAAACGTGTAGTTCGGGTGAACTGGGAACGTCTGGAGGAGGCCCAAGTTCAGGAGGCCTTCAACTCACACCTCCGGCGAAGCTTTTCGGGCATTCCTGTGGAAGTTGGGGACATTGAACCAGAGTGGTCGGTGTTCAAAGCCTCTATTGCCGAAGCCGCGGCGGGGAGCTGTGGTCTCAAGGTCCTAGGTGCCTCAAGGGGCGGTAACCCTCGAACCTCCTGGTGGACACCGGTGGTCAGGGAAGCCGTCCGACTGAAGAAGGAGGCCTTCAGGGATTTGTTATCCCGGGGGACTCCCGAGGCAGTTGCAAGGTACCGACAGGCCCGAAGGGCAGCAGCCTCATCCGTGGCCGAGGCAAAGCAGCGGGGTGTGGGAGAAGTTCGGAGAAGACATGGAGAAGGACTTTCGGGCGGCACCAAAGTTGTTCTGGAAAACTGTCCGACACCTCAGGAGGGGGAAGCAGGGAACCATCCAAGCTGTGTACAGTAAGGATGGGACGTTGTTGACATCAACTGATGGAGTGTTAGGGCGTTGGAAGGAACACTTTGAGGAACTCCTGAACCCGACAACTCCGCCCTCTATGTTAGAAGCAGAGCTGGAGTATGACGGGGGATCAACACCAATCTCCCGGGGGGAGGTCGTCAAACAACTCCACAGTGGCAAAGCCCCGGGGGTGGATGAGATCCGCCCGGAAATGCTGAAGGCTCTGGGTGTCGAGGGACTGTCATGGTGGACACGTCTCATCAACGTTGCGTGGAAGTCGGAAACAGTACCGAAGGAGTGGCAGACCGGGGTGGTGGTTCCCCTTTTTAAAAAGGGGGATCAGAGGGTGTGTGCAAATTACAGAGGCATCACACTACTCAGCCTCCCCGGGAAAGTTTACTCTAAGGTACTCGAAAGGAGGGTCAGGCCGATTGTCGAACCTCAGATTGAGGAGGAACAATGCGGATTCCGTCCTGGTCGTGGAACAACGGATCAGCTTTTTACTCTCGTAAGGATCCTGGAGGGGGCCTGGGAGTACGCTTATCCGGTCTACATGTGTTTTGTAGACTTGGAGAAGGCGTATGACCGAGTTCCCAGGGAGTTACTGTGGGAGGTGCTGCGGGAGTATGGGGTGAGGGGGGTCTCTACTCAGGGCCATCCAATCTCTGTACTCCCAAAGCGAGAGCTGTGTCCGGGTCCTCGGCAGTAAAGTCGGACCCATTTCCGGTGAGGGTTGGCCTCCGCCAGGGCTGTGCTTTGTCACCAATCCTGTTTGTAATATACATGGATCGGATTTCGAGGCGTAGTCATGGGGGAGGGGGTCTGCAGTTTGGTGGACTAAGGGATTGCACCACTGCTTTTTGCAGATGATGTGGTTCTAATGGCTTCATCGGTCTGCGACCTTCAGCACTCACTGGATCGGTTCGCAACCGAGTGTGAAGCGGCTGGGATGAGGATCAGCACCTCCAAATCTGAGGCCATGGTTCTCAGCAGGAAACCGATGGACTGTCCACTCCAAGTAGGGAATGAGTCCTTACCCCAAGTGAAGGAGTTCAAGTATCTCGGGGTCTTGTTCTCGAGTGAGGGAACAATGGAGCGTGAGATGGGCCGGAGAATCGGAGCAGTGGGAGCGGTACTGCAGTCGCTTTACCGCACCGTTGTGACGAAAAGGGAGCTGAGCCAGAAGGCAAAGCTCTCTGTCTACCGGGCCATTTTCGTTCCTACCCTCACCTATGGTCATGAAGGATGGGTCATGACCGAAAGAACGAGATTGCGGATACAAGCGGTCGAGATGGGTTTTCTCCGCAGGGTGGCTGGTGTCTCCCTTAGGGATAAGGTGAGAAGTTCGGTCATCAGGGAGGGACTTTGCGTCAAAAGGAGCCAGTTGAGGTGGTTCGGGCACCTAGTTAGGATGCCACCTGGGCACCTCCCTAGGGAGGTGTTCCAGGCACGTCCAGCTGGGAAGAGACCAAGGGGTAGACCTAGGACCAGGTGGAGGGATTATATCTCTTCGCTGGCCGGGGAGCGCGTTGGGATCCCCCAGTCAGAGCTGGTTGATGTCGCCAGGGAAAAGAAAGTTTGGGGCTCTCTGCTGGAACTGCTACCCCTGCGACCCGACCACGGATAAGCGGGAGAAGATGGATGGATGGATGGAAACATTTTTTTTTTTTTATTTACTATATCAGTACTTTGTAGGTTTATATGTACGTAATCTGCGCGACTTGCGCGTCCACATCTCCACGTGCAGTGCTGCATGAACATGGCTGAGTCAGCGATAACTTTCGAGGGGTGGAGGTATGCCCATTATTTTGAGTTGGTCCGAAGAATAGACAGGAATGTGACGGTGAGGTGCAAACTGTGTCCAGGCCAGAAGCTGTTATCCACTGCTGGAAACACCACGTCAAACCTCAACAAGCACCTGCAAAGAACACATGCTAAGGTGAAGCTACCGCACACGCTATTTGTTGTTTGTTTATGTCTGTTCTTCTTCTCTGTCTTCCGGTTGTTGCCTGTTTTGAATGACAAATACACACTACCGCCGCCTGCTGGTAAGGAAAGTTATTGCCACTCAGGCATGCGCAGTTCGTACGTGCTCGGCGAGTAAAGTAACGAGTTACTTTATGTAGATAGTAACGAAGTAGTGTAATATATTACTTTTTTTAAAGTAATATGTAATATTTAAAAAACAATTTAGTAACGACCCCATCTCTGGAGTTGGCGTTACTCTGATTTACATGAAGAACAACAGGAGGTCACGGCTCTCTGTTGAACAGGACTTGCGAGTGGCCCTCTCCTCAGTGCCACCAAGGATTAAAAAAGTATGCGCGCCCCGACAGGCACATGTATCTCACTCGGCAAAACATATTTACAATAGCACATGTTTCAATGCTGATTGCTGAAATGTTACATTTATAATTTGTAGTTCAGGACCATGGACAATGCAGCTTCCTTGCATTGACAGTTCTCTGTGCTGAATTTCTGCTGAGTTTCCTTTGCCTCATTTTTAATGTTGTGACCTGTCTGGTTTAAATGAGTGTGTTGCTGCTTTGATGAAGCCTAATTTGATAACATTTCAAATTAATTTCTGAAATATTTCGTTAATAAATATTTCATGAGTAATATAGTTGTCTTTGTCACATTTTATTTGGCATTAGTAAATAATTATGCACATTTACAGATATTTTACATGATATGAGTGATAACACGTGTTATAAGGACTATTTTGCACAATAGGTGTGCCTTGAGATGTTTACTTGTCCTTTGGTGTGCCTTGGGCACAAAAAGTTTGGGAACCACTGATCTAGAGAATTCGAACTGCACTTATCATGGCTGCCACTGAGGGACTTCCGGGTCATTTCACTCTGTTAGGAAGGTTCCTAAGCTAAATGGACTATTCGACTTCAGCCCAAAATGAAAAAATCTAATCCATCTCATTTACCGACGAACATTTCTGCGAAAGACCGGGCAAAGCAGTACCCCGATGTCTTGCACGAAAGTGGGGGGAAACTATTCTGCACCCCGTGTAACTGTGTGTTGGAGCATAAGAGAAAATCCACGGTGACGACCCACTTTGATTCATTCAAACATTCGAAAATGCTTTCTGCTGCTGCGGACAAGAAAGCCAAACAACCCACGTTCACCGAGGCATCAACCTCCAAAACCCTTTCGAGGGCTACAAGGAACGAAGTGAGTAGCCTACAAGATTGAAGCTGGTCAGATAACGAGTAAATGAAAACAGAATGAGGCGGAGAATTGTGTGTGTGTGAGAGTGCGATTAAAATAGCCCAATCGCAACCGAGTGTGAAGCGGCTGGGATGAGGATCAGCACCTCCAAATCTGAGGCCATGGTTCTCAGCAGGAAACCGATGGACTGTCCACTCCAAGTAGGGAATGAGTCCTTACCCCAAGTGAAGGAGTTCAAGTATCTCGGGGTCTTATTCTCGAGTGAGGGAACAATGGAGCATGAGATGGGCCGGAGAATCGGAGCAGCGGGAGCGGTACTGCAGTCGCTTTACCGCACCGTTGTGACGAAAAGGGAGCTGAGCCAGAAGGCAAAGCTCTCGGTCTTCCGGGCCATTTTCGTTCCTACCCTCACCTATGGTCATGAAGGATGGGTCATGACCGAAAGAACCAGATCGCGGATACAAGCGGCCGAGATGGGTTTTCTCCGCAGGGTGGCTGGTGTCTCCCTTAGGGATAAGGTGAGAAGTTCGGTCATCAGGGAGGGACTCGGAGTTGAGCCGCTCCTCCTTCGCGTCGAAAGGAGCCAGTTGAGGTGGTTCGGGCACCTAGTTAGGATGCCACCTGGGCGCCTCCCTAGGGAGGTGTTCCAGGCACGTCCAGCTGGGAAGAGACCAAGGGGTAGACCTAGGACCAGGTGGAGGGATTATATCTCTTCGTTGGCCTGGGAGCGCCTTGGGATCCCCCAGTCAGAGCTGGTTGATGTCGCCAGGGAAATTAAAGTTTGGGGCTCTCTGCTGGAACTGCTACCCCCGCGACCCGACCACGGATAAGCGGGAGAAGATGGATGGATGGATGAATGTGTTTAATTGAATAGTAAAGGGGTTTAACGTTAGTGGCAGGTTGTGTGTGAGAGAGAATAAATAAGACAGCCCAATATTTAAAAAAAAATATTTAGCATATTTCGCAACTTTCCGCATATTTCGCAACTTCCCGCAATTTCACCGCATAAAATCACATTAAAACCCCGCAAGTTTAATGGCATAATCAAGGATTTTAGCCCGCGTTTTTCTGGAGGGTCTAATTTTAAGCATTTTTCAGAAAAAGTGGTAGTTTGGTAAGCAGTGACATCAATGACATGGTTGGTCTGTAAAATGCCCGAAAAGTAAAAGAATGGGAGATAAATATCCCAAAGTCTCCACATTTTATTATATTTTTAATGTGTTTCTGGTCCTCTTTCAGTTGAGACAGTGTTGATCAGAGTTTCTCAAACCTTTTCATACCAAGGACCACTTAACCAATACAAAAACACTCGCGGACCACCTAACTCCACAAATATCCAAAACACATCGTTTTTTACAAATCGCCTGAAAATCTAACAAACAAGTGGCCACATGTGTGATGAAGGTGCTTATCTGGGCTATATCATGCAATCGAAAGTGAAACTTAAGCTCGCTCCATTGCGGAGATATTCCCGTGAGAGTGCGGACAACTTAAATAAATTAATTTATTTCAAATATGAAATGTTACCAATATACTCACGGACCACTAGGGGGCACTCACGGACCACTAGTGGTCCATGGACCACACTTTGAGAAGCACTGGAAGGATGTGTCAGGATGTAGAACTCTTATGTGAACATTGGATAAAGCCAGGTTCATATTCTTGTTTCATGTTGTTGACATATTAGAGTCAAAGGTTTGCACAGAGCGAAATATCTTTGTGTTGCGCCCAGAGGTTGCGCTAGACTTTTTCGCTGCCCGTCATTTTGACGGACATGATCGTAAAACTTCCGTCAACATCCAGAATTACCCGTCGGCCTTTACACAACTCTGGGGGGGGGTGGGGGAGGAAGCATGCTGTGAACTGTCAACGGGGGGGGGGGGGGGGGCAGTTCACATGCGCCGTGTTATGCATGGCAGCTGCACCTTGCGGGAGCGTGCACAGCGTAAAGCCAAAACTCACAGACATTTCAATGATTTGTACGGCACAGTTAGGTTTGGAAAATGTATACTTTCCTTTTTGGAGGGCATGCATAACACGGCATAACACCGGAGCCTCGCTGCGGGGAAACTTTGGCGCTGTTCCGAGTTTGTTCTAATCTGTCAAAATGACGGACTGCTTTCAAATTTGTCCGTCATTGTTAAAAGAAATCCGTCATAGACGGAAAATATTCGGTTAACGTAACCTCTGGTTGCGCCATAAATCAGAAAATACTGCATTAAAAAAGTCATTTCCTGCATTTTTTTACTGATAAAGTGTGATATAAATAATGTACCGGCTTTCAGATTGCTGTAGTTCACTAAACAGAGACATTAACGACATGTTTGGTGTTGAAAATGTCAGAAAAAGTGAAAGAATAGGAGATAAATATCCCCAAATCTCAAAATTGTATTATTTTTTGTGCGTGTTTGTGGTCCTCTTTCAAATCAAATCAAGTTTTATTTATATAGCACATTTATAAGCGATTTTTGGTCGAGCCAAAGTGCTGTACATATAATAAGAATAGCCTACAGTAGAGACACTTTACAGCTAATACAACAGCACAGATTGTTCAGAATATCAGTATGAGAAAAACGACACCCTCTGTCCTTAGACCCTCACATCGTACAAGGAAAAACTTCCAGAGAAAACCCACAGTTTAAGGGGAGACACTGTAGGTGAAGGATGCTTCAGGAAAAGACCAAACACTGGATGTCTTTCAGTCGCCAACATGTGTTTTCGAGACACTGATATTAGCGGGGAAATCCTGCAGGACTCAAATGCCTCGTGTCTGTTCCCTTAAACTCATTTGGGAGTGATTACCCATCAGCCCCGGGGGTGCAGAGGAAAGGCAGCGTTACCCCCGGTCTGCACGTTGTTTCTCTTTCAGAAACACAGCGGACTGTTTGTATGATGGGATCACAGACACGCTGCAAACGGTGGCCGCCAAAAGTCGAGTCCAGTGTCTGGAGTTTCATTTTTATTTGCTATAGTTTGGGAAGATTGAAAATCGGTAGGGAAAGCCAGCTAAGTCGGTAGGCGGTAGAAACATGTCAAAAGCGGAAGACTACCGCCCAAATCGGTAGGGTTGGCAGGTATGCCGCACTCATGTTACCGTACTTTCATGTCTGTCGCCATCACAAGTCTCTCACATACTTGAAAAAGTGGACGAAGGACCAACATAAGTAATTCAGAGGAGACTTTTATTTGGTAAAAAATGCCAGCGTGTAGTCTTATTTGTTTACTTTTTGAGTGTAAGCTTAAACCACTTAGCAACAATACAGCTACACTGAACAAAAATATAAATGCAACACTTTTGTTTTTGCTCCCATTTTTCATGAGATGAACTCAAAGATCTAAAACATTTTCTATATACACAAAATAACCATTTCTCTCAAATATTGTTCACAAATCTGAGAAAATCTGTGATAGTGAGCACTTCTCCTTTGCCGAGATAATCCATCCCACCTCACAGGTGTGGCATATCAAGATGCTGATTAGACAGCATGGTTATTGCACAGGTGTGCCTTAGGCTGGGAACAATAAAAGGCCACTCTGAAATGTTCAGTTTTATCACACAGCACAATGCCACAGATGTCGCAAGTTTTGAGGGAGCGTGCAATTGGCATGCTGACAGCAGGAATGTCCACCAGAGCTGTTGCCCGTGAATTGAATGTTCATTTCTCTACCATAAGCCGTCTCCAAAGGCGTTTCAGAGAATTTGGCAGTACATCCAACCGGCCTCATAACTGCAGACCACGTGTAACCACACCAGCCCAGGACCTCCACATCCAGCATGTTCACCTCCATGATCGTCTGAGACCAGCCACTCGGACAGCTGCTGCAACAATCGGTTTGCATAACCAAATAATTTCTGCACAAACTGTCAGAAACCGTCTCAGGGAAGCTCATCTGCATGCTCGTCGTCCTCATCGGAGTCTCGACCTGACTCCGGTTCGTCGTCGTCACCGACTTGAGTGGGCAAATGCTCCCATTCGATGGCGTCTGGCACGTTGGAGAGGTGTTCTCTTCACGGCTGAATCCCGGTTTTCACTGTTCAGGGCAGATGGCAGACAGCGTGTGTGGCGTCGTGTGGGTGAGCGGTTTTCTGATGTCAATGTTGTGAATCGAGTGGCCCATGGTGGTGGTGGGGTTATGGTATGGGCAGGCGTATGGTATGGACGACGAACACAGGTGCATTTTATTGATGGCATTGTGAATGCACAGAGATACCGTGATGAGATCCTGAGGCCCATTGTTGTGCCATTCATCCACGACCATCACCTCATGTTGCAGCATGATAATGCACGGCCCCATGTTGCAAGGATCTGTACACAATTCCTGGAGGCTGAAAACATCCCAGTTCTTGCATGGCCAGCATACTCACCGGACATGTCACCCATTGAGCATGTTTGGGTTGCTCTAGATCGGCGTATACGACAGCGTGTTCCAGTTCCTGCCAATATCCAGCAACTTGGCACAGCCATTGAAGAGGAGTGGACCAACATTCCACAGGCCACAATCAACAACCTGATCAACTCTATGCCAAGGAGATGTGTTGCACTGCGTGAGGCAAATGGTGGTCACATCAGATACTGACTGGTTTTCGGACCCCCCCCAGACCCCCCCAATAAAGCAGCAATGCACGTTTCAGAGTGGTCTTTTATTTTGGCAATAATCATGCTGTCTAATCAGCATCTTGATATGCCACACCTGTGAGGTGGGATGGATTATCTCAGCAAAGGAGAAGTGCTCACTATCACAGATTTGTGAACAATATTTGAGATAAATGGTTATTTTGTGTATATAGAAACATTTTTAGATCTTTGAGTTCATCGCATGAAGAATGGGAGCAAAACCAAAAGTGTTGCATTTATATTTTTGTTCAGTGTAGCTAGCAATATAAAATAGGCTAACTGCACATTTCACAGAGTCAGCTTTTAGCTGATTAACTTTACCTTGTACACCATTTTTAGTAGTTGTTGGACAGCATAACGCCACATGTTATGGTATAAAATATATTATAATTGGTTAACTGGTTAACTATTATAAATATGAATAAGTATATCTATTCAGCAGCACTAGAGCTAGCCAGCATTATAATGATGGCTAATTGCAACATTTGTATAGTCAGATGCTAGCGATAGCTTTAATCTAATTAACATTACAGTGTACAACACTTTGAGTGGCAGTATTATTATTTAGTGGATCCGTGCAACAGCTACTTTATTGGCAGCAGGTGTCCTAAAAGCTTTAACTGTTAACATTAGGTGTTCAGTTTTAAGCTGCATGTCCCCGACGTATATATAATTAGTGTTGGGCAAGTTACTTCCAAAATGTAATACAGTACATATTACTTATTACTGTCTTTTTTAAGTAATAAGTTACATTACAATATTACTGTCTCTGAAATGTAATGAGTTACACTACTTTTATATTACTTTTGAGTTACTTTCACCAAAATAACCGCAAAATAATGGCTAGGTATTTTAAATGCTAAAATGTAGTTTAGTGAAGCAACTGTGTAGGCCCTTAAGGCTACCAACAACTTTTATTACAAGCCTTAGTTGAATACTCGATTATGATTGTAAATGTGACACGTTGTTAATACATTAGTACAGACCTCTGTCAGGGACTGTAAAGACCGTTGTTAAGGAGGATCAAGAAAGAGAAAGGAAAATGAAAAAGTAGTTAAAAGACGGAGCGCTGGACGTCAGATAAATTTGGCCTTGAAATTTCACCGATATCTGTTACGGTTCTTCAACAAAACATTCACATGTAAAGGCACGGACCAACAAGTCCTCCAACTCATGTATACGACCAAATGGGCTGATTGTTCAGGCCCTTATTACGACCAAATATGTTGTTTGTTCAAGCGCTTAATACGTCCTATAATTACGTTTTAAAGTGTTCGCCCTCTAGTGCTCCCGTTGAATGCAAACGTTACAGATGGTCATTTATTCACAAATAACTCTCTCTGTAAAATCCTAAATTGTAGGATAGTTTGGCCATTAAAACGCTTTTTGATTACATTTCTAGCGAGAAGTGTATATTGTACTTTTAGAATCCACGTCCAGTCGATATGTAGGATCTATAGTTAGATAGATATAACAAAGATTATTTGAGGTTTCGTCAGGAGAACGTGTATATGCGGCAGCCACCATGTAAAGTTACGGGTTGAAAACAGTATTTCCGGTCTCAACGTTTTCATAATAAAACCAATGATCAAATGATTTAACAGTGATATCTGCAGTACTCATCCACTAAAAAAAATCAGTTTATCCTTGTTAATTATACGACATTAATTGGTTTAAATTGTGTACAATGCTTTTGTGTTTTTCCCATAGGTTTTTCACTTTCGATTCTGAGGGACACATTTCTTTTTTCAGAGGTTTTGATAGGCTAAAACATCGATTGTTTTAGCCGCAATGCATTTCGGGATATGGTGTTTATATGATATGAAATCAGAAAAACATTTTTTTTAAATAAAATAATACTTTATTCCGAGTGTTCTTGCTTTTCTCTTTGGAAGTCATCACATAACGGCTTTGTAATACACGGTTCGGCTGCATTAAATATTACAGATCTGCCGTAGTTCTCTATTTATAGAGCCCTATTCAGAAGACCTTTTGACAAACTGTAAGAAATGCCGCCGAAACTGAAAACTTGACGTGGATCATAAATATATTCAACAATTAAACAACATATTCCATTTATTTTCACACAATACGTCTCCTTGCAGTATCAACACTAATTCGGCTGACTTTTACATTTGATCTAATTCACAGATAGGTTATATTTACACCATAACGGTGCACAGCTGATATAAAAGGACTGTAGTTTTTAAAGATATTACTGATTTTCTTTGAATGTAAGAATGTAAATACTGAGTCTGAAATAGTATAGCAATATGCTGTAAAATTATGTGAAAGCATGCATAAAACTACACATCTTCAGATGTTATACATAAGTGTCCTACATTTATAATACAAAGTTATTATGGCTGTGTGTACCTTGTGTGCACCTCCTAGTGGTTAAAGCACGTTATTGAATTATTGTTATATTTGATTAAAAAAATATTAAGAGTACATACTTTCATAGGGGGAAAGTATAAATATAGAATGTAAAAAATCAAGAAGATACTATAAGTGATCTCTACAATAAAACAGTTTAGTGCAGAATGTACAAAGATATTAATAGGAAGAGGTGCAAAACAGAAAAACGAATTAACCTTTATTTAAACATTAAATAACAGATTAAGGTCTTCTTTTAAATAAGAAAAACATTTTGGGGGTATCTATCTACAGATAAATATTAAGCCTGAGAAAGTACTTAACGTCTAATATATTGCTTTCCTGCAATGTTAACTATGTTGAAGCACTTATTTTTAACTGATATTATACATATGAATTATACTCTTATGTATGTAGATAGAATAAGAACTTTGCAGAATATGACAGTTTGATGGTGGAGGTACACACATATTGATAGATGTCTTGTTGAGGAACCTGTGACCCAAGTGTTTCATTCATTGCATAACTACACCGTAGTTGTGTATATGATATGTCAATAAACCTTTGAAAATCTTGAAAGGGATGTGCAAAATAGCCATAATATACAGTCTTTAATTAACTATTAGTAGAGAATAACGAGTAATGAATATACTATTACTCGTTTCCATTCATGTCAATTGCAGATACATGTTTAGTCTTCTCAAGCACCAACTATCAATCAGAATCTGCAAAGTAACTCAAATTAATGCAGTGGAGTAAAAATACCAGGTTAACCTCTGAATTGTAGTGGAGTAGAATTACAAAGTAACAATGAGCTGTCATGTGGGTATTAATGCTGCGCATTATGGACACAAGCGATTTTCACCCATTTATTAATTATATGTTTTACATTTGATAACACCAATGTGTTTAATACTGGCAACTTCTAATTGTGGGAAAAACGAAAACGTTCAGTAGAGACGTCCCATAGAACATTTTGCGAAACACAATAGCCAGCATGTGTAGTTCTGGGGGGGCGTTCGATTCCAGTTTTGGATAGTGTGGCGTGGTTTCGTTCCATTTCACACAGCTGTTTGACGCTCTGCGTAACCTTACGGGGACTGTAGTCCTAAACAATAGCTGGGGATTATGGGTAGTGTAGTGTCTTCGGCCATCCTAAACTCAGAAATGTTGACAATCGCAATGATGCTCGAAATGTCCCTTATAGGCCTACGTCTGTTTCCGGTTATTTTTATTTTGAAATTCAGTTCCTGACGGACGCCAAAAAAGCCCGAGATTATGGAATTAAACCAATAAATAAAAGCAAGGATAATTGTGTGTTATTGGTGAGTAAATAACAGTGTGTTATTTTGAAAAGAATAACGAATTAGAAGGAACAAAATATTTAAAAATACAGATTTCCATATTCTGAGGCTCTGAGCCCCATTTATTTTCCTCACAGACGGCAACAAAAGTCCGAAATTATACGATTTAAAATAAAAGCAATAATTGCGGCTTGATATTGAGTAAGAACATGTTTTTATGAACCACACAGCTTCCGGTCTTCCTCGACCCGACCGGAGAAAAAGACATGCTGCAGGCAGTAGAAATACATTGCTTTGAAAATCATGCTGTGCAACACGAAAAAAAGGGGCAAATCGTATTGGTGAACACGAATCAATAGATTACAAATCGTGTTGGTGAACACGAAATGCCGTGAGACTGGGTTGGCCCATGCTCTTGCGTGGGGCCAGAGACATGTTGTATGAAGTCAAAAGCATATAAAACATAAAGAAAGTCTTTAGCTAGTGGTTTCGAGATACAACAGACATGCACATTAAAATCCCCGACAATTAAAACGCTGTCATAGTTTGTCACCAGCGACGTGCAGTCAGGAGAGGCAGGGGAGGCAGAGCCTCACCTGTAATACTCATAGACTGGCCATACTACAATGTAACGGAAAAACAACTAAAGAAAAACTAAATAGTAATAATAAAATGTCTCCACTGATCTGTGTTGTAAATGTGATTTATGTTTGATTCCAATCGCTTTTTATAGTCAAAATCAGCAAATTTGCCGAGCTCCGCTACAACTACGGGTAGCGATGAGAAGTGAGGCAGGGACGAGCTCTGCCTCACGTAAGCCCACAGTAACTGGCTGGAGCGCGGGCACTAATTTAGCGCGGGCACTTATTTTGTGAGCGCGCTCAAGCCAGTTACTGTGGGGTGAGGTGAGGCACAGATGAGCTCTGCCTCACCTCAAAATGCGTCACCCCACAGAAACTGGCTGGAAAGCGGGCACTAAGCGCATGCCTGTTACCATCTCACTGTAGGTCACCAATGTAATGTTTGTAGATCCCTTTATTACATTTATCCTTGCCATCCATAGTCTCTAAATAACTTATTTCACGTATATATGATATTTAGGCTCACTGGTCTCATCATACAACGGCAATGAAAAAAGCACCAGGGGAGGCAGCCATAACCTCTGCCGCACTGAAGGGGGCGCACGTGAGCCCACAGGTCCTTGTTGCTACTGTTATTCTACGCAGAGACGGTAGAAGTAGACGCGAACAACAAACTAGACTTTTGAAATGAGAGGAAGATAAGGAGGACTTTTACAAAAAAGTAATAGAGATTGTTGTCCAGAAGGATAGCATGGACTTCATCTTCAAGTCAAGGTAAGACCACAATTGTAATGAAAATGGGATCTTACTAAGAAAGAACAATCCAATATTTAGATTGTGGGTATCCTTTTGTTGAACGGTCTGTTTAAAATGAATCGAAGCATCAGACCAAAAAAGCTTTTGAAAATAACAGAATATTTCGATTAAGGTCAGAATATAATATTTGTAAATCTGACTCTGAAAGAGTCAGTGCCTCACCAGCCATGAACCTCACCACACGTCACTGTTTGTCACGATACCGGCCAATAGTTCAGAGAACTCCTTTATAAAGTATATGTTGTACTTGGGCGGTCGGTAGACCACCGCACACAGTACAGGATTAATCCGTCCCAGGCCCACAGGCTCAGTTCAAAGGAGGAGAATGAGATAGACGGCGTGGGTTTGCAGTATAAACTGCTCCTAAAGACAGTCGCTATACCTCCTCCACGACCCGTGGTTCGTGGATAATTAATGAAACTGCACTCCGGAGGCAATAGCTCTGTAAAAGCAGCAGACTCACCCGCAGACATCCAGGTTTCCGTTATAAAAAGCACATCCACAGCATGTGACGTGAAGAAGTCCTGGATGATGAAAGTTTTGTTTGCGATCGATCTCGCATTTATCAGCGAGCCTTTAGTTGGAACCGGGGCAACAGTCGCGTGAGTTTCACGACCCAGCGACCGAAGGTTGCGGCGGTTCACTCCATCAGGGGGGGAGAGGCGAGACCACTGGGGGCGCAGGATATGCAGATCTTGAGTCGGGTCAGCGACAGGTACCGGCCAGGCGGCGAAAACAAGGTCCATATTCCGGGGGAAAAGGGTGCTGAGCCAGCTCAGGAGACCACGCTAGCCACGCTTTCACCCTAACCAGCCGGCCACTGCGTGTGCCTCGGCGTCTGCGTCTTCGGGGTAACGAGGGACCGGCCCGCAGTAGGTGTGCAGGTACATCCGATAGAAGGGGGGGAGGGGGGGTGTGTCCACCCTGGCCAAACCTCGCAAAAAAGCCCACATTTTCATCGATCTTAAGCAGCTCGTGTCGGTTGTATACTAACAGAGAGTCTATGGTCCTTGTCACTGAGCAAAACAGACACAGAACAAACACTAGTACTAAAACAGAGATGCTTGGACGGCCTGCCAGACAACCCGGCGCCATCTTGGAAATCAGTATATGATCAAGCTACAGAATGTGCTATCGATACACTGAGGAATGGAACCACGGCAGACTATTCAAAACTGGATTCAAGCGGGTCCACCCCCCGGCTAAAATAACTGGATGACCAACCTGCCTGTCAGCCTTCCATCTGTGCACAAATTTATCTCGTGCCCTCATTGGTCATGTGCGCGTTCATGTGTGTTGGAGGAGGGGCTCTGTAAGGAAGTGGCAGATTTGTTCCAGCTGTGTATTTTCAAATTCTAGGTACTCGAGCTGGTTACTCCAAAATGACCTACCCCACCTTTAAAGAGCAACTTGCAGGTTTTTTTTTTTTACAATATTTGTGATAAAACCTTGCCTGAAAATTACAATTAAAAAAGTTAATGCAGGATTTGATATGTTTTACAAGACATAAGGGCAGGAATTCAGAGGGAAAGGAGCCATTTTGAGCTCTGCTACTAAAAACTGCTTTTTTTCAACGTCATACGTCAAACGCGTCATATTACGTCACATGGGGGAACAACTTTCTCGTATTGGTCAGAGAAGGAGTACGAGAAAGTTGTGTAGACGCGGTAGTAGTTGGTAGTTGGTTTGAGCGGTTGTTTTATTGAGCTGGTATTTTTCGGGAGTTTTACCTTGTATTTCACCATTTGTAATCATGGTGAAGTATTGTGTTTGTGCAGGTTGCACACATTACAGCCTGTCAGGACATCGAGTCCACAGTTTCCCTAACAGGAAAAGGACGGGAGCTAGCTTTCGGTCCTGGTTGCGTTTTGTGCAGGCGAAGAGACAGGATTTCAATGCCGCGTCTGTGACGAAAAACGCGGCCGTTTGTGGCGCACATTTTTGACAGGAGGATTATGAGGTAGGTGATCTGATGGAGTTCAGGATGGGGTATCGAAGCCAGGACCGTGTGAGGCTGATGGCTAGTGCGGTTCCGTCAATACACCTATCTTCTTTATCAGCTCCGGTAGCAGCAGCAGCTCCACGAAAACGTGAACTGTGCACCGTAAGTATTGTTTTCTAACGTTTGCTAACTTCCAAATTAGTCAGTATAATGATTTCAATAATGACAAGCAACGTATGGTTAGTATTTATTGCTGTAAGTTAATGTAGCTAGCTTGTTAAATCCACTTGCTAAGTCATAATGGATAATGTTAGCTAGAATTGGCATCCTATTTTGTAAAACCTACCATTAGGCATAATTGTTATATCCCCGAAGTGTGGTTATGTAACTAGCGTGGGGACTTTATTTGCATAGCTAATGGTGCAGTTGCTATTTATTTTCATGTGTAATGTTGCTGTGTTTCAAGACTTTGGGAGACAACGGTACTGCATGTCACGAAGGGACAGATTCACCTACAGCCAGTAATGCTGGTCTTATAGACCCAGAGCAAGAGGTCGTCTCTCCTCTTCACTGCGGCTCACAGTGTAACCTCAGACCTTTCCATCGTTCATCAGGTAGTGTAAATGTAACACAGAAGTAGCGCGCCCATTTGACACCAAAACGCGGTAAAGACTCGGCATAGCTTTGTACATGGGTTACATTCCCTCTAAATCTAGGGGTACCAAGGGAAGTAACAAAACACAACGTTGATCAGACTAGTCAGTTGATCAATACATACATACAGTGTGATGGCTTGAACTAGTGGGAGAAATGGCACTGTTTGTCTGTAGCCAATGCCTTGAACCTCTGCAAAAATGGCATTAGAAGCATTAGAAAGTCGCTGTTAACTTGCGGTCTGCAATGCGTGTCACGCTCGCGCACACAAGTAAATATATGCACGTCCATTCTCACAACGCGTCAGACACAAGAAAATATACATTAAAGGGGAGCTATCATACAAAATGCACTTTATGCTGTCTTTTATACATAAATATGTGTCTCCGGTGCGTCGGGGAACTCACGCAGCGTCAGAAAATAAAACCCTCTCTGTTTTCCTCCGTACCCAAATCTTTTAAAAACAGGGGTACAACGAGCGGATACAGATTTGCTGCCAATCTGACGTCAAATCGGCTGCGGACCCACAGAAAGTTGCCGCAAGAGAAAAAGCATTTGAGCTCCATACTGTACAGAAATAATCTTTGATGTGGTTTAGAACAGGATGGCGTTTTATCACAGCAGAATTTTACTTTATCCCCGGTAGAATTCTGATCAGGCATTAGCTCCGTCTCCTCTTTTTTTTTAAGCTAAGGACCCAAAATCTGCGTTGCTCTTGCCCATTCCCAAACCGCCCCCTACACCCTACCCCTCCGTTTGCGCGTTCATACGGAGGGTCCGCCATATTGAGGGCTGTTCCAAATCAGTCAGTATCTGGTGTGAGGGGTAGGGTTAGGGTTAGGGTAATGTTGTGAATCGAGTGGCCTGTGTTCGTCGTCCATTACATACGCCTGCCCATACCATAACCCCACCACCACCATGGGCCACTCGATTCACAACATTACCCTAACCCTACCCCTACCCCTCACACCAGATACTGCCTGGTTTTCGGACCCCCCCAGACCCCCCCCAATAAAGCAAAACTGCACGTTTCAGAGTGGCCTTTTATTGTGGCCAGCCTAAGGCACACCTGTGCAATAATCATGCTGTCTAATCAGCATCTTGATATGCCACACCTGTGAGGTGGGATGGATTATCTCGGCAAAGGAGAAGTGCTCACTATCACAGATTTTTTCAGATTTGTGAACAATATTTGAGAGAAATGGTTATTTTGTGTATATAGAAAATGTTTTAGATCTTTGAGTTTATCTCATAAAAAATGGGAGCAAAAACAAAAGTGTTGCGTTTATATTTTTGTTCAGTGTATGTTGAAGCACTTATTTTAACTGATATTATACACATGTATTATACTCTTACTGTATAAGATATATGTAGATAGTATAAGAAATGTGCAGAATAAGACAGTTTAATGGTGGAGATACACACATATTGATAGATGTCTTGTAATGCACTGTTGAGGAACCTGCGACCCAAGTTTTTCATCTCCGACCTTGTCAGGTATTGAACAATCAATAAATAAAGAACACAGAATTATTAAATATAAAACACAGAATTTGTGTGATTATACTAAATGATTTACAAATAAACACCACTGCATATTTACAACTGTTACACATGCTGATGTAATGCAAATGTTCCAACTTGGGAACAATAAAGTATATCTTATCTTAAGATGATCGATGGCTACTGCCATATTTTCAAAATGTGCCTCTGAACCTTGACAAGTGCATGTTTCAGGCTCATCAATGAACAACAGGAGGGGTCACAGACATAAGACCAGCTGTTAAATAAAGCTCTTCTGACCTTAGCTGGCATGTGGGTATATATATTAATGCTGCCCATTATGGGCACAAGCAATTTTCACCCATTTATTAATTATATGTTTTAAATTTGAGTGTTTCCTATCCCCTAAACCTCCAGGGATGTACACATCTAGTGGGGAACGTTCTCACAACTTTGACTAACGTTACCTACAGGTTCTAATAAGGTTTTAAAGAAATGTTTTAATCTGATGTTCAAATAACCTTTTTAGGATGTTTATTTTTTCAAATAACGTTCCTATAAGGTTTAAGGTTAACTAAGACATAACGTTTTAACTGCAACATTCAGAGGATGTTCTGAGGATGTTATTGAGGCCTGAGATGACAGAAAGTTTTTTTATAAAACGTTCCTTTAATGTGATATGTTAACAAAGGTGGAACGTTTTGCCTGCAACATTCTAAGGATGTGTTTTGGACACATTAAAGATTTATAAAACGTTCCCTCAATGTTACATGATAACCAAAGAAGAACATTTTGAAAGCAACATTTGGATAATGTTTTCAGGAGGTTATTCTTTTTTTATAAAATGTTCCTGTGATGTGAAATATTAACACGGTTATGGTCAACGTCAGATTTATTTGTAGTGCGCTTTAAAAAACAAACTTGTTGCATTTGTTTGAAAAGAATGTTTAAAACAAATCTGATGTCACCACAAGCACGTAATTCATGATATTGCACGTTTGCGTAGGCATGTCTGAGTTCCCAGCTAGACATTGTTGGTTCTAAAAACATTCTGAGAATGCTACCATTCATTGTTCTAGGAATGGTTTAATCGAGAAGTTTTATTTTGGTTCCTAGAATGTACTTCTGAAAGGTAGGATAACGTTCTCTAAAAACATTCTTAAAATGTTTGGTGATAACATTGTTCAAACATTATACCCCAAGAGTTTTTGTTGTTTATGCACATATCTCTATTCATATGGATCGAATAACACTTAGAAAACCAAAGACAGACATATAGAAGAATGGACCGACTATCACTGCCCGTCCCTGAAACCCCTGGTAGTGGGTTAGTGCCACCCCCCACCTGCCTGCTGGTCTGCTCTACACGGCTGGGAGCAATCTCCAATCAACCACACCTGCAAACTGCTCATCAGCCACACTATGAAAGCCTGCAGCCTGCACTCATTCCCTGCCGGATTGTTGCCGTGAACGGTTTGCTGCGTGCCGCTCTAGCTTTTTACCAGCATATTCTTTGACAACTTTGCCTGCTTTTGCCTCACACTCATTTTTGTGTCTCTCCCAGGAGGAATCCAAGGCCTTCCACACTCCCAAGACCAGCCAGGCCTCTCTACCCACCCTGGAACAACTGTTTCCCACTGCCGCCATAACCAACCTCCACTCCCAGCTCCCCTTTTCTAATAAACAAATGTTACTTTCACCAGCTGATTCCGAGTCATCCTTTTACATGTGTTAATAGTCAAATTCCAATAGTTAAGTAACCTATCAAAATCATCCTAATGACACAGTGGTCAGTCCACTTACCCAGGAATTTTCAGTTGAACAATTACAGGAATATTATGTCTTTATGTTCTAATGATGTAAACATATTTTAGTAAATTGTTACCACAGAACATTTGCATAATGTTTTAAACATAAAGCATGTTATCCTTCTCTAAAATAATAACATTTTGGCAACATAAACACATCTAACTTGCAGGTGAAAACATTGTAAGAACAGTAGGGCATAATGTTCTAACAATGTTATCAAAAACATTTAAAGAATGTGTTTAGAGAACGTTATCCTACCTTTCAGAAGAACGTTCTGGGAACCAAAAGAAAACTTCCCGCTGAAAACATTCCTAGAACAATGAATGTAACATTCTCAGAATGTTTTTAGACCCAAACATTTCTAGCTGGGTACACAGTTTAATACTGGCAACTTCTTATTATGGGAAATACGAAAACGTCTTTTAAAACTACAACTCCCAGTAGAGACGTGCCATAGAGCGTGTTGCAAAACACACAATAGCCAGCATGTGTAGTTCTGGGGACGGGGTGGGGGACGGGGTGGACCCGTTCAAATCCAGTTTTGGACAGTCTGCCGTGGTTCCATCCCATTTCAAGTGCTGTTCGAGGCTCGGCGTAACCTCGGAGCACACTCAAACATCCAATCACAGAGTTTGAGGACTATCACGGGGTTTGTCAAGCGAAGCGGAGAGAATACTTACTTCCGGGTGTAAAATTATCTAAAGCAACTACTATGAGCTGCTCCGACCCTCGGTCCTGACGGACTCCAACTTGTGTTTATTAATCAAACAAATAAATAAACACAAGGATAATGATGTGTTATTGTTGAGTAAATAACAGTGTGTGGTTTAGAAAAGAATACAAAATTAGAAGGAAAAAACTATGAAACCATACAGATTTCAGTATTCTGTGCCCCTACTCTCCCCATAACTGACGGCAACAAAAGTCCGACGTTATTCAATTAAAATAAAGAAGTAAAAACAATAAGTGTGGCTTGATATTGAGTCAGAAAAAGGTTGATAAACGCTGTGAGAATGGATCTGCGGAGAGCATTTCCCGGCAATCCCAACTCGTCTATTACCAATGTTCAGGGAGCTCTATGCAAGTCAATGGTACGCCCTGCCCCTTGAAAACTGACTCTCAAAGGGGTACCCTGTGCGTAATATGGTGACAGGGAGGGGCCCTGACCGTCCGTCAACATGTGACGGGTTGGGAGTGAGAACGTGTTGTTGTGCAATGCATCATGTGAAAAAGTGACAGATCCCCCAACAAATCTGCTACATCGTGTCCAATGTCGGCTCAGTCAAAAGAACGTTTCTATTTACATTGGCTTTTAAATATGTTATGCGAGGATTATTTTGTGTGCATGACAAGAAGCAGTGCTTTATTTTCTGTATTCAATTTCACGGCTTCGGTTATCAAAAACTACCAAACCTAATTAAAATCTAATTAGATTATCACTCAAATTGTGATTGTGTGAGAC
This sequence comes from Gymnodraco acuticeps, assembly GCF_902827175.1. Classification (NCBI taxonomy): domain Eukaryota; kingdom Metazoa; phylum Chordata; class Actinopteri; order Perciformes; family Bathydraconidae; genus Gymnodraco; species Gymnodraco acuticeps. The sequence goes on along the minus strand of NW_022990118.1, from coordinate 184,406 downwards.
TCTTTGGTAATGTAATATAGCTCAATAACATTAACATTATGAGAAAAAGAGCCATGTACTGTATAATATGTCAAAAATGAATCCTAACGTGGCATTAGAACAGTCAATATGTTGTCAGTACATTTGGAAGACTTCACTTTGAAATATTCTCTCTCTGTATAATAGGATTTGTTTTGTGCCATGACAAGAAGCAGTGCTTTATTTTCTGTATTCAATTTCACTGCTTCGGTTATCAAAAACTACCAAACCTAATTAAAATCTAATTAGATTATCACTCAAATTGTGATTGTGTGAGACTCTTTGGTAATGTAATATAGCTAAACTCAATAACATTAACATTATGAGAAAAAGAGCCATGTACTGTATAAAATGAATCCTAACGTGGCATTAGAACAGTCAATATGTTGTCAGTACATTTGGAAGACTTCACTTTGAAATATTCTCTCTCTGTTTTAGTTTTTATTCACTCAAGTCTCTCTGAACACACATTTAGAGAAAGATCCTGGACTTGTGGAAGGATATTACAAATGAGATTAAACAGGTGTTGGGCATTAGTGAAGAGTAGGGTATAATTAGTTTTACCTATGTTGTCCTTTAGGCAAGAAGAAACGATATAGAAGTCAAGTGACAACAACAACCTTTACTTCAGGATTTATTAGCATGAATGACTAAGCTAGACAGTATTTTTTCCAAAAACTGTCTGAGGATCAAAGTGAGCCACTTAACCGCCCATGAGGCCCTAAAGTTAAGTTAAGTCTCTGAAGTATACGATTGTATTTCAATAGTTTTACACAACTTATGTGTTTCTTATGTTTTAAACATTGTAGAAATGACAACATTCTTGAACCAAACAGTTGGAAAGAGAAAGGTTTAGCAGGTAGGGTGTGAAGAGGTCACATGATCCAGTAGGTCGGCTGAGGGGAACTGGTCTTGTGTAGCTTAATACAGAATCTTGATAGAATGAATTATATTCTTTTAGGTCTACAGCTCTGAACATCTTAAGAAACCACTGCAGCATCAACAGTTTATCTTGTTTTACTATTTATTGGTATCGGTTTGAGTAGTGCACACATCTCTTATTTTATTCTATAAACTACTGACAACATTTCTCTGTTTTGGAATCCAAAAGACAATGGAATGGCTGCCAATCATGTAAAGATTGAGATTAAGAAGAGCTGTAGATTTGTTCAATAATTTTAAGGCATGCCACCATGTGTCCTATGTCTGGCAGGAGTTCTTTGACAATCTGGTTAAAGTGATAGACGGATAAGAGACCAGTGGCGGCTGGTGGAAATTATTTTAGGTGGGGCTATTGTAATGGTGAATGAACCACACGGGGAACATTTTGAGGAATGACCCCTTAAATGATGACTTCTGGTGATGTTAGAGATATGAGAAGACTGATCAATTCCTCCATAATCTTCAGTGTGGTTATGAATCTTCCAAAACTTTTAAACACCTTGTCCTGGACATAGTTTCTACAGTAAACTGTGCAACAGTACAGTACGTCCACACAAACTGCAGAACACCGGTTCTTTGGGAACACTCAAATCAGGAGACTAAATACGAACATTATATGCAAACGCAGACGTGGTTCAGAAACACAGAAATATTAGAAAACAGACCATCAAGGAAAACAATCTAGTTTGATGGATGCTGTCAAAACTCAACAATATACAATAATATGTGTGTGTGTGTTTATTTATCACGGGCACATAGTATCTGTCCCCGGCTGTTTGAAGAGCAAGCATGGGAAACAAAAGACAGCATTTACCTGTTTGCATCCAGCTAGTCACACACACAGTTACAATCACACTCCCTGTAATTGATGTAGCAGGATGAGCAGTAAATAGTGTTGTAAGGCATATTCTTTTTAGCCTATCACCGCCAGGGGGCACCCTATAAAGGGGCAGAGGCTTCTAGCTGGCGGCCTCTTGTTCGCTGGTGCCCAGACCAGAGCCATATAATAGATTCTAATAATAATTCTATTATATGGCTCTGGCCCAGACCTACCCACTTCCGTTCTTGCCGTGTTTTGCTTCCGCCACTGGCGTAGGTATGTTGTAGGAGAATAGCTGGCTTCAGGTAAAGTTTCACAATTCTCTATCATACTTACGTGTAGTCACGTTTTGTTTTGTATAGCGGAGGGTCTTCCTGGCGATGCCCGTCAAGTAACCGTAACATAGAGAGCATGAAACTCTCTCCTCTCTGCCTGATCGGTATGTACGGCGATTTGTTCAGTCCATTCACCACACCTTTTCTGAACATTAATATTATACTTGTGTGTTTATTGTTAATCTAGGGCCAAGCTAAGGCTTTAAAGAACCGCTGCTGTTTTGCTGCACCGAAAAGAGACGGGTTTCTGGCGCAGGGTCATCACCCGTACTGCTGATCCTGTGTGCTGCTAAGTGCTAGTTGATTGTCTGCGTCTGGCTATCGTGTCTGGTCCGGTTTGGCATTGCCTATGGCAGTATCATTACCTGCCCTACCGTTCCTGTGCTGCTGGACACTACTTAAATTGTTCGCTTTTGACTACTGTGGTTGGGCCGGTTTAGCGTTGCCTACTCTGCACTATAGGTCCGCTCGGACCGCTCCCCTAGTGGGATTTTAGTGACTGGACTGCTGGGCTAACTCCTTCTGTTTAGTTATTCTTTCTTTCACCAATTTCAACTATTTTGTTTACTTTGTTCTTTTTCATTAATAGTTTATTTTTGTTTATTCCTATTTTCTTTTGTTATTTTCTTTCTTTTCTTTTGGCTTATTTTATACTTAATTAGTGTCGATATATCTTTGGTCAATTCATTGTTTGTTTATATGATAATGGTTTTGGTTTAGGTTTTCTTTCTTTGCTTTTTGCATAGTTTTGTTAATGCCGCATGATTGCCCGTATGGCTGTGGCTTATTTTGGTGTATTTCATTTTGAGTCATTCTGTGTTTTTGTCCCCCACTTATTGTGTTTTCCCTTGTTTTCCTGTTTTAGTTACTGAGAGCTGAAGGTGGTGGTATTGGTGTCCGAGGTGGTGGCTTCCCCCTTTCCGTGTGATGTGCTTCCCCCGGGTTTTTGGATCTTTTCTCCGTGTGATTGTGTGAGTGTGGAACACGTGTGACTCATTCGTTGACCCTCTCCCCCACTGGTAAGCCTCAGCCACCTTGTTCGTTTTCCCTTTTGGATATAGCCCTGTGAGACTGTTTTTATCAATTGTATTTTTACTATTGTATACAAATAAACTGTTCTATTTTTGATAATTGGACCACGTCTCTTGTTCCATGAGTAACCGAACCTGTGTGTCCTAGTGACTTAAAACTTGTCACATTTCCCTGGGTGAAATTCCCGGGGTGGCGTTGTCGGACTTAGTGGTTTAACCTAACTGTTAAATGAATATATTTATTCTGCGGCCACTGCTACATTGACATCATTAATAGATAGTTTAGCTTCTCACCATCATTTGCTGTGGCCCACTGATGTTAACGATCGTAACTGAAAGGCTGCCTGTCAAACGTAAACATTCAGCCACGTGACTCGCAAACTCTCGCGAGAGTTTTACACAAGACGGATCCTTTCTAGCCATAACCAACTCACAGACTGCACTGGGCGCTGACATTGGCGCCCGGTGATCATCAGATTTGATTACGCTGATTGGCTGAAATTATGTTTCGGAGGCTTAGTTTACAGATAGCAACAGTCAGCTGCTGCTGCACTGGTTGAGGGCTCCTCTCTTAGCGCCCAGACGAGAGAGGGTAATGATACACGGGCAAGGCCAGGTAGGAAGAGTGTGACTTATCAGTAACTTTAGACATCGTAACACCATTTTAAACGAGATTTTATTGTAGATTATACATTTTACTGATACCAATTATATAATATTTACCTTTTACGAGTGCAGACGCGTTTCTGCTTGCTCTTGCTTCTGCTTACTTTTTTATGCTGTTTTTCTTTTTCTGAAAACTTCGAACAGCAGCTCCTGGACATTAACTTATCACTGGGACAGTTATTCTTCGTAAATAGACGGAGGGTTTCAGCCATATTTCAATATATTTACGACGACCTCAGTCTTACAGTGGTGTGGCCTAGCAACAGCTAAAGCCTGGTACAGCATGCTATTTAGCTTAAGCTAGTTAGCAGCAAAATGCCTCCGTTCTCTACAGATGACTTCCACAAACTTCTACAGAAGATGGCCGTGTTGAAAATGAAAATGCAACGGTTGGAAGTTAACGTGGAAGTGAATGGACTTGGTTGGAATGACACCACTTTACCAGTGTTGCAAAATAATGGACAAAGCCATGCTAACTGAAAGCTAGTTAGCAGCTACAAGGATTCCAATGAACAAGGGGGCTGTGTACCGGGTAATACATCTAAAGGTTATAAATCTACAAGTGGTAGTCCTCCCGGGAACTCTCTGGGTGCAACGCCGAAGAGTAAATCATTTCCATGGGATTTGGGAGGACGAACAACAGGCAGAGCCCAGCGCTCTGAAATCTGTGATGCGACCGGCTGGCCTGCATTGTTATCACCCAGGAAGAGCGCCTCTTCAACCCCTATTCATACTAGGAAACAGCAGTGGACAGCTGCTAAAGGGAGAACTACAAAAAATCCTCCTAAACCACCAAGTGTGCCAATCCAGAACAGATACGCTCCGCTGACCGAGAACCGGAGATCTGATGACCTGGATAACCTGTCCTCTTCACACAGCAGGGTAAGGACCAATAGCTACTCCAAAAGTAAAAGGCTAGAGGGAAAGCTAACGACTGGGCCTGAAACTCTTATTGTGGGTGACTCTGCTGTAAGAGATGTAAAAAGTCTGTGTAGTAAGAACAACACCAAAGTACTCTGTTTTCCCAAGGATAAGGTCTCTGACTTGGCTGAGAAGATCCTGCATATTTGGGCTGAACATTGGAACAAATGATGTTGTGAAACAACAGTCAGAAGTGCTGAAAAAAGACTTGAAATGTCTGTTGGAAACTGTCAGCTCTCTAAATGCAGAGGTGTTCATCAGTGGCCCTCTACCGCCAGTCAGAAGAGGAGTGGAGAGATTCAGCAAATTGTTTGCACTGAACACCTGGCTTTCAACTGTCTGTACTGACCATTCTGTCCATTTTATTGACAACTTTAACTTTTTCTGGGACCGCAGACATCTTTTTAAGGCAAATGGAGTTTGCCTGAACAAGTCAGGAGTGAAATTGTTTATCTCTAACATATTCAACTGCCTACGTCATCAATCTGTTCCCTCTGCCAAGGACAAGCAACAAGAGGAATCAAAACAAGAGAAAGACACAACACATCGCTCAGAAAACCTTGAAAATCTATCACTGCACCCGCCTGAGGAATGTCTTGATTATGGGAGACAAATGGAGGACTCTCCACCGTCCTTCATCCCACAGCTCTCTCTACTCTCTGTTCACCCTTTCACCCTCGCCCACCGTCCTGGAGATCGGTGAACACATGAAGGAGATACAGAGGGTTGGCACCGATTCCTTCCTGGAGTTCAAAGACCAAACTAAGGCGATACGCAGGGCTGGCACCATGTCCTTTACCCCCGCTCCTCAACGACGCCCATCAAAATCACCGAAGCAGAGATACGCACCACCTCCCTCGTATCCGTCACTGTGCCTACGTCAACCACCTCTCCCCCTGGACACACACCAACACCCACGTCACCATGCCTACCACAATCATTCGGACCAAAACGTCCTCCCCCCCCCTTCAAGACTGCTGTCTCCGAAGCCTGATAAGGATGTGTGTGTAAAAAACGCAAACATTGACTGATATATGCTGGGTCCAGGCTCAAGGGCGTATGGCACTCTCAACTCTTTCCAGGACATGCCGGGGCCTTGCCTGCCTGTAGCTTTGCCGATATCTGTGTTGATAGGTAATAGATTAAGAGCGGTGAATCATCTTAGATACAGGAAGCGCTCAAACGTTTGTGTGAGTTTATCTAATTTAGCAGTGATTCCATGTCAGCCACAGCTTGTTACAAAAAACCTGACTGATAGTGTGTTCAACAAACTTAAACTAGCTTTATTAAATGTCAGGTCTTTGGCAGGTAAAACATTTTTAATCAATGATTTTATCACTGAGCACAATCTCGATTTTATGTTTTTAACGGAAACATGGATTGAACAAAATAACAGTGCAGCTGTCCTTATCGAATCAACCCCTCTCAACTTTAGTTTTATGAGTCAGGAAAGAATGCATAAGAGAGGAGGTGGAGTTGCTATTTTATTCAATGATTCCCTTCAATGCAGGAAGACATCTTATGGGAACTTTGCTTATTTTGAATATGTGGCCCTTCAGCTGAAATGTTCCTCTCGAGCTCTGTTCCTAAATATCTATAGACCACCCAAATACTGTGCAAGCTTTTTTGATGAATTTACTGAACTGCTGTCTATAGTGTGTATTGACTTTTACCGTCTAGTCATTGTTGGTGATTTTAACATCCATGTTGACAACACCCAGGACAGAGGGTCTAAAGAACTGTTTTGTGTTCTTGATAAATATGGACTGACTCAGCAAGTGACGGAGCCCACGCACAATAAGGGACACACTCTGGACTTAATTATCTCAAAGGGTCTGAATATCTCTAAGGTTGTGGTGACTGATGTTGCACTCTCTGATCATTCCTGTGTTTTCTTTGAGAGCTCTATTTCTGTTCACAAAAATGTTCAAAAAGAGGTAACCACAAAGCGATATTGAACTGAAAACACTAGGGAAATGTTTACTCAGAATTGTTCTTCCGCACTTGCCCCTGCTAACATCTCAGTAAATGAGCTAGTAGTTCATTTTAATTAAAAAATTAAAAATGTTATAAATGCCATTGCTCCAACTAGGGTAAAGGAAGTGACTGGCAAGAAAATATCTCCATGGAGAAAGGCCATGACCGTGAGAACAGAGAAAAAAGAGTGTCGAAAAGCTGAACGCAGGTGGCGAAAAACAAATCTCCAGGTTCACTTTGAAATCTATAAAGAGAGACTTGGCCTTTATAATTTGGAATTGAAATTTGCCCGACAGTCTTTCTTCTCTGATATCATTGCCAAAAACAAAAACAACGCAAGTGCCTTGTTCGCTACCGTCGACAGACTAACTAACCCCCTAGTGTCAGTAGCCTCTGAACTTCTATCCACCAGGGCGTGCAATGAATTTGCCATCTTCACTGAAAAAATTCAGAAAATCAGACAAGTAGTCAGTGCCTCTGCATCAGGAACAGAAAATGTTTTGTCTCTGTGTCCACCTAATATCAATTCAAACACCATGACACAATTCCATCAGATTAATGATAAAAACCTAGAGGACATTATACAACTTTTGAAATCCTCCTCTTGCTGTCTTGATATTATTCCAACAGGGTTTTTCAAAAATGTTGTTCCTTGCATGGCCTCAGATCTACTTCATATAGTAAACAAATCTCTTCACTCAGGTGTTTTTCCACAGGCCCTTAAAACTGCAGACATTAAACCGCTCTTAAAAAAGCATAATCTAGACGCTTCAGTAATGAACAATTACAGGCCCATATCAAACCTCCCATTTCTAGGTAAAATCATTGAAAAAGTAGTCTTTCAACAGTCGAGTAATTTATTGCATTTAAATAGCTGTTTAGATGTGTTCCAGTCAGGCTTTCGTCCAAACCACAGCACTGAGACTGCTCTTGTAAAGGTCTTTAATGACATCCACTTAAACACAGACAGTGGCAGAACTTCAGTGTTAGTATTATTAGATCTCAGTGCTGCGTTTGACACTGTTGACCACAGCATATTACTAGACCGACTGGAAAACTGGGTGGGACTTTCGGAAACAGTTCTGAATTGGTTTGAATCCTACTTAAAGGACAGAAACAACTTTGTTTCTATAGGTAAATACACATCTGAGTTGACAAATATGACATGTGGGGTTCCTCAAGGCTCCATCTTGGGGCCTCTTCTCTTTAACATCTACATGCTACCACTGGCTCAGATAATGAAAAACAACAAAATAAGTTACCAAAGCTATGCGGATGACACACACATTTACATAACCATTTCACCAGGAGACTATTCTCCAGTTAAAACACTGCGTAAGTGCATTGAACAAATCAATGACTGGATGTGTCAGAACTTTCTCCAATTAAACAAAGACAAAACTGAGGTAATGGTCTTTGGAGCCAAGTCAGAACGTATAAAAGTTAGCGCTGAGCTTCAGCCTGCAATGTTCAAAACAACAGATAAAGCCAGAAATCTAGGTGTAGTCATGGACTCTGACCTGAGTTTCAACAGTCACATTAAAACTGTTACTAAATCAGCCTACTATCACCTAAAGAACATATCTAGGATTAAAAGACTAATGTCACAGCAGGATTTGGAAAAACTTGTCCATGCTTTTATCTTCAGTAGACTCGACTACTGTAATGGTGTCTTCACAGGTCTCACTAAAAAATCTATTAGGAAGCTGCAGCTGATTCAGAACGCCGCTGCTCGAGTCCTCACTAACACTAAGAAAGTGGATCACATCACTCCTGTTCTGAAGTCTTTACACTGGCTTCCTGTGTGTCAAAGAATAGATTTCAAAATACTGCTGCTGGTTTATAAAGCACTGAATGGTTTAGGCCCAAAATACATTTCTGACCTCCTGCTAAATGATGAACCATCCAGATCTCTCAGGTCTTCAGGGACTGGTCAGCTTTCTGTCCCCAGAGTCAGAACTAAACATGGTAAAGCAGCGTTCAGTTATTATGCTCCAAATATCTGGAACAAACTCCCAGAAACCTGCAGGTCCGCTGCAACTCTGACTACTTTTAAATCCAGACTGAAGACTTTTCTTTTTGTCACTGCTTTTAATTTTAATTGAAACTGAGCTGTTGTGTTCATCATTAAAGTGGAACTTCTGTGTGAACTATTCATATCTTAATGCACTGTAACTTTTTATTCATGTACTCTTTATTCGTGCATTTTTTCTTTTAACGTTTATTTTATTATCTTTTACTGTTTTTAAATGCCTTTGTCTGAATGTCTTTCATTTTTGTAAAGCACCTTGAATTGCCTTGTGTTGAAAGGTGCTATATAAATAAACTTGCCTTGCCTTGCCTTTTTCATTAAAAATTAAAATATTTTTTTAAATATATATTTTTTAATGTGGGAAGAGGTGGGGCGGCGCCCCTAGTGCCCCTATGGGCCGGCCACCACTGTAAGAGACTAACCACAATTGATAACATGAATAGCTATCAATGACAAGCCTACTTAAATCAGCACAGTACAACAGACTGGGTTTACCGCTACATTCACAAGGATATCTGTTTAGTTCATTCTAATTCTGATCTGGCTCTTTCGTGTTTGTTTTACAGGCATTTATTCCCTGGGACTTTCGGAAACAGTTCTAAATTGGTTTAAATCCTACTTAAAGGACAGAAACAACTTTGTTTCTATAGGTAAATACACATCTGAGTTGAAACATATGACTTGTGGGGTTCCTCAAGGCTCCATCTTGGGGCCTCTTCTCTTTAACATCTACATGCTACCACTGGCTCAGATAATGAAAAACAACACAATAAGTTACCATAGCTATGCAGATGACACATAAATGTACGTAACAATTTCACCAGGAGACTATGCTCCAATTCAAACACTGAGTAAGTACATTGAACAAATCAATGACTGGATGTGTCAGAACTTTCTCCAATTAAACAAAGATAAAACTGAGGTAATGGTTTTTGGAGCCAAGGCAGAACGTATAAAAGTTAGCGCTGAGCTTCAGTCTGCAATGTTCAAAACAACAGATAAAGCCAGAAATCTAGGTGTAGTCATGAACTCTGACCTGAGTTTCAACAGTCACATTAAAACAGTTACTAAATCAGCCTACTATCACCTAAAGAACATATCTAGGATTAAAAGACTAATGTCACAGCAGGATTTGGAAAAACTTGTCCATGCTTTTATCTTCAGTAGACTCGACTACTGTAATGGTGTCTTTAAAGGTCTCACTAAAACATCTATTAGGAAGCTGCAGCTGATTCAGAACGCCGCTGCTCGAGTCCTCACTGACACTAAGAAAGTGGATCACATCACTCCTGTTCTGAAGTCTTTACACTGGCTTCCTGTGTGTCAAAGAATAGATTTCAAAATACTGCTGCTGGTTTATAAAGCACTGAATGGTTTAGGCCCAAAATACATTTCTGACCTCCTGCTAAATTATGAACCATCCAGATCTCTCAGGTCTTCAGGGACTGGTCAGCTTTCTGTCCCCAGAGTCAGAACTAAACATGGTAAAGCAGCGTTCAGTTATTATGCTCCAAATATCTGGAACAAACTCCCAGAAACCTGCAGGTCCGCTGCAACTCTGACTACTTTTAAATCCAGACTGAAGACTTTTCTTTTTGTCGCTGCTTTTAATTGAACTATTCACATCTTACACTGCACTGTAACTTTTATCCATGTATTTTATTCTTTTAATGTTTATTTTATTAGCTTTTCTTTTTAATGACTGATTTTAAATGCCATTTTCTTAATGTCTTTCATTTTTTGTAAAGCACTTTGAATTGCCTTGTGTTAAAAAGTGCTATATAAATAACCTTGCCTTGCCTCCAAACTTGATTTATATTGTTGACGAGGTATCACTACAGTGCATACACGAAAGCAGGGCGTGGCAGAGAAAGGATGATATGTTTTTTACTTGTGCTCAGGATTAAACTTCAAAAAGTAAATTATTACTCAATTGACCTCTAGATGGGGCAAGTTAAGCCACAAGACCACTTTCTTTTGAGTCATATTTTCATGCCCTTTGTGATAAATGCATTATTTTCATTTTCATTGAAAGAAGACCTCCTGAAATAAAGGTTGTTGTTGTCATTTGTCTTCTATCTAATTTGTCCTTGTGTAGAGGACAACATAAGTACAAATTGGCTCATCTTACCCCACTGTTACCACCTATGTTGGATCATATACCGGCACAACAAATATTTGCACATTTTAATGATATTTGAAGAGTTGTTGACTTCACTTTGTCCCCCTTTTCTGAAACACATAGAGCCCCTTGATTTAAATCATGCACTGGACAAACACTCCTTGATCAACAGATTATTTTAATAAATAATATCATCATGAAACTCAAAAAACAGACGGAAAATGATTTGTGCACATCTGAACAACACACGTTTATCTTTTTTTTATCATTACAGTAGCAGAAGTTATACAAAGCAGTTGATTCAAACACCAGGTCCAGATTACAGGGGGACTGCTTGGGGAGACGGGGGTTGAAGGGTCATAACCGTGGCATCCTAGTCCATGAAGCCCCCGTACCTCTTCTGTATCTCGCTGCCGTTCTCCCAGGCCCGTTTCAACACCCCCCCACTCTTGCTGCTCTCCACCAGCCACTCCGGCCTGCCCACCCGCCTCATGAAGCCTCCGTAGCGCTTCTTCAGCCCGCGGCCCAAAATGGCCTCCAGCAGGTCGCTCTGCGGGACCCCCCCCTCCGCGCGACGCATGAAGCCCCCGTACCTCTTCACCGCCTCCCCCCCCTGCTCGGATGCAGCGTTGAGGATCTTTAGGATCCCCAGGCGGATGTTGTCTTCCTCCTCCTGGTTTCCTGGATCCTCTGGGGAGGGGGGGGAGCGGCGGGACATGAAGCCCCCGTAGCGCTTCATGAAGCCGCCGTACTTCTTGGCCAGCTGGTGTTCTGGTGACTCTGCGTCCACATCGGCAGCTGCCATGGCGCCCGCTGCCTCCTGCTCCTGGCGGGGATCAGGATCCAGGGGGGTCTGGGTCTCCTCGTCCAGCAGGAGGTCCCGGCACAGGCGCAGCTTCTGGCTGTCCAACACACCCTCACACTCAAGAGAGCATGTCTGGAAAAAGGAAAACAATCTGAATGACATTTAAAATCGATATTAACAATCCAATGTTTGCCAGTTACAACTACCTTCATCCTTATGCCTTCATTGCAATATCCTGAATAATTAAAAGCTTAGTTGAATACTCAATTCTGATTTGATAAGGAGGATCAAGGAAGAGAAGGAAAGATCTTAAGATCGCTGGTCGGCAGAGAAATCTCCAAAAGAAGACTGACAGGAAGTAAACACTAACAGGAACAGCAGAAGAAGACAGACAGGAAGTAAACAATAAAGAACACAGTAATGGCTCTGGCAGTTTTTAAAGACTGGTTAGTGGAAAAGAAAATGTGAACAGACTTGTCAGTTACAGAAAACCTCCATCAGTGCTGCTGTCAGTTTAAGATATGTTGTTGTTGTTGTTGTTGCCGCAGTTCGTTTTTTTCTTAGCAGAAGCAATACGTTCATTTTCAAGTCAATCAAATCATTTTCAATTACTATTGTGAGGCAAGTGGTTTGTTTATTTAGCATGTGGCAGTAAAATAAGTGTGATAATGTGCTTCGCATTGGGCCCTGTTTGGTGATCTTTTTTCTTTATCACATTATCCCTCACTTAATGCACCGTAGAGATTTTAGAAAACACATTCATTTCAAGATTTCTTATCTGTAGTTTTATTTTCTAATGCTCGAACCCTTAGGTTCACCTCAGTGAAAAAGTATGGCTGACTTTGAATCAGGGTAATTGCTCAGCAATCCCTCATTTGCTAAATGTTTATAGCATTATAAGTGTGTTGTGTATTTCACAGCCTTTTGTTTTACTATAACTGTAACCGTATCTTTAAATACTAGCTTTAGCTAAATTTTGATCATTTTAATAAAAATAACTTTTGTAATTTGCTGAAGCGATCACTAAATTGTGTCCCAATAACCCCCCCCCCCCACCATAGTGCTCATTATGACATTAGCATTAGCATATTCTAGTGAACTATTTAGAGGAACAGTTCTCAGTGTATATGAGATATTAAATAACTTAACACTAAAAGCAATCTAGCCTGTATAAAATGAATTTACATTCATTTTGAAAATGATTCTCCTAATAATTCTCCCATGACGACTGGCAAAAATAAACTGTCACCACTGAATTTATTCAAACCTATTGGGAAGAAATTCAAATTAAATTTAGTTTCTTTGTCAAATGGTGAACAACATAACATTTGAAATCAATTATGTATTTTCTTATAGCTCTATCCATCATGTGTCATCTTCCAACCATCATTCATGAGTTAAAACATAACAATAAGCTTCATGAACTGTTGCAGATATTCATGTAAGAAACACAAATGGCTTCTGATAGAGAAGAATGAGAGATCACTTCGTTCTGATAAACAGCTTCATAAACAGTTTCTCTCTGGAAAGCATCTGTCGCAGCCACTCAGTACCCTATTCTTCTAATGGAAGCTTTGCCCCCCCTCCCTTATCCCAGTCATCCTTTAACTATGTTAGGCCGTATAACCGTGGTGGCGGGGGGACAATCCGACTAAAGCCATCTGCCGGCCCCTCGGGGCCACACACTGCCCCCATAACCTGCCCCCAACCTCATTGGATCTCACTCATTAGAGGACACAGAGGGAATGCTGCTGAGCTTTCAGTGCCGCTGGCTTATGGAGACAGAATTAATGAAGAGGAAAATTGAATTGAGGAAATATTGGCCCCTGAGGGGAGGGGGCTACGGGGGGTGATGCTGAAGAAGCCCCCTCTAGTGGTCAGAAAGGGAATTTTACAATAAATAACAGCTGCGTATAGGAAAAGGAACAGACTATGGACAGATTTCCAAGGCTGAACATCAATGTATATGTTTTGTATATGTCTATATGTTCTTTTACAGGTATTGAGTTGTGCTGAAACATGTATGTAAAGGGTAAAGAATCCAGGGGAATGGTTCTTTGTTTCAAACATCTTAAGACATTCTCAAAATCTCTAATATTTATTTTGAAGGATGGATATTATGGAATTATGACTTATCTACTGATGTTAGTTATTCCTCTAAAATCTACTTTGCTGTAATTTTGAAGCAATGTGCTATTACAAATCAGTAATGATGTATACGGTTCAGCCTGAATAGGAGATCAAATATGAAATCGCTTGATATATATATATTTGAAGTTGCGAATATTTTACTCAGGGTGCATACATTTTGAAAACAAAGTCCTCTGCTTATAAAATGACTTTGCATCAGTTAATACAAAATGTGTATTGATGATAAGGAAACGATGACGTCTACACCATCACGTTTATACATTTATTGACACATCAGAATTATTTCAAATTTGAAAAAACATTTAAATGGACTAAAATAAATGGATTTAAAGGAGATGACGACATAGTGAGGAAGAGCTTAAATGAAAAAGAGGGTTAGGTTATGTATCCACAGCTAATTAACACTCCATAATCACCTCAGCAGGAACATCCGTAAATCACTCCGCACTGCTCTATGAATGAATGTGAGGGGTTCTCATCACCTGCAGGCACCTGCTCTACAGTGTGGAGAGGGTCTGAAGCCCCGCAGGACGCCAAACTGCTCTGGATGAATCTGCAGCCATTGAGGTGCCCGCCGGAGCGCAGAGAGGTCCGCCATTACGCACGGAGGTTCGCTGCTTTTACCGTTATTAAATCAGCTCAAAACTACATCAGGCTGCTACAGAATAACCACTCATCATAGCTCTACACACGCTCAATTTATTATTGAATAATCTGCTTTTTAAAGAAAGAAAAGTCCGGTTACCTTTTTAATAAACCTTTTTTTTTTGTAAAAGTGACGTCTCCTATCTTATCACTGAGACAAATTGCAGTGCGTAACGTTCATGACTAAACTGCGTTTCCAGTTACGAGGGGATATACAACATAATTACTAAAAATAGCCCCAGTTCGATATATCATATAAACAGCTTCACCAAATGAATGTGTTTCTTAGTGAAGTGTCAGAATTTCAACCGGATTAGAGCGAATATTCGGTTTTTACAGGTGGTATTCAGGATGATGCATGAATAAAGGGAGAGGAGGAATCGATGTGCAGAGGAGGAGAGGAGGATAAATACATATGGAAGTAGAAGGATTACATTTAAAAAAAGAGAGGCGCAGAAATAAAAGAGGAAAGGAGAGGAGTGGATCCTACAATACTGGTAGAAATACAAAATAAAGAAAATAATTTGGTCGCTATCTTCATATCAGTCCGACACTATTGTATGAATACAACTTCGGTACATGGGCAGATAGTTTAGTATGGTAGGTGATATTATGAGTTGGTCCAAGGATATGTATATTTGAGCTGATAAAACAATGACTGTGTGAGCAGGAGAAGTTATTTCTTTAGTTTATTTTGTATTTGAATGTATGAATCCTAATGTCTCAGATGTGCAGTAGTTACCAGAGAGGAGAGCGCTGGGTGCTGTCCCAGCAGGCGGTACACACACAGCGCGCACTCCTTCTCACACTCCGTCCCAACCACCAGCGACACGCACGCGCCCAGCAGCAACATCCACAGGCAGCTTCTGTGTGGGGGGGCAGCCATGGACTGAAAAACAGGAGCATTCCATCCGATTCAAACTTTGTCACGAGCAACATTATTCTCCACAAACAGTCAATTAGGAAGTCCTAATCGATTAGAATATTATAACAACTAGCACCAGGTTTGGGGATTACCGGATTACATGTAGGTTAACAGGATCACGTCAAAAAGGTAGGAAAAAGAAGAATATGTACTCAGATTACCCCTATCGTAAAAATAGTTTTTCTAGCAGGGTAGAAATGTTGGTTAACTGTTGTCAGGATCATTACATTGTTGGTCTATAGACTACTGAATAAAGGCAGCTTCTCTTTAAAAACGGAGAAGAGGGATTTGTTTTAATAAAAATGGTTCTGTCATTTTATAGAATACACTTGAGTAAAATCTATTTCATTTATTTTGTTGTCTTTATTTGATGACAGCGTAGATAGGACATTGCACATGAATCAAAAGTAAAATTAAATAGAACATGAAACAGTAAAGATATACATACAAACAGTAGAAGATAAACAAAACAGTGAGCATTTACATATCAATAGTGAAGGATATATATCTATAAGTAAATATGTTAATATGTTTATGCTCATAATCTTTGAGTCTCTTTAGAAAATACGTGAGCAGCAGAAGTTTGTAAAAGAAGAAGTTAGTATCTTACCTTTGGTTTAATTCTAACGACCCTTAAGATTGTGTGCTTTCCTCGTCAGCGTGTGCCCTCGAGGCTGGAAACTGCTGAGTGGCGCGAGCCTGTGCGCCGAATATATGTGCGCGCGGCACCCTGTGTTTCACGTGGAGCGTAGAGCGGTCCTGGTTCAGCCAATCAGAAAAAAACAACTACACAGACAGCACATACACACACACGTCACACAGTACCGGACCGTTCAGAGAGTCCGCGGTGAGAGAACGGTGAACTGCCGCGGAGCTTCTGAGTGCTGCAGCTGGGGCTCCGCGGCTTCTTTTAAAGCACTTTGTGCGGCCTACGTCATCCAGATAATGGGCAGAGGGTGGAGGGGGTGGAAGGGGTAAATAGCGTCACGGTGTGACGCGACAAGAAAGCCCCCACGCCATCATCCCTTTCTGCACCTCCATTCTGTCACACACCGACTCCATCCTCTGCTTTATTGCTTCTCAACGGGTCTGTGACATAGATAATAAATGGCAATACCATGCAGGTCATGGGTGGGAATTATATTCCATGTTATTGTGTTTTCAGGTGGTGGGACTTTTTTTAGATAAGAAAACAGGCATATTGACTATTGCTACACATGCTTTATGAATGTACTGCAGTTAGAGAGTACTGAGAAGTAGTATCTGAGATCAGTTACTATGTCTCCCAAACAATGTGTTGCTGAACGATGATTCCTCTGAATTTATTAAACCATCAGAAAATGTTACATTTCTTTCAAGATTCAAGACTTTATTGTCACATTCATATGCAGTGGCGTTTTCATATGTACAAAACTGGTGGGGCACGAACAACTTAGTTGTTTATATAAGCTTCCGGTGCTTTTTTAAACACGTAGGCAGTGGCGGTTCTAGCTGATATGGCGCCCTGGGCGGTGCACCTTTCGTCGGCATTTGAGGTGTTTGCTAAATGAAGGTGACTAAATCAATAACGGTTATAGTGGTTGTTTATAGCGTTTTTATTGCAGGGCTACACATTATCGTTCTGAAGTAAGACGGTTTGAAATGATTCCAATGTAAGTTGCTGAACTGACGACGAAAGACAGGCAGTTAACAAGCAGCAATGGAGTTAAGGTTACCGGGATAATTTAATGACATGCTTAATGATGATATGATACCTTTATCTTTTGAGCGTTTATCTTCTTCTTCTTTCCTTTTCTTTCTAAACTGGGCCCCTGTGCCTTTTTTTCTCCATCACCGTATGTATTAATGTTCGACCCGAGAATCAATGCATCCCCTCCCCCAACACTGTCAACTACAGGTCAAGACTATAGCATTTTGCCGTAGTCAGTTTTTAAATGATTATTTATTGTTTCATACAACCCAGGCCAGGAAAAACATTTATCTGCAAAACAATTGATATTGTATGAATGAATTTGGTGGAATGTCGATGTGTGAGATTAATTGTACTACTTTATAAACATCGAAAGTGATTATTTGATAGAGATAGTTTACCCGCCGGCCCCCTCTCTCTCCCCCATAGTGAGGCGACCTGAGATATCCACCCTTCTTTGAGTGTGAGACTTTCTATCCAGCTGCCTGCTGTCATAAGGCCGCGCCCCCTAAGACCCACAACAAAAATAAGACATTTCGTGCAAATTGTCGATAAAAAACTCTTGTTTATGAAGCATTGCTCTTTTGCTCTGCCGCCCCCAGTCAAACTGCCGCCCTGGGCAACCGCCCGCATGTCGCACATATCAATATCCACCACTGGCAGTAGGCTATCTATGGTTCCGATGCAACAGCAAGCTCATCATCATATACACACAGAGAGAGACAGAGAGACAGAGAGAGAGAGAGAGGCACTCATCACCGAGGTCACAATATCAATCGATCCAATAGCCAACCCAATAGCCTATAGGCAAAACACAGAAGATCAACAACAGATATGACATAAAATGAACTTACCAAAGCTGCAGTAGATGGTCAAATTAATTCAATTTCTTTCTGTTTTACTGATTTTAATCACTATACGCTGCTCTCTCTCGTCTCCTCTTCACAACTACACTTTTCGCGTTTCACACGTACTTACAGCCAATCAGCTCTCTGAATTATGAGATGACGTTTGGTGGGGTTGCCACCACTTTGTCCCACTGGTGATTATTTTTTTGCCGCACACATTGAATACAAAAAGACTCTGAGCATGCGCAGTGTAGTTCATTTTGACAACGAGAGAGAGGGGCTAGATCCACATTGCCCCACATTGCTCAACACTGCTCAATAGGCACAGTGTAGACACTAATCAGAAGAACGCAGACTAAAACAGCAATGTAAAGACGAATCAGACGACTAAACATGATCTTAAAATATATTTCAACATATGTGTTATACATATTTTTGGAATTATTATTTTAATTACTTTCTGCTGACAGTAGGTGGGGCTGCTGATTCCATAGATGTGTCTCCCATCACCTAAAACCCCTGTCTATACTCTCAACTCAGTGTTTACATTAATGAATGCAAGGAAAATCTATAATATCTTGAAAAACGAACAAACTAAAAGTCCCATTATATCAGCTGTGCAACGTTAAGCAAAACGACATCATGTTTTGTAGTTCATTTTGGGTATACAAAAAGGTTTAAAATATAGCCTATACTAGGGATGTGCATCTCCATCACTGAGGCCGATGCGATGCGCATCTCAATATGTTGCCAACGATACGATACATTAACGATACATTTGAAACACCTGGGCCCAGGAGTTCAAAACTTTGAATCCCTATCTGATCAGATCAGATTTGGATTTTGGGGAGTTCAAAACCAAAAAACAGGATTAGGATCACTTTGATATCCGATCAGATCAGGAAATCCAATACAAGCTTTAATCTGGATCAAATCTTCAAAACGGGTAGTTCAAACCGACAACACAGGATTGGGATCAGTTTGATCCCAAAAAACTGGATTATCCTGATCCCACCAGAGGGGTGGATTACCAGAGCAAAATGTACTGTACCATTTATTTAAAAATATGTTTCAATACTAAGGGGTAGACCTAGGACCAGGGGGAGGGATTATATCTCTTCGCTGGCCTGGGAGCGCCTTGGGATCCCCCAGTCAGAGCTGGTTGATGAGGGGGAAAGAAAGTTTGGGGCTCTCTGCTGGAACTGCTACCCCCGCGACCCGACCACGGATAAGCGTTAACTGAAATAATACACAATTTTTAGCCTTCATGGGAAATACATTTAATTTTTTACATTTTTGCTCATGTTTGTGGTGGCCTATTTTGTTTCCAACCAAATGTTGATGACATAAATGTTTATGCTCATAAAAGTATCACAGCAAAGATTGTCAATCACAAATGTAATTTAGATTAAAGAAAAAATATCTTCAACAAAAAATAAGTCCATCATCTGTCATCACCTTTCAAAAGTAATTGCGGACAATAGCATCTCGCCTTGCACCACCACTCAGTCTCTCATTTAGAGGGAAATCCATAGGTGGGCCTGATCATCAGCAGGTGCGAGGGGCTCTGGGGGATCATCGATGTCAGAGAGGGGGACTCTGCGATGGACAGCGATATTGTGTAGCACAATACAAGCCAGTGTTATTTGGCATGTTCCTTGGGGTTCCACTCTCAGATAGTTGAGGCGTGCAAAACGCCTCTTCAGTACTCCATTCAAGCGCTCAATGGCACACCTTGTTCTTCCATGGGCATTGTTGTAGCGCATCTGTGAAGGAGTGTTGGCCGTGGGAAAAGGTGTCATCACCCATGGTAGGAGTGGGTAGGCACTGTCGGCTAATATAACTCCATCCGGCCTGTTGGTTTGGAATTCAGTGAACAACCGGCTCTCTCTGAAGATACGTGCATCGTGGACTGACCCAGGCCATCTCACAACACAGTTGGTGATGGCAAGGTCAGCATCTCCCACAAGTTGCACATTGATGCTGTGCCTCCCTTTCCTGTTGACATATTCCCACTCCCTCTGACGAGGTGCTTGAATATGTACATGGGTGCAGTCGATCACCCCAATGGTGTTGGGCATGTCTCCCAGAAGAAAAAACTTCCGCTTCATTTTGGCAATCTGGCCATCAGTGGGAAAAGTCACAAAGTGATCCAGCAGCATCGAAAACTATTGTACAGTTCTTCTGTTGTGTACTGTTGGAGAGGTTTGGGGCGCTCGGTGTGTACCCTTTGGCGGTAACCTCTCCTTCCAGCATGGAAGATGTGAACAATCCCTGCCATGACTGTGTTCTGACTGTTGTTTCAGTCAGTCTACATCAGTCTCTGAATAACAACTAATTGCAAATACACACCTGGAATGAATGTCCAGATTGGTTAGGGCCTGTGGTTAATTATGTAATTAATAGCAAGGCCAGACCTATACAACTAATTGCTGACCTGACCAAACCATTGAGTTGGAAAGATGGACAAAAAGGGGCCTAATTTTACATCTGCTGAGACCCATGCACTGCTGCTGGGTGTAAGGAACAATTATGACTCCAGTTGGCAGCTTTAACAGAGAGGGTGGAGCGACTAAAGTAAAGGGCGGAATATGGATGGAGGTGACAGACAATGTGAATGCCACAGGATCTGGACACAAGAGGACGGTGGACCAAGTGAGGTTGAGGTGGAAGCATTTGAAGCAGCAAGCTACCAAAGACCACAACCAGGCTAAAAACCCACAGACGGGTAACAAACCATAAAAGGGGGCAATACACAGATGTGGTACTTGATATGGTCAGCAGTCACAATATTTACATGGAATACCAAACGTTGTACTGGATGGTGAGTCGCAGGTACTGTATGTGTGATTTTATCCTTGTCCCTATAGAACTACAATTATTATCTTTTATAATTGTTATTTTCATAGTACTACAATGGCTATATGTCTTACATAGCATCCTAGTACTGCAATTGTCCAGGAGCTTGCATGCTTGTGATCATCTTATTAAGGGGTATAAAGTATATTGATAAACTTTCATTTCAGGTCGTCACTGCACCTGATGTAACACACACCATTGAAGATGAGGTCCTCCTGACCCATGTGGATCCAGAAGCTGGACCTTCAGCCAGGCCTGATGACACACTGCAAGAGCCACCTCTAAAGAGAAAATGCAAGCGCACCAGAAAACCAGAGCAGAGGGATGATGCCTACGAGACTCTGCTGAGCCGTGACACGGAGAGGGATGATGCCTACGAGACTCTGCTGAGCCATGACACGGAGAGAGACGATGCCTACGAGACTCTGCTGAGCCGTGACACGGAGAGGGATGATGCCTACGAGACTCTGCTGAGCCGTGACACGGAGAGGGACGATGCCTAAGAGACTCTGCTGAGCCGTGAAACGGAGAGGGACTATGCCTACGAGACTCTGCTGAGCCGTGTGAAACGGAGAGGGACTATGCCTACGAGACTCTGCTGAGCCGTGACCCGGATAGGGATGGTGCCTACGAGACTCTGCTGAGCCGTGAAACGGAGAGGGCAGAGATTCAGATCCGTCTGGCCGAAGAACAAATACAGCTGTGCCGGCTTCAGCAAACTGAAACCTCACTGAGAATTCAGCTCCTCAAAGCACGCCTGGATGATCCAGCTGCCTTTCAATGAATGTTTTATTGTTGTTACCCTAGTGGGAGTATTTTTTTAAATTACAATTTCATTATGATTTGATGTCCTTTATGTATTTAAAAATATAATTAAACATTATAGATGTCTCTGCAATGTGGTCTCTTGTCTTCCTTGTATTCTTTTTCATGTCCACTAGATGGCGATCGGTAGGATTAAAGCACTGATATTCAGGATCTAGTCATCTTGAAAAATCGTAATCTGGATCAGGCTAATCCTATCCTGAATTGCTTTGAACTCCAGGGACAACATTTTGCCGACTTGTCTGATCCTGGATCACAAAGAATGGGATTTCAAAATCTGATCGGATCTGATTGAGATTAAAAGTGTTGAACTCCTGGGCCCAGGCGCTACGATACGATGATATTCACCCCTGTTGCGATACAGTTCGATACGATGCGATTCAACACGATGCAAAATAATGATACTTCAATATGGTACGACAGAGGATTGTTGTTGTATTCCTTACAGTATATGCAGCAAATCATAAATTAACAAAAAAGTGCTTTACATATTTGGTTCTCTGTACTCGTACTGCGCATCCCATCATGCTGTTTTTTTTTTACCTTAAAAAACAAACACTTGGACCTTTCACAAACAGGCCTTTTCACAAGTGTAGTAGTGTTCTCTGTCTCCAGAGTACAGTACAATGTTATAACACCTCACAGTTAAACTATTTAAGGATGCATTGCCCAGGATTAACAATGTGCAAATAACAACTACCATAGAGCAATGCCCATACAGCTGCTGCCTGATGTGCTGAACACTCATCCATAGGCTAACTCACCAGTGAGCAGAAAGCAGTGGTTTCTATATGAACAATAAAGAATACAAATACCCTTTCACAAACAGGTCTTTCCTGTATTTCAAGTGTTGCCAAAAGTTTGATTTGTAGGTATTTTTCGGTGCGCTGTGTTTCTCTTTCTCCTCGACTTCCATGTGTGTTGATAACTGAGACTCTCGGCTTCCGTAGTGCGAAGCAGAGATCAAAGATCGTCTCTGCTGAGTGCTGACATGATGAGAGGGTATGATATGAATTAGTCGCTTTTTTACCGATGCAAAGAGAAAAGCAAGTACACGCGGAATAAAGTATTATTATATTTTTTTATTTAATGTTTTCGTATTTTCTATCGCATAAACACAATATCCCAACGTGCACTAAAACATCCAATCACAGAGCTTCAACGATAGCTGAGGATTATGGGTAGCGTAATGTTTTCGGATTTCCAAAACTCAGAAAAAAGAAATGTGTCTCTCAGAATCAAAACGGAAAAACACAAAAGCATTGTACACAATTGAAACCAATGAATGTCGTGTAATTAACAAGGACAAACTGATGTTTTTTAGTTGAGGAGTAGTGCAGATATCACTGTAAAATCATTTGACAGACAGGGGGATACTTATGGTTTACTATGAAAACGCAGAGACCGGAAATACTGTTTTCGTGTTTTTTTGTGTGAGACTGGGTTGTCATATGTGCACATTAGCTACAGTGTAGATATGGCAATGAACAACTTAAGTACCAGGTCCCTCCAACAGTGCAACATGAATATATATATATAGGACATAAAACAAATACAACCAATACAAATAGTGAAAGAAATAACAGAATATAAACAAAATAGTGCAAGAGAATGTAAGATGTGCAAGTAAATACAAAATTGGCATGGGCAAGGGACTATCCTTATTCTTTTCATTTTATTTCTCTTTCTATTTGTCGTTTACATAATTTGTATGTGTGTCCCTATGAGGGAGACTTTAAAACAAAAACAAGTTTGTCACAAAAAAGAAAACAGGCGTATGTTACTGGTGTATTATACTAGTAATAAACTGTTTACGTAGGCCATAATATTCGTTAGCAACACCTGTACACAGGATTTACAATGTCAAGCTACAACCTAATCATTGTAACCTGTAGGCCTAGATATTCAAACAGGATGTACACTGACTAGTGTGGCACAGTGGTCTGTGCATCCGATCATCAGATCAAGGGGGAGTGCTGGGGAACTCCAGTTCGAAACCCGCTCCTGCCGCCACTGCGTCAGGCCGTTGTGTCCTTGGGCAAGACACTTCACCTGGATTTGCTCCTGTGGGTATTGTCCACAGTACATGTATAATACCAATGTGTACTTGTAAAAGCACCTTGAGGCGTGAAGATGGACGGTGTGGCGCAGTGCGCTGTGCAATGATCATCAGATCAAGGGGTGAAACCCGCCGCTGCTGCGTCTGTAAAGCCGGTGTGTCCTTGGGCAAGACACTTCACCTGAACTTGCTCCTGTGGGTATTGTCCACAGTATCTGACCATTGCATGTATGATATATGTGTAATGTGTGTATATGTAAAGCGCTTTGAGTCATTGAAAAAGCGCTATAATAAATGTAAGGAATTATTAATTAGTCAAAACCTTCAGGACAATGTCAGTCAGCACCTGTATCTTCTGTTATACAGGATTAAAAAAACATCAGTACACCTACTCAGTGGGATAAGCCCACGTCTCTTGTCCCACATCCACCGCCTGTTTTTCAGTTTCCTCCATCAATCAGCGTACTGAACAATTATATATCAACCTGCATTTCTTGGAATTCCACCATATTACCTTATCTTGGCATAGAGACGCAACGGCCTTATGTTTTCAAAAAAACATCCACTTGGTGACAAGAACTAATGTAAGGCTATGGTATGAGAAAAATATTTCACCATATTGCTGTATTATTTATGTGCCATGGTTGGAGGAGCCTGGGACTTAAAGGTGTCCTATCATGCAAAATGCACTTTTTGATGGCTTTTGTACAAAAATATGTGTCATGTGTGCCAGGGAACTCACAAAGTGTCAGAAAATAAAACCCTCTCTCTTTTCCTCCGCACCCACATCTCTAAAAACGGGGGAACAACGGAGCTGATCCAGATTTACTGCCAATATGACGTAATATCGGAAATGTGGGCGGGCTTTACACCCACGGCACTATCAGAAA
Organism: Gymnodraco acuticeps; assembly: GCF_902827175.1. Lineage (NCBI taxonomy): Eukaryota > Metazoa > Chordata > Actinopteri > Perciformes > Bathydraconidae > Gymnodraco > Gymnodraco acuticeps. The sequence goes on along the minus strand of NW_022990118.1, from coordinate 159,845 downwards.
CGTCGCTGTCAGAAACAATGAGCAAAGTGTTTTGGACGTAATATGGTCTTTGTTTACATTAGCAAGCATGCTAACACTCAGAGCTAACCTGTACTGGAGAGAGTATGTGTAACAAAGCAGGAAATAAAAAAAGGAACTCACATTGTGGTAAACCCGCAAGAAAATAAGTATTTGAGCTCCATACTGTTTCAGAAAAAATCTTGAAGTGGTTTGGAACATGGAGCATTTAGCTGCAACTGACCAGAGCAGACAGCTCGTCACAGAACTCACAGTGTGTCTGCTGCTCAAAAGGGGGCGGGGCCTGCAGAGAATCAGCCATTCTCTGACAGGGCTGAAATAGAGGGGTATGAGGGATGTCTAAAATGCATGATCTGTTTGGTATTTTGAGCAAAACACATCATAGATATGTTTTTATATATTTGTATATATCTGATACTCATAATATATTCATAAACATAGCAAGATAGGATATCTTTAAGGTTTGCATTGCCATAACCACACTGTAGCTACTGTGCATGTGACAATAAAACCTTTGAATCTTGGATCTAATCCTACAGTCATGTGACCATGGGAATGTATGAATCGCACCCTATCAACTCTCATCAATGAATTGATGAATTTCATGATGGTCACAATAAACACACAGAGGCATTGATCTTAATATGTTTGCAAACCTGAGGTTATTCTTGATTGATCAGAAATACACCGAAAAAGTGTGAATAGCTTAATTGTCCTCAGACTGTAAAAAGTCTGCAGAGCTTTGTGGTGGAAACAGTCAGTTAGGTTTTATTTGTTTGCGCCGCAACATGTAGCTCTCATCTGACTGGCTGTGCATCACAACGGCAACTTCAGCTCAGAGCCTTTTACCATGTATCATGTGAATGCAGTTTAAGAGTAGAACAAGTTCCAAAAGTCGCTTCATCTAGAGAGGAAATCGTCAAGTTGGTAACACTGACAGTCCGCCCCTGCAAGCATCCCTCGAAGCCACTCCCCCAAAATGATCATTATGGATCAAAGTCCATGCAAAGTCCTGGTGCAAAGTCTGAGTGGGCACAGGCAGCCATGTAGGAATGTTTACACAGGCAGGCAGGTAACCATGGGGTAGTATGGGGTGTAGACAGGTAGCTGTAGGAGGACAGGCAAGTCGGCCAAGCAATAGGATCTTTGGGGTCAAATGAAATAATTGGACAGAGTTGTTAGAATCCTGCTACACCTGCAGATACTCCATCTTTTTGGGAGAGCATTTCATTTATTGATAGCTGTCCAGATGTATACTTTAACAAATATAACAAAAACTGCTTCTTCAATACACTGCCCACTATAGCTCTACCTCCTAACAAAGATGACTGAGGAAGCTGTGCGGTGTGGGGGGGCAGTAGAAACAGCTCTGCAGGGTTTGCTTGAATGAATCTTTATTAAAAATCTGATAATGATTAACTGTGGTCAGCACAGCATATGTTTTACTATATGCTTTCTGTTTGATGTCTTATTGGAGATTGGAAAATCATCCATGTGTAATATAATTTCGCTCCGCAGACTGAAACCTGCAGTTTAACAGACATACTGTCCCGTAGAGTGTGTAAATCTTTGGTGGGAGTTTTGACATGCCTCTGACTGTGATATTATTGGAATGAGAGGGAATGTGCTTAATAGGGTCCATAAATATTGTCATATCGATTTGTATAAGCAAATAAGACTAAATAATTGTTTTGAAAAGCTTTATTAAGGTATGTAAAGGTTTTTTAGTACCGAACCCAAAAGTACCATCATTCAATGTGTCACAGGATCACTGTAATGTTTGTCTTTTGGTTTGGTGTTTTCATTTTCTTTGTGTTTCTGAGGTTTTTTACTTTCTGTTCTTTGGACATTGGTCTCAACGGAATTAGGAAAATCATTATCAGGGGAAGGAATTCTGTGTGATGCAACTTTGCTGTGCTTCTGTTGTTCTGATGAACTGTCATATCTTAGTGGGAACTATGGGAAACCTCAACCAAACAGAGAATGTTCCCGCTAAAACCTTAAGCCATAAACCCTCAGACACTAACTGACTGAGTGCCAGAGGCTGCAAGGGCTGATAATAAACAGTTTAAACAGGAACAGGATGGCACTTTGTTATCTTGATGGCACCAAAACTTGTAATTGCCATTTTTCTGAAACAATCACCAGGCTGCCAACGCCTCTCTTCTCCTGTTAAAACGCTGGACACTGTAATATATTTTTCAGGCAAATTCTTGAGAACTGGGAACATACTGGAAGTTTGCAATAAGGGCTCAAAATGCCTGTGAGAGAGTCGTCAAGTGCCTAAGTAGTTAAAAACGTTTAATCTCAATCAGATCCGATCAGATTTTGAAATCCCATTTTTTGTGATCCAGGATCAGACAGCTCTGACAGATTTTGTCCCAGTATTTCAAAGCAATTCAGGATAGGATCAGCCTGATCCAGATTCAGACTTTTCAAGATGACTAGATCCTGAATATGAGTGCTTTAATCCTACCGATCTCCATCTAGTGCAGGCATCCTCAAACTACGGACTCCGGTCCGGATCCGGACCGAACCACCACTGTCTCCGGACTCTGAGCAAATTATACTTTTCATATGTATTATCTCTCTGTATTATATGTGAGACATCGCCACAACGCATTCGCAACGAGTCAAAATTCTCCGCTATGTCCACTGCAAACAGCGCTCTGCATGTCTGACTGTTCCACTGTGTTCCACAGCGTTTTTTCCCCCCAAACAATCTGCGAATCAGAGGCACAGTAGGGCGGGTCTTCGCGGACTGCGGGTGGGAAAAATGTGTGTGTCTCTTTCAACCTGTCTAAGTCAGAGCGAGAATTAAAAAAACAAAATTCAGAGCGAGAATTAACAGCTCATCTAGTTCCATCTGTACTGTAGCTAGTAGCCTAGTTTCACCTACCGGGGTGGCAACTGACACCCTAAAAATAGGCCTTGCCACTCCAATTGGCAGCTTTGTTTTGAAAGAAAAGTTGTGGCTCATCGGACATTTATGAGAGAAAGTCTCTAATGTCCGAGTGCAAGTTAATGCAGCACAAGATGCACGTCATGTAACCCCTCCCCCGGTCCTGGCGCGAGCGTGGACATACGATTGGCGGCGATTTCATTTTTAACTGGACGGCGCAAAACGAGAAGCATTCGGACCCAAGCACTGAAGGAATGAGGTATTTGCTGTCTACACTGACAGAGAAGAGACTGTCAAGTTTGGCTGTACTCAGCATTGAATCAAAACGCACTAAAGCTGTTGATCTTAATACGTTTGTGAGGCGTTTTGCTGAACAAAATGGTAATCGCCGCATTCAGCTGTAATAGACATTTCAACTTGATGCTCTGCTCACGGATGAGCATACACAACTATTAAGATGATGACCTTACGTGTGTAAATATATTTTTTTCTTTGAGGGGGTCTGCCCCCAAAAAACTGTTTTAAGTCCTGAGAAAGTCAAATCAGACGGTGTGTAAAACTACACTGCCCAGCCAAAAAAAAGTAACCACTTTGATTGAACTAGGCCAGTAGGTAAGGACTTTCCACTGGATAATAACTGAGTATAAAAGAATGCATGACTGAAGTGATGGAGACCATGTTGAAGGCAAACAAAAAGAGGAAATAACAGGTCAAATCAAGCAAATCCCCTCTCAGATTCCACAGCAACCAGAAGAACATAAATACTGGCTGGTGATTTGATTAATCAGCTTTGTGATGGAATAAAAAATGCACAGTGCATTTCCTTAGCTGTGGGTGAGTCCACTGACACCACTGACAATACTCAGTTGCTGGTGTTTGTGAGTTTTTATGATGAGGCAAAGGGGGAGTTTGTTGAAGATGTGTTGGGCCTGACGAACCTCAGTGGACACACAAGGGGGCATACATTTATAAAGCAATAATGGGAATGCTGAATGAAAGAGGGTGCAGCTGCCTTTATTCCTAACTGCAGCTCTTACACTGCGACTCTGAGGGGTCAAGCACAGACACAATAACAATGAAAACTGCTGCATTCAGATTATTTTTGTTTTTGCAACCTTGTGTTAAGAATCTTGTTGCAATTGTTTAAAAGTTTGAATGACCGTAATAAACGGACCTTTGTCTTATTGAAACATTTATTTTGGACCTTTAAGATTTGTATTTGAGTACCCCTGATCTAGTGGATATGAAAAATAATACAAGGAAGACAGAGACCACATTGCAGAGACATCTATAATGTCTAATTATATTTTTTAAAGTAATGTAGGCCTGTGTTATACTGAGTGATATGTATGATACACACTGCTCTTATTTTTGCACGGACCTCACAGCTGAGATAAGTCCGGCAGTGCGTCACACTCTTTGAAACATCACTGTTGCCAGAAATACATCCGCGGGGATCCATCAGTGTCTCTTCGGTTATAGCTCCTCCAGAGAGCCTCCTCGATGCTCGATCCTCGATTTGCATTCAGAGAAATGGGATGTCCTTCAACATGGCGCACTGAAATCCATTTCTGGTCTGCTTCAGGACCCATTGTATTCCTTCGTCAATAAATCGCGACCCAGAGATATAATACCCAAAAAAGTGCAGTAATATATGCTTCTCAGCATCCACTTTTAAATAAAGTGAAGTACAGTGCATACATTTTCAGTAAATGTAGTCCATGGGAATAAACCCACATCCTCAACATTGTTTGTGCCATGCAAGGCAGAACTACAGTAGCCTATGCTTTTGAAACCATTTTAAACTGATGATGTTCATCAAAATTGAACTGTATGAAATAAAAAGGCACATTTGTCTTGTAGTAAATAAAAAGGGTGACCTGGAGCCAATCCTGCAATTTCCCCACAGGTGAAAGAGTTGACATGCTGAAAACCCAACCCCTGTAGGGGGGTCTGGGGGGATTCTCCCCCAGGAGATTTGTTGAAATACTAACATAAAATACACATTCTGGTACTCTCTTGAGAAGAACAATAAATAAATCTATTACAACACGACATATATAAAAAAATGAATGCCATTTTAGTTTTGTGTTACTTTGTTCTGAAAGCTGAGCCTGCTGCTCCTCACAGAGAGAAGAGGGAAGAGGCTGTGAATGACTTTACATTGTGGATAAGGGTGGATAGCCCCCAGTGTTCTGTGTGTCAAAATGAAAGACAGCCCACACACCTATCAATCATCAAACCGTGGGGTCTTATTTCATTACGTGTTGATTTCTATCAACACGTAATGTTGTATCGATGTATATAGAGATGTACTACCGCAAAAGTATTCTCCGTCGGGACTTCCTGCAACAACACCACGCCGTTATCTTGATTCTGATTGGCCAGAAGACATTATCAAAGATGTTCTATTGAGAAGACGATCACTACATGACAAAAGTTTTCAAAACCGTCTCTAGCCTTCCGTATTTCCAGACAAGTGGCTACTGAAATCAATCTTACTAACTGCTGTCTGTGCAATTTACTCCGCAAGTTGGCGGACTTTATTTTGCTTACTTTAACATCATTTTTCATGGTGGGGCTAAGCCATTTCTTGGTATGGCTGTAGCCTACCCCAGCCATACCCTAGCGCCGCCACTGGCTGTCATTGATGCGTTTTGCACCCCGGGACGTTGTTATAATAAGTATACGCTGTGACGTAATGACTATTTTATTTATTTATTTTCAAGGGAAGGGGGCCTTGGTATAAAAGTCACGGCTCGCCACTGATTCAAAGTAAATATATAAGTGGTCATGAACACATCTGTCCATCAGACAGAGGGCTGCTGTGCCTCCTGTCATCATTAATGGACGTCTCTTTAAAATGACCGCTCATAGGAGAGGCGTTCTCATTTCTCTAACCGCCTGCTGCTTCCCCTCCTCTCTCCTCGGTTCCCCACCTTGGCTCCTCTGCTCGCATCTCCTGTGGGCGGGACTAAGACATGAGGATAGGAGTCGTGGATAGGAGTCGAGGAGGGGAAATTAGATACATGGGAAAGGTCCTTGTTCTCTTTCAGTTTGTCGTCGTTGTTCCCTCTGTCTGGTCCCCAGTCAGCATGATTTGGATTCCCCTTGGCTGCCCTCCTTGTCTCCTAAGTCTTCCCGGTTTGTTTCTAGTTTTGTTTGCTGCTTTCCTTTCGTTTAACCTCGCCTTCCTCTGCAGTTTTTGTTTTATTTAGTTATAGCTTTTATTTTAATAAAGCTTATATCTTGCCTCCCCTGTTTTGTCCTGCATTTGGGTCCTGCCTTCCTTACCCCACTGTGACAAAAACAAGTTGAATTAATAATCATTCCTTTGTAGTGTACTTCATTTAGTAGAACACAATTGCAAGGCAGTTTTTCAATACGAAAGGAGTTCCAGGCTCTGGTACACTTATGTAGTACCAGCTGTATTAGGTTGCACAGGAGCATGAAAACCTGCCCAATATTTTCCATACCAACACTGATAGAATTTCCTGATTTCCCCTGAGGTCTCCCAGCCTGTTTCTGCTCCCTCCTGTGCCTTCCCATATACATGAATCCTGAAATCATCCCTGCTCTTTTTTCACAAGTTCTAAATAAGTGTTGGACTTGGGTGACTTAGGGAATAAAGTGTTTAATGAAGTCAAGTGACTGTGTCTCACACACACACACACACACACACACACACACACACACACACACACACACACACACACACACATGCACGCACAATGTAGCTTTGAACTGTCACTTATCTACAAGTTACAGCGGTGACAATTTATGGATTTACCATGACACACACACACACACACACACACACACACACACACACACACACACACACACACACGTTTCCCTCGCCTCTGGTATGGAAAAGTAAATTCTGACTCGTGGCTTGCTAATATCTCTCTTTATGACATCAACAGAGGAACAAACATGTTCTCGGCGGGAAGTTAATTACTCCTTACAGTCAGGGTCTAATAAAAAGACAGGCCGCTATGGTGTGACACCTGAAGCCATTATCCCCCACTCGCTAACAGCCACACACACATGTGCTGCATGAGTGGGTAAATTAAATGACAGTGTGTTTAGTCACTGTCCAGGAGGTCTCTATCACCTCTGCAATAACACTTTCCCAGGGGTGTCAACTGAATTCATTAAAAAAGTACACATACACACACACACACACACACACACACACTTGATGCTAGCACATTTAATTAGGTTCACCTACATCAACACAGAAACACATAATTGGGGCTGGTGGTTTTAATTTTCCTAACAGCATTTGGATCAGCTCTTCAGCTGTGTTTCTGTAGAATAAAGAGGTGTGTGTGTGTGTGTGTGTGTGTGTGTGTGTGTGTGTGTGTGTGTGTGTGTGTGTGTGTGTGTGTGTGTGTGTGTGTGTGTGTGTGTGTGTGTGTGTGTGAGTGTGTGTGTGTGTGTGTGTGTGTGGGAAAACCAGCAATTACCAGAATTCCATTAAATGACTAAATGATAAAAACTAAAGTGTTGTGTGTTAAAGCAACATGATAAATATGTTTTCCTACTGGCTACAAGTCAGGACGACTCTTTGCGTCCCTGCTTCGCTCCCTTGCATATTTTTCTTGCGTCTTAATCCCTTCCATCAGGGATTCATGGAGAGATGCAAAAGGAGAGGAAGCAAGGAAATGTGTGACAATGAGACGACCTTTCCTCAGAGCATCACGCCAAGCGACTTCCGTTTGTGATGACAGCGTCACGGTGGGCTGGTGTTTCCTCGGTTATCGCTCCTCAGAGATCGCTCCTCCATCCTCGCTGCTCCGGGCTCAAATAGGAGCCATGGGACGCTCCAGTTTAAGGTACTCCAGACAGCTTGTTTTTCATGATATATGATTCTCTAGATTGGTTTATGCCTAAATGGGTAACATTTGGTTATATTGATATTTATATAAATAGTTTGTGTAAATAAAAATGAAATTGTGATAGAACTTGCATCTGTATGTTTAGTTCAATAAACATTGTGAGGGATCATATTCACTTTATTAAATTCGGCCCTCTTTGATAACATTTGGACACCCCAGGTTTAGAGCAATATCAAAAATACCACATTTGCCTCAGGGGGCTTTACAGTGTGTACAGCATATGACAAAATATGTCCTTAGACCCTCACAGCGTCAAAGGAAAAGCTCCCCCAAATACCACACGCATTAACCAAAAGAAACAAAAGAATAAGTGGAAGACGCATAACCCCCGTATTCCACCGGGTCTGTCTGCGCCGCGTTATGCCTAGATTCCACCGGGTCGGTCTGCGTCGTGTTACCCCCAGTTTCCACCGGGTCCGTCTGCGCCGCGCTGCGCCGTGTTACGGCTGCGCCGCGGCAGCGCCGCGGCAGTCGTCAGGATCGCGGCCACACTAGTCAATGGGTGCTATTCCACCACACGCGCTGCGTTACGGCTCAGAAGCGTCCCAGAAGCGGCTCGGCGCAGCGCTTCTCTAAAATTAGGATGAATCCTATTTTTGCCGCGGCGCAGCCGTAACATCGAGCAGGCAGCCCCCCCTCGCAGGAAGTGGAAAGGTGAGCATCCGGGCCAGGCCCATCCCCCACATATACTAATTTAGCAGACCCCCCTCCTTCATCACAACACCTCCACTACGATACGCACAATGAACGATGAGGTTTTCAACATGGAAGTGGAAAAACACACTATTTTATATTAATTAATTAATCATTTAAAACAACAATAAACACAATTTAAACAGACACAAAAATGTAAACAGACACAAAAATAAAACATTTAACTACGTAGCCTACTTACTTTCTTGTAGAAGTACAAATGTCCAGGATGCCTGAATCAATAACAAAACTGCGAGCCTGCACGCACGACGCTACGCTTCTGAAACGCTTCTGGGACGCGTCCGGTGGGTTATGGCGCTAAAGGAGGTCGGACCAAAACCGCGGCGCAGCGCGGCGCAGACGGACCCAGTGGAAACTGGGGGTTACGGCCATGTTACGGCCAAGTTACGGCTGCGCTGCGGCGTCCGCAAAGATCGCGGCCTCTCTAGTCAATGGGTGTTATTCCACCAGACGCGCAGCGTTACGGCTCAGGGCTCCGCTGGGCTCCGCTCAAAATAGGATTGAAGTCTATTTTTCGACGTGAGACGTTGCAGAGGCGCGGGCAGGAAGTGGACCGGTCAGAGCATCCGGCCCATCCCCAAAATAAATTAATTTTGCAGACCCTATCCCTCCGTAGTCTTTCAAGTAGGAGGGAGTAGAAATGCCAGCGTTCTCCTCCGGTTTACAGGCACTGTGTAAATTATATATATAGAATAATTATGATGATGAATGCATTTTTTTACCACTAAAATACAGCAACACATCTTTGATTCATGTAGTTTATAACTGGAATATTACAATTATTATTAACTTTGTCTGTGTCATAGAATATTTTAATAGAGATTCTCAGTCTTTCTCATAAACTGTTGCTTAACAGACGTGCTTTTGGTGAGTCGCATGTGCTCCTGCTTGTAACTTGGGGGAGGACACAGGTCAAGAGGTCTTCTTCTTTCCTCTGGGGGAGACATTTTGGCTCTTGTGAATTTGTAATACAACCAGGCTTTTGTTCCAATGTCTGGTAATGATTAGGGGAAAAGGCGGGCTGTTTAGATCCCTCCTTTATTGGGATATACAGATCTGTGTTTCTGCCTTTGTCTTCAGAGTTTGCCTGGTGTCCCATAATGAAAGTTGTGGCTTTACCTTGTGAATTCTCCGGCCGCTTGTTTGTATGTTTGTATTTAGAATAAACTCAGTGCTTTGGCTAACGACGATCCAGTCTCCTTCATTAAACTGAACATTGAAAGACAGAAGTTTTCATCACAGTCTGTACAAAGTAGCCTGTCCAGGAAATATGACCAAATCAACAAAAACTGCGAGCCGGCAGGCAAGACGCTCCGCTTCTGAAATGCCCCCGGTAGGGTATGACGCCGGAGGAGGCCGGACCAAAACCGCGGCGCAGCCGTGACGCGACGCAGACGGACCCAGTGGAATCGAGGGGTTACGGACGCGTGTTATGGCCAAGCCCGCCTTAACCTACCATCAGGCCCTGGGGCTAATGTCCCTCCTGTCTGTTTTTCCTCTCCCGCTATTAGAACCAGACGGCATACTTGGCTCCGAGGCCCTGCGGCCGGCACCGCTGCCGCTCGGTACAGAACTCATCTGTCCTTCCTCCTCATCCTGGCCTACAGGTTTAAAATAACCTGTAAGCTTCGGCAGTTTTTGTAATGGCTGCTTGTCTCGAAACTCCTTTTCCCTCAACAATTTCCTTTTCCGAGCGCCACTCTCAAACTTTTGCTTCGCAGACATTTTCTCCTAAACAACCTTCATCTGTCACTCAATCACTCGCAATTTGAATAAGTCACATGTGAAACATATTCTCATTCTGATTGGCTGTTAAGTGGTGCCCACTGACTGTTACGAAGTCATCATTTTTGAGAAAAATCTCTGGAATCCATCGATCTGATTGATTAGCGGAGCAAAATAGTATGGAGGGAAGATATTTTCGTTTGGATTACTGGTCTGGGGGAAGCTCACGAGTGTGTGTGTATAAGTGTGTGTTTGTATTATGGAAATCTGAGACCCAATACTGTGGAGAGTACAAGTCAGAGTGATCAAAACAAATAAATGGTGAATCAATCAGAGTTGTCTTTCTGGTTATTTATTTGAAGCTTCAAATACATAAGATACAATACATATAGACACAGGTCTCACAGAGTATATAATAGTCTGCGCGAGTGTGCGCAGATATAATAGGAAAGCAAAGCTTATATACAAGAAAGGGCGGGAAGCTCAGACTATCTGTCTTCACACGGTCTCATTGTTATTAGACACCTGTCCTTGAGCTCAGAATAGGGAAGTTCTTGTGAGACTTTGTGTGAAGAGGAGTAGCCTCAACATAGTCTGCCAAATCAGCTGTGTGGCCTTGAAGCGCTTGGGAATAAACCCACAGTAGAGTAAAAGAAGAAAACAGCACATCTCAGGAAATGAGAAGCATTTGGTTTAAACATGTATATTACAAACATGGATCGGATTTCGAGGCGTAGTCATGGGGGAGGGGGTCTGCAGTTCGGTGGTTCTAATGGCTTCATCGGTCTGCGACCTTCAGCACTCACTGGATCGGTTCGCAACCGAGTGTGAAGCGGCTGGGATGAGGATCAGCACCTCCAAATCTGAGGCCAAGGTTCTCAGCAGGAAACCGATGGACTGTCCACTCCAAGTAGGGAATGAGTCCTTACCCCAAGTGAAGGAGTTCAAGTATCTCGGGGTCTTGTTCTCGAGTGAGGGAACAATGGAGTGTGAGATGGGCCGGAGAATCGGAGCAGCGGGAGCGGTACTGCAGTCGCTTTACCGCACCGTTGTGACGAAAAGGGAGCTGAGCCAGAAGGCAAAGCTCTCTATCTTCCGGGCCATTTTCGTTCCTACCCTCACCTATGGTCATGAAGGATGAGTCATGACCGAAAGAACGAGATCGCGGATACAAGCGGCCGAGATGGGTTTTCTCCGCAGGGTGGCTGGTGTCTCCCTTAGGGATAAGGTGAGAAGTTCGGTCATCAGGGAGGGACTCGGAGTTGAGCCGCTCCTCCTTCGCGTCGAAAGGAGCCAGTTGAGGTGGTTCGGGCACCTAGTTAGGATGCCACCTGGGCGCCTCCCTAGGGAGGTGTTCCAGGCACGTCCAGCTGGGAAGAGACCAAGGGGTAGACCTAGGACCAGGTGGAGGGATTATATCTCTTCGCTGGCCTGGCAGCGCCTTGGGATCCCCCAGTCAGAGCTGGTTGATGTCGCCAAGGAAAAGAAAGTTTGGGGCTCTGCTGGAACTGCTACCCCCGCGACCCGACCACGGATAAGCGGGAGAAGATGGATGGATGGATGGATGGTTTAAACATATCAGGATATAATACACATTTCAACTACATTCTCCCCTTTTGATCATACTTGATCAATAAAAAAACCCAAATGACAGGATAGACTGATATAACACATCAATGAATACACTCCATCACTGGTTTAAGTAAACACATCCCAAATATATCATAGAAAACTGGCTGTTTTTGTGGAGGACAGACTCCAATATAATGTAAGCATACGAGGAGTACACACTCGATTCACATGATTATATTGATTATATTGTAGTGTCGGAATCAGACTCTTCTGATTCTAGCTGGTCTATCTCACTGTGGCGCAAAGGATTGTCGTGTAATGGAATAGCAGTATACTGAACGAAAGCTGAGGATACCATGCTGGAAACGCACTTCTTCAGTATTGGGATAATCAAACAGGTACAACTGATTAATAGGCCGAAAATGATCGTCAGGGTTGTAACTATCCTCAGGGCCGATTTTTCCTATATGCGGACTATGCGGGGGCATAGGGCCCCTGCGGTCACTAGGGGGCCCCCAAGCTGAAAATATATATATATTTTTTTTTTTTTTTATTCATCCGAAAAACAAAAAAAGTTTAATTCATACACACAAAGATGAACAAAATTAGTAGAAGCGGGAGAGCTAAAGCCTAGCTTGTGGAAAGTAGCCCTCCCGTGCATCATCCTAATACAGCGGCATTATTGCGTCAAAAACGTATAAAAATGAAGGAGTACAAAAAAATAAAGAAAACAGGAGAAAAAATTAAATAAAAGTTAGGGCAGGAAAACAATAAATGCATATATATATACGAAAACTAGATATAGAGTCATTTTCTGCACATGTCAATAGCAGTTTCAACTATCTTTTTTTGGAAATTAAAATACTATATATAAATATATACATAGGTACACATGCACTTGGCAAATGAATAATAATAATAATAATAATAAGTGACTTTTTTACATTCATATGTTCACGCTGGGGTTTGGAATTGCTTTTGAATGTTATTAGGCATTTTGTTATGGAAAATGTTGTGCATAATCAGTACTGTTTTAAGCTGTACTATCTCAACACATTTTAATAGATTGAGTTTTTTTAAATATGGGAGTTGTGTGTTCATATTTACCAACACCACAGACTATTCGTAACACTTTTTTTTGGGATGTTATTATTTTTTGTAGATTTGTTGAGGGTACGTGTTTCCCCATATTTCGGAGCAGTATTAAAGGTAAGGGAGAAATAGACTGCTATAAAGAGTATATTTTCTTCAAGAATGTTCTTAGTATGATACAAAATACCTATTGTTTTTGACAGTTTAGTCTGTATATAATTTATATAGTACTTCCAATTGAGTTTTTCGTCAACAAGCAGTCCTAAAAATGTACATGCACCAACTGTTTCTATCTCTGTATTGCAAATCCGTATAATGCAGTCATTTCTACTCTCAGACTTTGTATTGAATAACATGTAATTTGTTTTGGCCACATTAAGGGATAATTTATTAACTGCAAACCAGTTACATAGTATTTTTAATTCTGCATTCACAATTTTAACAAGATCGCCAAGATTATGATGGGAGCAGAGAATTCAAAGTTCAGGTTCAGCCTCAGCCTCAATGCTTCACAGTGCTTTTGAGCTGTTACTGTGAACCCCCTTGTGAACCACTCCTGATTTCAACACTATCCTATAAGGGACACATTTCGAGCATCATTGCGATTGTCAACATTTCTGAGTTTAGGATGGCCGAAGACACTACACTACCCATAATCCCCAGCTATCGTTTAGGACTACAGTCCCCGTAAGGTTACGCAGAGTGTCAAACAGCTGTGTGAAATGGAACGAAACCACGCCAGACTATCCAAAACTGGAATCGAACGCCCCCCCAGAACTACACATGCTGGCTATTGTGTTTCGCAAAATGTTCTATGGGACGTCTCTACTGAACGTTTTCGTTTTTCCCACAATTAGAAGTTGCCAGTATTAAACACATTGGTGTTATCAAATGTAAAACATATAATTAATAAATGGGTGAAAATCGCTTGTGTCCATAATGCGCAGCATTAATACCCACATGACAGCTCATTGTTACTTTGTAATTCTACTCCACTACAATTCAGAGGTTAACCTGGTATTTTTACTCCACTGCATTTATTTGAGTTACTTTGCAGATTCGGATTAATTATGTGAAATATAAACAACCCTTAAATCAGACTTTAGTTACACCTGAGTAAAATTCAGGGAAGGTGATTGTCAAGTGCCAACAATCAGGAGATATATGATAGTTGGTGCTTGAGAAGACTAAACATGTATCTGCAATTGGCATGAATGGAAACGAGTAATAAAGTATATTCATTACTCGTTATTCTCTACTAATAGTTCATTCAAGACTGTATATTATGGCTATTTTGCACATCCCTTTCAAGATTTTCAAAGGTTTATTGACATATCATATACACAACTACGGTGTAGTTATGCAATGAATGAAACACTTGGGTCACAGGTTCCTCAACAGTGCATTACAAGACATCTATCAATATGTGTGTACCTCCACCATTAAACTGTCATATTCTGCACATTTCTTATTCTATCTACATACATAAGAGTATAATTCATATGTATAATATCAGTTAAAATAAGTGCTTCAACATAGTTAACATTGCAGGAAAGCAATATATTAGACGTTAAGTACTTTGTCAGGCTTAATATTTATCTGTAGATAGATACCCCCAAAGTTTTTTTCTTATTTAAAAGAAGACCTTAATCTGTTATTTAATGTTTAAATAAAGGTTAATTCGTTTTTCTGTATTGCACCTCCTCCTATTAATATCTTTGTACATTCTGCACTAAACTGTTTTATTGTAGAGATCACTTATAGTATCTTCTTGATTTTTTATATTCTATATTTATACTTTCCCCCTATGAAAGTATGTACTCTTAATATTTTTTTAATCAAATAAAACACACTAATTCAATAACGTGCTTTAACCACTAGGAGGTGCACACAAGGTACACACAGCCATAATAACTTTGTATTATTAGTGTAGGACACTTATGTTTTCGTACAACATCTGAAGATGTGTAGTTTTATGCATGCTTTCACATAATTTTACAGCATATTGCTATACTATTTCAGACTCAGTATTTACATTCTTACATTCAAAGAAAATCAGTAATATCTTTAAAAACGACAGTCCTTTTATATCAGCTGTGCACCGTTATGGTGTAAATATAACCTATCTGTGAATTAGATCAAATGTAAAAGTCAGCCGAATTAGTGTTGATACTGCAAGGAGACGTATTGTGTGAAGAGAAATTGAAGATGTTGTTTAATTGTTGAATATATTTATGATCCACGTCAAGTATTCAGTTTCGGCGGCATTTTCTCAGTTTTTCCAAAGGTCTTCTCAACAGGGCTCTATAAATAAAGAACTACGGCAGATCGGTAATATACAATGCAGCCGAACCGTGTATTACAATGCCGTTATGTGATGACTTTCAAAGAGAAAAGCAAGAGCGCTCGGAATTAAGTATTATTTTATTCTTTTAAAATGTTTTCCGGATTTCACATCATATAAACACCAAATCCCAGCATCCATTGCGGCTAAAACATCCAATAAGCGATCTTAAAACCATAGCTGAGGATCTTGGGTAATCGCTCGAAATGCCTACGTCTGTTTCCGGTTATTTTTATTTTGAAATTCAGTTCCTGACGGACGCCAAAAAAGCCAGAGATTATGGAATTAAACCAATAAATAAAAGCAAGGATAATTGTGTGTTATTGGTGAGTAAATAACAGTGTGTTATTTTGAAAAGAATAACAAATTAGAAGGAAAAAAAGATTTAAAAAATACAGATTTCAGTATCCTGAGGCTCTGAGCCCCATTTATTTTCCTCACAGACGGCAACAAAAGTCCGAAATTATACGATTTCAAATAAAAGCAATAACTGTGGCTTGATATTGAGTAAGAACATGTTTTTATGAACCACACAGCTTCCGGTCTTCCTCGACTTGACCGGAGAAAAAGACGTGCTGCAGGCAGTAGAAATACATTGCTTTTAAAATCGTGCTGTGCAACACGAAAAAAAGGGGCAAATCGTGTTGGTGAACACGAATCAATAGATTAAAAATCGTGTTGGTGAACACGAAATGCCGTGAGACTGGGTTGCTGATTGATAGCCTCTAACATCTCCCCTTTTGACACATGGTCCAACCCATGTGTCAACTTAGCAAAATGAGGGAAGAAATGTCTTGGGAGACATGGATTGGAATTTGGACCAACCCAGATGCTGGAGGTTGGGTCAAAAGCAGCCCCAACAGCCTTCCACTGAGCTTTCTCAACTGGCTGCATGGAAGTCAGTGACGACATTTTGTCAGTGAAGGAGGAGACAGGGATTTTAACAAATGAGTGTGCGTGAGGTGCGAGAGGAATCAGAGCAGCTGCCTTTGCGGCTGAGTCAGCAGTTAAATTAGCGGACCCAATTTCTTAGGGAAACTGGGTCTGTACTGCTTGCGTGTGCGGCACATTTACAGACTGCAACTTCAGATGGGAGCAGAATGGCGTCTAGTAAGCCTGCAACCAGTACATGGTTAAGTACTGGTTTGCCATCAGATTTGAGAAATTGTCTACACTTCCAAATAGCCCCAAAATCGTGTACTACCCCAAAAGCATAGCGTGAGTCAGTGTAAATAGTCACGGTTTTGCCTTCTGCAAACGTGCAGTGCACATTCAGGCTTCAGTTAGTGCGATGATCTCTGCTGCTTGTGCTGAGAGGTGACATGGAAGTGGTCCAGAACGGAGTACAGCAGAATCTAAAACAACAGAAAAACCCACCCGATTAGTGCCCCCTTGGTCGCGAGAGGCAGACCCATCAACATACAAAATGAGGTCAGCGTTGGTCAGAGGAACGTCTTTTAAGTCCGGTCAAGGTGTGCACACCATGAGAAGTTCGTCAACACAGTCGTGTTCGTCACCTCACATTAACTCACTCAGATGTTCTTTATGCTATAAACAACCAAATGTGTGTTTCGTGATAGCATTCTACACGAGGATGAAAAATTAAAGAAAAGAAAACTAAGTTTAATATTTCTAAATGAGTGATCTGTACGTCTAAAAACGAATTCAGGCGACCTTTCACCTCCACTTAATTAAATGCACTGGTTGCAAGATAAAAATGTGAGTTAATTGATTTTAGACAAACATTTTAAGTTGCAACATTAATTTATAAGTTGTGTTGACGTAATAATGTTGGTAATTACATCAACTTAATATTGTGTCATTTGAACTCTGATTTCTGCATTAATTGACTTCAAACTAAATTCAAGTTGAAGTAAGTAATACAATTGGCTTGATAACTTAATTGTTCTACACCTTGAGTTAAGGATTTCAAGTCCACTCCCACTTAAGATGCCTGGACAAGTTCCCACAGTTAAGACAAATAGAAATATACAAAGGACATTTTAAGGTGAGTGTCATCTTTTGTCATTCGAATACAACTTGAAATTCAAACTCTCCTGATTGAAACATCATGTGTTGAAATAAACAACTGCAGTTCAAAAATAAAAAGTGAATTGCCTAATATTTTTGTTGTGGAATCAATTAATTTCTTTCTTTAAAGGCAAAAACATGAATAAGCTAAGAGAAAAACCCTATTGAATACAATATTATTTGGAGCAACTTAATTTACAAATGGCTGTCAACTTAAAAACATGTGTTCATGTTCAACATGTGGTAATTAAGTATACACAACTTAAGATTACATTTAAATCCTACGGTAAAACAAGTTGGAACTTTTGGAGTAATCAACTTAATAACTTGTGTTTATGCTACCAATTATTAAGTAACTGGTAATTGAAAACACCTCTGATTGTAGAGGAAAAACCTTTTCCCCTAACTCAAATAACTTTGTTGCTTTAACAAAATGTCATTAGAAGTTGTCTTAACTCAATAACCATCGATGCAACCTATTGCCTTGATTTTATTTGTTAAGCCAAGCATTTGTTTTTAGAGTGTACGTAGACTGGGCCTCCCATATAACCTGGCTGAGCCGATATAAAAACAATCAGCCAAATAACTTTTCAATACATTATTGATTACTATTATTTTAGGTACTTTTAGGTTGGCAGTGAACATAAGTCAGAGGTACATGGTGTACTTTTCCTCCACTACATGTATTTAATACCTTTAGTTACTTCACAGATGTGGATGGATGATGTGAAATCTAATCAAGTGTTAAATCAGACTTTAGTTCCACCTGGAGTGAATCCACAAGCTACCCTGCAGTATACAAAGTCATTCAAACTAGCTGCACCTTTACCAGCTCTGAGAACACTTTCATGATCAATCATTATAAAACATATCATATATATTATTCTGAAATGGACCAATCTGCACAATGAATACTTTTACTGTCGCTACCTTCACTATATTTTGATGAGAATACTTTTCTACTTTTACTTGAGGAACATTTTGAATGCAGGACTTTTACTGTAAAACTCTGGTACTTCTACTTTTACTCAAGTACAAGATCTGAGTACTTATACTTTTACTCAAGTACAATATCTGAAGTACTTATTCCACCTCTGGTAGTGTATTAGTCTGAATTGTAGCTACAAAATCACGCAGAGCTACATAAAAATAGCCTCACAATGGTAACAAGTGGAAAATAATATTTACAAATGTGTACAATGGTTTGTAGGTAATTTTGACTACTCAAGACACCTGACTTATACAAAGGAAGACTGTGTTAATTCTACAACATGGGATTAAAGCAACATGTAGTTTTACTTGTATAATACTTCCATTTTGTATAAAAGACAGTTTGTTTTCATCTGTTTTCGAATAAACAAAGTATTGGCTTTCAGAATATTAAACTTGTAACGGCATAATTACAAGCAGAGAACGGACTAATGTAACATCACAGCAAGCATAACAACAGCCGTGTGTTATGAACACATACGCAAGTATGACATCATCTGTCGCTTAGTGACAGGTTTTGGCAGAGCAGCCAATGATGCAATACGCTTATCTGAAAGCGCTTTCCCCTCTCCTGAAATGACATGACTCAAAAATGTAACTGTTCTTTGTACATATTGTAGTTTTGACAAACTGGCCTTGTGACCAAGGAAATGGTATCAGCTAGTTGAGGTCATCAACTCTCTCTTTGAGTAAATCCTGGACAAATCTCCACTCGTCAGGAGGTTTTGTCTCTGATCTTTTTGACAGGAAACACTGGAGTGCGTACCGGAATCGTTACACGGAATAATGACCCCTTGTTTAAGCAGAGAGGTAAACACTGGCCGAATGCCATCAACAGCTTCACGTTTCAATGGGTACGGGGGTTGATTTGAACGGAACGTGGACATTAAACCTACGTCATATCTGTGAGCTGCCCAGAGTGAGTATGGCACATCTGAAAGTGCGGCAGGAAGCTCAGAGATATGAGAATTACCTCATCATCCTCAACCAACAGCAATGTGCGCAGAACGGCTACGTTCGTGCACATTTTCATTTGATACACGGCACGTGACACATGTACATGTGTACATGACATATTCTGTGTGTGTAGGTGCCCAATCACTGACTGACTCCCAATCTTTAACGATTGGACCCAAATCCCTCTATCTATCAGTGGGGCCCCTGGCTAGTGAAATGTGTGGACCGCCCCTGGGATTTGACACAGTTTGTGTTGTGTGGGTGTGAGTGCAACAGGAACCAGCGCTGCGCAGCAAACTCCAATACATAGTTTTTAAGCATGAGCACATCATTGACACATTCCAGCAGAAAACTCTCCTCATAGTATTTACACGGATCATCAACAACGTTAGCAGTACAATGCAAATGAGAAGCCTCCATGAACACAGCAGGTGGAAAAACACGTTGATCAGTCAAACGCAACAACGCCTGAGAATCAGGATATGTCAGCAGCCATTTGATACACATTCACCAGTTCTTTATCATCAAATGCCAGTTTTTTGAACAATCGTAGAAGATGGTTGTCGGACTTTAAGACCCTCATTTGTGGAAAAATGAGGTCTAAGCCGAACCGGAGAATCAGATCCCTGCCCAGTAAATGTATTGGGCAGATAGATGATACAAGAAAACTGTTTTTTACTGATGTGGCAAATGGATGACTATCATCACCGTTATCTCTACTCTGAAGTGATACAAAAACTTCTCCTTTACAGTTACCCCAGCCGCTCCTATTGAGTGCATAAATCTACCACTAAATTTGCAATCAGGCAAATCTGACCTTTTTACCACAGAATGTGTAGCCACAGAATCAACCAAAAAAATGGAACATCAACACCCATGATAACTAAAGTTAGTGTGGGACATTTCTTAAATGCTGTTTCACTGTCATATTTCAAATATATATATACCCTCTTTAACCACAGACATGTCTTTTACATTTTCCAATTACTCAATAGCATGATGTGTTTGTGTGTGTGTCACTTCCCTGGTTCGATGCTGCTGCATGGCTGAATGTCCGTCTCGCTCGATCGGGCCCCCTCCTCCCCATCTGGTGTAGGTCAGTCTGATTGTGAATGGCCCCGTCCTTGCTGTCCCCCTCTGCCTCCACTGTCAGTGTTCTGTGAGCAATCCCATAATCCAATGTTCAACACTGCCATACTTGAAACATCTTTCGTCAAATGAAGGTCTTGCTTCTCGTCTTCTGCCTCGGAAAACCTCTTCTGCCTCTCCCTTGGTATTGTGAGCGGTCAGCATTCTGCGTAGCTTGCGCTGTGTCTGTGAGTCCGTTGAGAAAGGCATTATCTGAGGTGTGTCCCCCATCGGGTTTGTTTATCCCGCTGTTGTCCCCATCTACTTGGGGCTTATGGGGGTGGCGAGCTTGGAGTTGACGGACTGCATGGCTGGGGCTTATAGTGGCGGTGGAGGTGGTTGAGGTGGGCCAACCGGATTGCCAGGGTAGTACTCCGGGGGAGGGAAAGGATACCCAGTCGAGGAGAGGTCATTCAGGCCTGCAATGGAAGGACACAGAGATGTCTGGGGTTTACATGGTTTTGGAAATAATTTATTTTCCTTCTTTTCTTCACATTCATCTTCAACCTTAATATTTTCTTTAATGCCCCAAGGCCAACTGCCTTCTTTTACTCCCCAGTATTATAAACACTTTCTGTGAGTGTCCAGTTTTCTATAAGTCTTTTATTTTAACTTTATTTTTACCCTTCATTCCATCTTCATGTTCTTGTAATTTATTCTTTAGGTTTTTGATTTTTAATTTACTCAAAAAACCTCCCTTTGGAAATCCGAACATTTCCGTCCAGATATTTAATTTAGACAGACTGTTTTCACCATTTCTGCTCGCATGACATCCACAATCGGATCCTCAGGAGAGTGTACAAGCCCCCTACCTGCTTTGTTCCCAAAACAAAGTCTTTAAGTGTTACCAAAACACCTGCTTTGCTCCCAAAACAAAGTCTTTAAGTGTTACCAAAACACACCGTGTTACCAAAACACTATTTTTTCATCCGTCGATGATGTGATATTTGTTTCTCAGTACAAATCACACAAAAACTAATCGTAATCCCAAATCACGACGAATATCCCAAATATCCTACTTTCGAGCAGTCCCTCTCATAAATGCCATGGAGTTTAATTACGTTTAACTTTAAACAATTTAGACACTGTACATCTCACCGAGTATTGAAAGCCTTTTGAGTTCGTTGGATCTCGTGAAGTCAATTGGTTCCACCCCCGGCGCTGGTCCTCTCGTCCCGTACGGTTTCTGTCGAGGTAGAGGAGGATCCGAGGATCCTGGAGCGCGACCACCAGCGTTCGTAGGTGTTCCCAATCGAACTTGCAGAGATCCTGCCGACAACGCCAATTGTTATGGAAATCTGAGACCCAATACTGTGGAGAGTACAAGTCAGAGTGATCAAAAACAACTAATGGTGAATCAGACAGAGTTGTCTTTCTGGTTATTTATTTGAAGCTTCAAATACATAAGATACAATACATATAGACACAGGTCTCACAGAGTATAGAATAGTCTGCGCGAGTGTGCGCAGATATAATAGGAAAGCAAAGCTTATATACAAGAAAGGGCGGGAAGCTCAGACTATCTGTCTTCACACGGTCTCATTGTTATTAGACACCTGTCCTTGAGCTCAGAATAGGGAAGTTCTTGTGAGACTTTGTGTGAAGAGGAGTAGCCTCAACATAGTCTGCCAAATCAGCTGTGTGGCCTTGAAGCGCTTGGGAATAAACCCACAGTAGAGTAAAAGAAGAAAACAGCACATCTCAGGAAATGAGAAGCATTTGGTTTAAACATATCAAGATATAATAAAAATGTCCACTACAGTGTATTTTTGCGTTTGTGTGTATTGTGTTTGTTTCCCGGCGAAAACACTGTAGGAGTTGGAGGGGTCGGAAACCCACCTCGGCTCCGCGTGTCCTTTTGATGAGCTGGGTCAAATCATAAAAGAAGGAATTCAAAGCACCAGATACAGGGTTAAACAATAATCTGTTTTAATGATAAAAGGTAAGAATACAATACACTTTTAAAAGGGGTAGGCCCAGCCCTGCTCTGGTCCTAATGCCGGGAGAACATCATCATCTTGACGGCAGGAGGAAAGAGAGCGGACACAACGACTCAACAGGAGATATTGTAAGAACAACGGGGAGGAGTTGTGTTGGATTCTCCTCCCTTACCGGTCATCTATTGGCCCATATACAAACGATGGGCTTTCGTAGCGTATCAGCGCGCGCCAGCCGAGATGATCCGGAGACAGTCTCTTAGTTTGAAGCAAAACAAACACATCTGGTGTTCGCTGTCTCGTATTACTGCAGCTTTCACACACACACATTCTTCAGAGACTTCCCTCTCTCCGGCCCCCTCCCCCATCAGTTCACCCAGCTCCACACACCCTTGGCATTTTTAAGATAAGTCTAAGATCTAGTTGTTTATGGTTGACTAATACAAGCAATATATGTAAATTACTTTAATATCAATAATAACGAGGAAAACATTACCTCTGCTCTCAAGCAGTGAAATAGTAGCACACACTAATTTCCCTCAGCATGTGTCACGCACACTCATTTTTACCCTGCAACATTCCAGAGATCTGAGCTGTCTCCAAATTAGGACATCCCCTTGGCTCACCTCTTACTCCAAATGCAAAGGTTTTCACTTTTCATATTTCCAACTTCTTGTTACACAGACTGCCATTATTGATACAAAGTAATTAAACACACACATACACTTAAGACATGTAGACTTTCCTGATATTTGACATGCTGTGTTTAAATAAGAATATCTCCTTCTCCCACATCTCTAGTCTCCTGTCCTGCAAACCTGTTCCTATTTTATACAGAGTAATTAAGCACATTTAAGCCCACTACTTCACAATGTTGTGGCAATTTAGTACTCACAACATGAAAGAATAAAACAGAAAGAAATCAATAAAACACAAGTATAATTAAGCAGTTATTATACAGCATATATAGCCACTGCAATGAACACACACACACACATTCTACTCTGCTGTCCTCCAGATGTTTGCCACGCTATATCCATATAAGGATATTTCATCTTTCCCCTCTCCACTACTCCTAATAGGGACGTTTTCACTTCTCATATCTCCAGCTTCTTGTTCATATAAACTGCTACTATTAAATACAAAGTAATTAAGTACACACATGAATATATAAAAACACACTTCTTATATATCAGGTGACATAATAAAATGAATCTACCTGTAATACGCTGTATTAAACTTTCTGCCGTAACACTTTACTTCAATTTACTTCAATTCCCGCTTTTTATCTCTTTCTCAAGAGATAAACGTACACAAGGCATTTCGAAACATAACCACTGTCATTCTTTTCCACTGTGTCCGTCCCCCAACATTATACAAATCCATCAGAAGCTGGGATTTAGAGTACTTTAAACCTTTGGGAACAGCCCATCATACCAACTTCTTATGACAGTGGAGAGAGACCAAAATATGTCAAAAAACTTCGTCCTTGTCTGCTGAGTCATCGTACTCATCCTCTCCCTCCGCATACGCCAACAAGGGCATTTGGTACGGAGGGGGAGGGGCAGCTTTTCCTTCAATGATGTAACTGATGAATCTGATCAGAGAGAATTAGACTCCTCTGCTTCCTCGTGATGTCCCCCAGCCCGCTGACGGCAGCTTCTGGGCCACCTGCTGGAGGGATGTCCTCAGGATCCTGCTCCTCCAGTCAGGGCCGTTTCTAGCTTTTTGGGGGCCCTATGCAAGATGCTGTTTGGGGGCCCTAGTTTTGACAGTTTTTTAACTACAATGGGGGGGGATTCCGAAGCCTTTAAGATGATCTGTGGAGATGCATCAATCTGTTACACTTTAATAGGAAAACAGGCTAATTGTTGGCTAACGAAAACCAAGCAATTGAAAATTACAAAAAAATGATATTAAAAAGGTAAACAATAAGGCTCCTCTATGTCAATAAATGCAAGAGATGCAGCATTTTCTCAGCTGTCAGCCCAACAATGATTTGGACTTTATTACCCCAAAAACCCAAGCCACAGCTTTGCTATCATTGCAGTTTAGTCGTGTTTATATCCTACATTGGATTTGTAAGCATACAATGCTTCACCGAACACTCACAGGAGGGGGCTTGGCTGTCTACAAATAAAGACGGCTCATTTGAATTCTGCCCAAATATATTGAGGCTGAACCTGAACTTTGAATTCTCTGCTCCCATCATAATCTTGGCGATCTTGTTAAAATTGTTAATGCAGAGTTAAAATTGTTAATGCAGAATTAAAAATACTATGTAACTGGTTTGCAGTTAATAAATTATACCTTAATGTGGCCAAAACAAATTACATGTTATTCAATACAAAGTCTGAGAGTAGAAATGACTGCATTATACGGATTTGCAATACAGAGATAGAACAAGTTGGTGCATGTACATTTTTAGGACTGCTTGTTGACGAAAAACTAAATTGGAAGCACTATATAAATTATGTACAGACTAAACTGTCAAAAACAATAGGTATTTTGTATCATACTAAGAACATTCTTGAAGAAAATATACTCTTTATAACAGTCTATTTCTCCCTTACCTTTACTCCTGCTCCGAAATATGGGGAAATACTTACTCAACAAATCTACAAAAAATAATAACATCCCAAAAAAAGTATTACGAATAGTCTGTGGTGTTGGTAAATATGAACACACAACTCCCATATTTAAAAAAACTCAATCTATTAAAATGTGTTGAGCTTAAAACAGTACTAATTATGCACAACATTTTCCAAACAAAATGCCTAATAACATTCAAAAGCAGTTCCAAACCACAGCGTGAACATATGAATGTAAAAATAGTCACTTGAAAATAAGTGTTCATAATGTTTATATACAATTATGCATATATTATTATTATTCATTTGCCAAGTGCATGTGTACCTATGTATATATTTATATATAGTATTTTCATTTCCAAAAAAAGATAGTTGAAACTGCTATTGACATGTGCAGAAAATGACCCTATATCTAGTTTCCGTATATATATATATCCATTTATTGTTTACCTGCCCTAACTTTTATTTAATTTGTTCTCCTGTTTTCTTTATTTTTTTGTACTCCTTCATTTCTATACATTTTTGACGCAATAATGCCGCTGTATTAGGATGATGCACGGGAGGGCTACTTTCCACAAGCTATGCTTCAGCCCTCCCGCTTCTACTAATTTTGTTCATCTTTGTGTGTATGAATTAAACTTTTTTTGTTTTTCGGATGAATACAAAAATAAAAAATAAATAAAATACTTTCAGCTTGGGGGCCCCCTAGTGGCCGCGGGGGCCCTATGCCCCCGCATAGTCCGCATATAGGAAGAAACGGCCCTGCCTCCAGTCCACTGATGGCCGCTTCCGAGTTGTCTGCTGAAGGGATGTCCTCGGTGTCCTCCTCCTGTCCTCTGATGGCGGCTTCCGAGTCGGCTTCCGAGTCGGCTTACGAGTCGGCTTCCGAGTCGGCTTCCGAGTCGGCTTCCTCTGCGAGGGCCACGTCCGTCCCGATGTCGTCGAGGGTCCTAGCAGGAGGTTTCCACGCCGCACACTGGCTCCAGTGGTATCAGTTGTCCCCCTTTTCTCCTAGGCGGACAACATAGGAGGTCCTCTGGGTGACTTGGTCGGGGCCGGAGAGCCTGGGGTTGAGCCACTTTGGCCTGATGACCTTCAGCCAGACGAACTCCGCTGTGTTGGCCTCGTGCTCCTCGGGTCCCCCTTTGGCGTCAGCAAACTGTGTGGAGAAGTCTGATACCAGCCCCTTAAGTTGCTGGAAATAAGGTTTCGAACTCATGACCTCTACTTCCTTTCCTACGCTCAGGGCTCCTGGGCCCGGGAACTGATGGCCATGGGTCAGCTCAAATGGGGAGAAACCTGTCCCTCGGTTACTAGAGCTCCTGATTGACATAAGGACCAGAGGCAAGGCGTCTAACCATTTCCTGCCTGTCTCCTCACATGCTTTGCTGAGTTTCTGTTTGATGGTCTGGTTCATCCTTTCTACCTTTCTCTGAGATTGGGGGTGATAGACGGCTCTGAAACTGTGTCTTAGTCCTAAGGACTGTTCTAATGTGCGTAGGTCATGGTTCTTGAAATGGCTGCCCTTGTCTGACCTCACTTTCCCTAAGAACTTGATCACTGATTCTGCATCCTCGTTATATCCCTGTTATAATTTAATCAATATTTAGAAACATGTCAACATTCATCAAACAGTATCTTATAGACATGGAGCAGGTTCATTCTAAAACTGCCATTCAATGGTCAGATTGAACATCCGAGTTAGGGCGGCAAGTTTCTTTCAGTCCCTAAATGAAAAATGTAGATTGTGAATTTTACAGCCATGTTGATATAATACATCATACCCACAACACTCACGAGAAACACCGGCTGTTGTTATGCCTGCTGTGTCAAGTTACTCCGTTCTCCGCTTGTAATTATGCCGTTACAAGCTTCAAAGCTGTATTTATCATCTGAATTTGGCGAAACAAGTTTAATATTCTGAAAGCCAAGACTTTGTTTATTTGAAATCAGATGAAAACAAACTGTAACGGACCCTGCCGTGTTATCTATGATTACTATACGCCTTACATTCATAATTTCAGCCGAAGGGAGGGGGGCTGCGCTAAGGAAGAGCAGAGTGGTGAGGGAGAGCTGTCTTCTTCCCTTTACAAGCTTCAAAAATGTATTTATCGTGTGATTTTGGAAATAAAAGTTTAATATTCTGAAAGCCAAGACTTTGTTTATTTAACATTTTTAAAAAACCACCCGAAATAAAAAAATGTAAATTGAAAAAAAAATGTTTTTTATTTTTTTGTATTGGCTCATGATAGGCCCCCGATCTCCGTAGGCCACTGGGCTTCAGCCCAGGTCAGCCCGTGCATTAAGGCGGCCCTGGTTACGGCCCGTGTTACGGCTGCGCCACGGCGTTCACAGCAATCGCGGCCACTCTACTTAATGGGTGTTATTCCAGTAGACGCGCCACGTTATGGCTCAGAAGCGTCCCAGAGATTGTGGGTACCAGAGGTTGTGGGTACCAGAGGTGGTGGGGCTGTAGGTGGTGGGGGTGTAGGTGGTGGGGCTGGAGATCCAGATGTTATCCTGGAATATTCATTTGTACATGATCTCTCCTTGTCTTCTATACTAAGTGGGGAAGGATTGCCCAAGCTGCTTTTTGAACTAAATCAAAAGAAACAACAACATACCATACAAGAACCTTTTTTCTTGGGATTCATTTATGCAATAGGAACATATTTATGTAATTAAAAACTCTTTCATACCCTTTGAAATACATCATGACAAATCACAAAGTTACAAAATTATATAAATAAAAATATTTGCAAAGGGTATTGCCCTATATCCTTTGCTGTATATAGGGCAAAATGAAGGACATTATGTGTGTGTATTTCCAGCCCTTTTGCATGCCACCTGCAGATCCACTTGGGAGAGATTTATTTCGGTTTTTGACAAAAGCATCCCTGAGTGACTTCCATCTCTCCTTGCAAACGTCGACTGAAACAAAGATTAGATTTAGATTAATAAAATGATTTCAAATATTTTTCTTTGCTTGTTTTTCCCTTCACAGATACTTGGCTTCCGGGGTCTCACTGGTCAGCCTAGCATTCAGCTATCGCCTAGGATGCACTACTGTGACAAACTCTGTCCATTTGGTGTGTGCAGCCATTGAAAAAAAGATGATGAAGAGGTTCCTACCCAGGCCAACAGAAGAAACATGGAAGGAGGTCGCACAAGGCTTCTGAAAAAAATTGAATTTCCCAAATTGCATGGGAGCAATAGACGGAAAGCATATCGTCATCCAAGCACCACCACGGTCTGGGAGTCAGTACTTCAATTACAAGAAGACCGTTTCCATAGTGCTTTTGATTCAAGTGGGGGACTTCGGAAGAACAAGTGATGGTGGGGTGTATGCCGGATCGGATTTGGGGAAAGGATTGGAGACCAGAACACTTCATGTTCCAACCAGTACCTCTCTACCTGGTGCTGCTCACCTGGGTGAGATGCCATTCGTCATGGTGGGTGACGCAGCTTTCCCACTCAAGCCATACCTGATGAGACCATACCCCACCTCACGAAAGAACCTCACTCATCAAAAGAGGATTTTAAACTACAGACTTTCCAGAGCAAGGATGGTGGTGGAAAATACCTTCGGCATTCTGGCCTCCAGGTGGAGAATCTTCCATCGCCGTATCAACCTGCACCCGAAAAACGTGGACAAGCTTGTGGTGGCTGCATGCATCCTTCACAACTTCCTGCTGGCCCCTAGTGAAAACCAGAGGTTGCTGGAGGAGGAAGAGCAGCAGGGGAGACACATGGCACCAGTGAGACACATGGGAGGAAACAGGGCATCAAGAGAGGCCTGTAATGTGAGGGAGGCTTTCTGCACCTACTTCAACTCTCCTGAGGGCAGTGTGTCTTGGCAGGACAGGATGGTGTGATTACTGGAACACACAAAAGTTATTACACCGGCAAATTGATTGAAAGATGTGTTCTTTTTTCATTCCAGATAATTCTAAAAAGGAAAAAAGTTATTGTACTCCCAAAGACAGGCTATTGTTGCATTTGTAAAAAACTGTTCTTTATTTTTAATATCCATGTTATTATATATCTTTTTGATAATACAATTTAAAATAAATAGTTTTGTCTGACAAATGACTGCCAAATTATTATTGTCTGTCCTCACAATTTATCTGACTAGAAATGAGGGAAATATTATTTTCTTAATTTAAAAATGTTCTGACAG
Source organism: Gymnodraco acuticeps (assembly GCF_902827175.1). NCBI lineage: Eukaryota > Metazoa > Chordata > Actinopteri > Perciformes > Bathydraconidae > Gymnodraco > Gymnodraco acuticeps. The sequence continues at coordinate 130,760 of NW_022990118.1, read as the reverse complement.
CTATACTTTGCAGATTAAGATGAATACAAAAAAATAATATAATATGTATATCAATCAATCAATCAATCAATCAATCAACAACTTTATTAATCCCGCAAGGGGCAATTGGTTATGAGCAGCAGCTTATGTCATGAACACAGGCAGGAACATACAAGAAGAAAAACACACAGATACACCCGGGAGCACAGATGTGAATAATTCTAATTTACACGATAAATAGTTCAAAGCATCACAATAATAAATACATAAATAAATAATCAAGTTAAAAGCCTTTTCAAGAATTTAAATATTTATATAAACATATATGTATACATATGTTTATATCTTGATATTGGATCTTACTTTCTTGTGAAATGCAAGTTTACTGAAAAGTTTTTTAATGACTTTCACAAGATGATAAACTACTGAATGGCTATGTACTATACCTACAAGTATTCATTAACTTTAAAACATTAATATGTAGTTTTCATCTTCCACTCCACAAACTCCAGCGATTAAAAACCAGGCCTTGTCCTTTCTGATGTTGTCCTTGTAAAAAGGAGGAGGAGGAGGAGGAGGAGGAGGAGGAGGAGGAGGAGGAGGAGGTGCAGGGCCTTCAGCAAACTCCAACAATTCTGCAGCAAGCTGCTCCCTGAAAGTCTTCTGGGTGTGTGGCTTTGTCCTGCTGGGGTCATCTAACAAATGTGGAAAAACAAAGAGATTAGATTAATTCACTGGCTTATACTTATAGGATAATATTGGACTATAAATGAATAATATTACACCAAATAAATAAGTAAACACATGTATATATTCATTCACTGGCCATTCATTTAGAAAATGTAACTCCAAAAAGACAAGTAACACTATTTAGCATTTTGCCTAATCATTCCTGTAGCTTCTTGGCTAAGCTAACACTGTGATGCAGTTCCACCAAACACAAAAGTAATATATAAAAAGGATAATATTGGACTATAAATGAATAATATTACACCAAATAAATAAGTAAACACATATATATATATATATTCATTCACTGGCCATTCATTTAGAAAATGTAACTCCAAAAAGACAAGTAACACTATTTAGCATTTTGCCTAATCATTCCTGTAGCTTCTTGGCTAAGCTAGCACTGTGACGCAGTTCCACCAAACACATAAGTAATATATAAAAACAGAGAGATTACATTCCTTTCCCGTGGTGGAAGTTCAACATCCGAGTCACTACTGTCCGGATCCAGGTCTGGCTGGAGGAGATCTTCATCATCCGACGAAGAGTCATCTGGTATGAGCTATCGTCAGCTAGCATCTCTAGCACCTGCTCGCCTCGGTGGTGAAGCTCTTCTGGCTGCGTAATGCGTAATGAAGCCGGAGCGGGGGTAGTTTATACTACGCAGGATCATATATAATAATAATAATAATTCCTTACATTTATTATAGCGCTTTTTCAATGACTCAAAGCGCTTTACATATACACACATTACACATATATCATATGTGCAATGGTCAGATACTGTGGACAATACCCACAGGAGCAAATCCGGGTGAAGTGTCTTGCCCAAGGACACAACGGCCTGACGCAGTGGCGGAAGGAGCGGGTTTCGAACTGGAGTTCCCCAGCACTCCCCCTTGATCTGATGATCGGATGCACAGACCACTGCGCCACCCGTCCTGATATTTGGAACCCATTGGTCGATTTGGGTGATTGACAACTTTTCTGAACCGTTAGAGCCAATATAATCGAGTGACAGTTAGTAAGTCCCGCTAAACACTTAGGTCAAGTAGAGAGAGGTTTGCGTAAACAGCACGTGAGACAGCATTAGCTCGGGACTGCGAAACGTTTTACCTACTCTGCTGCCATGAATGTAATGATAGATTATCAGGAACAATTCTAAAGTGACTAATGGCGCGTTTCCACTGCAGCGGGGTAGCCCCGTTTAAGCGTCCCTAAGCGTCCTCACTCTGGCCTCGGGCTGCCTCGCTGGCCGGCCCAGGCCGTGGCGCATTTCCATTACAGTTTAGGACCTGGGCTAGCAACGCAGTGTAGGCGGGGCGATCGGCTTTGTTTTTGTTCACATTTCGAGTTGTTCCGTCGAGCTCCCGCTGGATTTGATCATCCCCAATGAGATGAAGGAACGTCGTCACCTCCTCGGTCGACCACGGTGTGCTTTTCTTAGAAGTAGCCATTTTTGTAGCTCCTCCGTTTACAAAATGCTGCAAGCTTGCTTCTAGATATATATGCGACGCTAGGGATGAACTCGCGCGCAATCTTGTGACGATTCTCTCTGACCAATCAGCAGTCGAGAGTGTTGACGTCACTAGTTCAGCCCTGGCCCTGGTCTGAGGGAACCACGATTTTATGAGGCCGGAAAAAGAGAGAAAAAGTACCCGCTGGCCGGTACTAGGCTATATGGAAACGCCACCAAAAACTGGCCTGGCCGCTTGAGGACGGTTAAGGACGCTTAAACGGGGCTACCCGCTGCAGTGGAAACGCGCCATAATAGACATTGGATTAACCTTAAGCAGCGTTTTTATTCCCTTGAACACGAGCTTTGATCACAAAACAGCAACGGTAAGACATAATTATTGTTATGGTTTTGAAAACAGTTGTTTTTTTTCTTCTCTGTTCTGGCTGATATCTCAGTGAGTTTGTGTCCTACAGTGATGATACTTATAACAAAATAATCTGTGGAGTATCAGCTTTCAGATGATATGTAGTTTTTGCTAGTTAGCACCGGAAGTAGCATCTGCCCGTTTTAGCTAAGGGCTAATGCTAATGCTTCTTGTGAGACTTGTGTTTTGTTTCGGTAAAAATGGTTCGTATAGTCAGTTAGCTGAGATTCTTCTCGTTAATCTGGTATAACACATTCATAGGTTTTTAAATATTAAGATACCCTGAGACACAGTGTCGTGAAAAAAAAACCAGGGTCCCCGCCGGCGGGGACCTTCGGGCTTAACAGGTTAAAGAGTAACGTTAAAACCTGCTCTTAGATCTGGAAAAAGTCTCTGCTCCAACAACACAAACTGGGAGCTGAAGGGAAGAGACGTAGGAACCAATAGGAGCCAAACCGTTAATTTACTATTTTGATTATTTAATAGTTTAATTATGCATACAATATTGATTATTGGTTATGAAATGGAATAGGTTGTTAATTAATGTCAATTAATTGTGATCTGCACATGTGGATAAACGAAACAGCTGATTGACGCTGTGATTGCCTCAGCTGGTCCAGCTGACGATACTCTGCGTTCATTTTAGTTTTGAAGCCATACGGTTTTTTGACTGCTGCACTGCAGAGAAATTATGAGTTGAAGTTGTTTATTTTATGTGACGTAACTGTCTCCATCATCGTCCGGTAAGACACTTTTATTTGTGTTAAAAGAAGAGAACAGTGAAGAAAAGACATGTGAAGGATAACATGGAAATAAATGTGCTGAAACAAACAATATCTCTGTGTGATGTGTGAGTGCTAAACCAAAGGACAGAAAGGAGCAAAAACGAAGTTGGAAAGATTGCTCTTTTAGGAACCAATACTGTAGGAACAATGCATTCTGGGAAGGCAATGCTCTTGTGGGGTAATATGGTACTATGGGCTCTTTGATGGTATTGTCTATTAAAGGGCTTTGTATGATAGGAGAATCATTTTAATATACTGAGTGTAACTAGAGGCGGTGCAGAGCAGCTGATCAGGAGAACTATGATCCTCGATGTTCTGGACCTACGGAGGGTCTTCAGGCAGGTTTTAGAACAGCCTGATAATAAGGAATTACAATAATCCAGGCCTTAAAGTGACAAATGCATTGCGTTGAGCCACGATGTGATTGATTTGACCAAGGTTATAAAGGAAGTTAGTTAGCTACTTGAATGTTGTTTTATATGGGAATGAAAGGGCATCCTGATCAAAGATAATGACACGTGGGGGTCGTGCAGGGTGATGCCACCAAGAGAGGAATACATCTACATTTGTATTATTAAAGACCTTTATTATTCTTTACCTTCTTTACATATTCCTGATGAATTCATAGTATCCTATGATTATATATCTTATATAATTATTATATAATTAGGTTGTTCCATTTAAAGTGTATTTGAACTTATTCTGAATATTTAGCACATTTTTGTTCAACATTACCTCCTTTTTAAAGCTGCACAGCTCTCCAAATTATAGTATTTTTCACATTTACTGTAATTAGTTTTTTGTGTATTTTTATTTTGTGTAAATATTTCCTTTATTTTTAATTTACACCAAAGCAAATTCCTTGTATGTGTTGAACCTGCTTCTGATATATTCTAAGATACTTCATGAATATGTATCTTTCTTCTGTTTATTTGTATATATTTACCTTTAGCTCATGTGCAATGTCTTGTTGCTGCTCTAAAACACATTGTCCCTCATTTGGGATGAATCAGACAAACTTAATCCAATCTAATCTGATGGTGAAGTCTTTTGTTGGAAGGTTTCACACGTTGTATTGCATGGAAGACCTGGTGATCTTTTTATGAATCATTTGTGACCTTATGGATGTCCCAAACGTATGGCCTTACTTTACCATGAATGCTGTGAATGTTTTCATGTCCTTCAACATTCTGTAACAAAAGGAACAAGTTATTACGTTCCTTTTGGCATTTCTTTCCTTTATTTGAAGCCATTGGGAATGTTTTCTCTCCTCTTTGTATTTGCAATGATGAAGTGCATTGCCATATAGCAAACAAAGGGCCCAAAAACAAACCATCATTTAGTTGAGTACATTCTTTGTTCATGGCCCCATCCAGCACCAGAGCCCATCGGGGGGGGGGGAGGCTACATCTGTATTTGCTGAATAATGAAGGTTTAGAGTAGATACGTGTATGTTAGTTTAGAGCTGACACTGAATGCTTCGTTAATGTACAAGTGTATGTAGTACATTCTTATTGACTTGTTAACTAAGTCACTAAATGATTCAGAACTAATAACTGCTCATTACTTCCCTATTAGGAACATATTTGTCACTCTTTGCGCCCCCTAACATAAAGGGTGAATCATCAAAGCTACGAGAAGTGCAAAACGATGCTGTGATTTCTCACAATGCTTTCTCTGTCTGCTCAGCGAAGTGCTCTTTTGCTCAGTAAAATACATTCAACTTTAAACTAGTCTGCTGAACCAAATAACCTCCATATTAATCAATGAAATGCTTGGGAGAGACATTAATGGGGTCAAATAGAAAAACGAAGAACGTGTCATTCCATCAACCCTGATGTAGGTCCAATGAAAGTAAGCAGCAGTAGCAAACATTTAGAAATATATAACAACATAAAACTGGAACAAGTCACCAATCATTTGGCCTGAAACTGCAAAACACAGCATTACTGTTTGTTGCCTGGCAACCTTTGTTCAATTTGTGTGTGTGTGTGTGTGTGTGTGTGTGTGTGTGTGTGTGTGTGTGTGTGTGTGTGTGTGTGTGTGTGTGTGTGTGTGTGTGTGTGTGTGTGTGTGTGTGTGTGTGTGTGTGTGTGTGTGTGTGTGTGTGTGTGTGTGTGTGTGTGTGTGTGTGTGTGTGTGTGTGTGTGTGTGTGTGTGTGTGTGTACGCTGCATTAACAGAGCCAATTCAATTTTAGCACCATCATGTTACATGTCCCTGTAGACTCCCATCGTGTGTGTGTGTGTGTGTGTGTGTGTGTGTGTGTGTGTGTGTGTGTGTGTGTGTGTGTGTGTGTGTACGCTGCATTAACAGAGCCAATTCAATTTTAGCACCATCATGTTACATGTCCCTGTAGACTCCCATCTTCCCATTGTGTGTGTGTGTGTGTGTGTGTGTGTGTGTGTGTGTGTGTGTCTTGAATGAGTAATCTTAGGTACAACGCAGTTTTTACACCATATGTGTGAGTCTATGCACTTATATGGAAAAGTTGTTGTCCGATATATCCTGGTGCAGCCATGTTTTCATAATGCATATTAAACTACACTCCAGATGCTTTAGACCTTGAGAGTTTGAGACCTTTAGAAAGTGAGGACATTTTGGCTGGTATAAAGTAAAACCAATGTTAAACTGTACCTTATTTGCCAACCCAATACATTTCATCGAAATGACACTGCCACCTGCAGTAAGATCTAAAATGTGTGAAATAAATCAGTGTTAGATGCTTAAAGTAATTGTTAAGCACTCTGAGATGTGCTGTGACCTAACCTTAAAATATGACTGAAATGTATCAAAAATGGAAGTCAAAATGTTGGGCAGTAGATATTTAAAATGGATGAAACTAAAGGTGTCTTTTTTTTTATTGCCTAAACTGTGGATGATTTCAAAAATAATCAGTAGTTTTGCTTGAGAAAAGTGAGGAAGTGAGAGAGGTTCAAACTAAAAGCAAGATTGACCTAAAAGGAAGGTTGAAAGAAGTCCAGTTGGATTATTCCATTTGCAACAAGTCCTCCAACTCATACGACCAAATAGGTCAATTGTTCAAGCGCTTATTGTGACCTATAATCTGTCACGATCTTGGTGTTATGTCAAGGATTTCGTTTTGTGTGTCTGGTAATGGGTTTTGTTTTGCTGTGCTTTTCTCCCTGTCTCTTGTCTTCCTTCCTGTGTTTTTCCTCCTGTGTCTGATTGTCTAATTGTGTTCACCTGTTGCCAGTGGCGTTTTCTCCTGGAGGCCAAGGGAAGCCAGGCTTCCCCTGTTTTTTCGGATTGTAGTTATCGTTTTAATAAATAAATAAAAACACTTTGTTTAGTTTCGGAAATTCTTTGTTGTGTGTTGCTGCCGGCCCGTCTCTCCCCCATTCTCATTGAGTGATTTACAAAGAGTGAAACAGCGCCCCTCTAGATGTTATGGTGAAACAGTAGATTGCACTCTCTGTTGCGAGAGGAGGCCAGCTGAAATTGGCTTCCCTTGGTGAAAAAAAATGGAGGGATTGACCAATCAGACAAGGCTCACGTCATGCCCCTGCCAACCTGTGATTAGTCAGGGCCATGCCAAGGGAAGCCAGAGGCGGCTCCCTTGCCTCACAATCCAATCAAATCGCATCAACTTAGTGTTGCAGTGACGCATCCTAAAACCCGGAAGTAAGCTGCGCTCGGTTTCCCTCGACAAAAAAGCAATGGGATTTCTCCATAGGATTTTGGAAAATAGCTGGAAATAAGGTCAGTGGAAAACGAACCTGTTAGATAAATGCAAGTTTTGTTCAGTCGGATAATATCCACATGTCTACCCTACTTTTATAATTTTCGAATCATAAATCTAATCGATAGAAGATAGATAGCGTCACTGCACCACTCTCACCGCCGTTAGAAAGTAGCAAGCAACTGAAGCAAGTGCAATTATGGAGGGTGGAGATTTGGAGTATTTCATCAAAAATAATTGTACTAAACTTCCGCTACAGCAGCAACAACAAATACAATCTGATGACAGGCCAATGCCCAAACTGGAGCTGTGTACAGCGAGGAAAAAGGAGTGAATCGGACGTAAAACGTTAAAGGTCTCCTGATTTAGTTTGTGAATGAATGCTTATTAGAGTTTAGGCTGGAGAGTGCGTGCGGACCTGTCGGTTAGATAACAGGCGTGTGTAAGTCCTGCATCTGTATGATACAAATGTGTGTAAAATGATACCGGGTGCTGTAATCACTCATCTGGTTACGTTAACTTATTACATTGACCACCACACCCACGACCCAAAAGAGAGGATGTATTATTGGCTTCCCCTAATTTTTTTCCCACGCCACACTACTGCCTGTTGCCCTTGTGTTTCTACCTCCCCTGCCCAGCTGTTTCTTGTCCCGTGATTACCCCTCTCTGTATTTAGTCTTGTCTTTTCCTGTGTTCCCCTGTCGGTTCATTGTTTGTCTTTCCTCTCTCCCTCCATGTTGGTCACGGTCAGTTTTGGTGTTGTTTTTACCTTGTTTTACCTATGTGTTTCATGCCATGTTTTTTGTTCATCAGCTTTTAAAATAAAGCTCGCTTTTTGTTTTTAACCCTTTTTACCTTTTTGTAGTCTGCATTTGGGTCCTACCTTTTCCACGCATTCTAACAGAATGAACCGACCAACTATGGACCCAGCGGATTTTTATGATTTTGACTTGGATCTGTTCGATCTGGATTTCTCCCTTCAGTGTTATCATGCCGAGAGGCTATCCTCAAAAAGGCACAAATGGAGGTGGCCAACATGCCTTGGTTGAGGAGCTCGTTGCCTGAATGGCTCAGAGTTTTGTCACGTAGCCCTGAGGGCCAGTCTCCATTTTCTGACCCTTTTTTGGGATCCCGTCTGGCGTTTGGAGGTCCACGGAGACTCCAAAAGACCTCTAAGAAACGCAAGGTCAGGAAGCCAGCTCGTACTCCAGTACTGGTCCACACAGCCATGGTTCCGTGCTCCAGTGCCGGCCCACACAGTCATGGTACCGTGCTCCAGTACCATCCCACACAGCCATGGTTCCGTATTCCAGTTCCGTGCCCAGCAGCCATGGTCCCCGCTCCAGTACCGGTCCACACAGCCATGGTTCCATGCTCCAGTGCCGGCCCAAACAGTCATGGTACCGTGCTCCAGTACCATCCCACACAGCCATGGTTCCGTATTCGAGTTCCGTGCCCAGCAGCCATGGTCCCTGCTCCAGTACCGGTCCATTCAGCCATGGTTCCGGCTCCAGACCCGGCCCATACAGCCATGATCCAGGCTCCTGTTCCGTGCCCAGCAGCCATGGTCCCTGCTCCAGTACTGGCCCACACAGCCATGGTTCCGGCTCCAGAACTGGCCCACACAGCCATGGTCCAGGCTTTAGTTCCGGTCCCAACAGCCATGGTTCCGGCTCAAGTACCAGCCCCAGCAGTCATGGTTCCGGCTCCAGTACCGGCCCCAGCAGCCATGGTTCCGGCTCCAATACCGGCCCCAGGAGCCATGGTCCTGCCTCCCGTTTCGGCTCCAGTACTGGCTCTCCGGCCGACGCCAGCTCCCCGTGTCCTGTTGGCGTTGCGGCCGACTCCAGCTCCCCGTCGGCGTACCGACCGTCTCAAGTCACCTCTCAAGTTCCCTCTCAAATTCCTTCTCAGGTCCCCTCTCCAGTGTCTTCTCGAGTTCCCCCTCAATTATCCTCTTGAGTTCATTCTCAAGGCTCCTCTCGAGTCACCTCTCAAGTCACCTCTCGAGTTCCCTCTCGAGTCCCCTCTCGCGTCCCCTCTCCAGTCCCCTCTCCAGTCTCTCCTCGAGTCCCCTCTCAAGTCACCTTTCAAGTCATCTCTTGTGTCCCCTCTCAAGTCTCCTCTCGAGTTCCCTCTCGAGTCTCCTCTCGAGTCCCCTCTCAAGTTCCTTCTCAGGTCCCCTTTCAAGTCACCTCTCGAGTCCCCTCTCAAGTCACCTCTCGAGTCTCCTCTCGAGTCCCCTCTCAAGTCCCCTCTAAAGTTCCCTCTCGAGTCCCCTCTCAAGTCACCTCTCGAGTTCCCTCTCAAGTCCCTTCTCAAGTCCCTACTCAAGTCCCTACTCAAGTCCCTACTCTATGTCCTGTACCGTTGGGGGTCCAGCCGACTACTGTTCTGCCGTGGGTCCTGCCAACCCTATGTCCTGTTTCGTCAGGGGTCCTGCCAACTCCATGTCCTGACACCAGCCCTTGTTCCGTCCAGAGTCCCGTCTACGCCTGTCTCGCCAGGGGTCCCACCAGCTCCTGCTCTCGATCCCAGTGCTGCGGCGATCCAGCTGACACTGGAGGGGTCCCATTGCGGCGTACGTCGTCCTCCGGAGCTGTCCCGTCGCCGCCTTCTTGCCCGACCTTGTGCCCGGCCTCCTGAGTTTCCCAGCCGTGGTCTTCGCCCTCGAGCCCGGCCCCCTGACTTTTCCAGCCGCCGCCTTCGCCCTCATGCCCGGCCCCCTGAGTTCGCCCGCTGTGGCTTAGAATCCGTCCCTTGAGCGGCGCAACACTCAGACCGAACCCCTCCTTTGTGCCCGAAAGCCTAAGGAGTCCGTTCAGTTCGAGGGCTATTCAGTTAGGGGGTTTTAGTCTTCCCCCCCATGGTGGGTCCAAGGAAGCTAAACTGCACCTCCTCTGCCGGGTGCGTGCGCTAGCATGTTATGTGGAGCGCACGGCTGCCCTTAGACGCACCGAACAGCTGTTTGTGTGCTTCGGGGGTGGGGTGATCGGGAAAGCTCTGTCCAATAAACGCCTGGCTGGCTCTGCGAGTGCATTGCACATGCCTACGGCCAGGCAGGGAGAGCCTGCCCCACGGGGAGTCGTGCGCACTCCACACGGGCTGTAGCTGTGTCAACAGCCTTATTCAACGGTGTGAATGTGGAGGATATATGCACAGCGGCGTCTTGGTTGCCGCCAGGCCCCTTCATAAAGTTGTATCTCTTGGACATGTCTGGCTCTTTCTCCGCGTCTGTGCTTGCTGGGGCAACACAGGACTGGTGAGGAGGGGGGGGGGGGGGGCTGTGGGTCAGTAGGCATCTGACTCCCTCCCAGGACGTAATGCGCCTTCGCCTTTCCCGGGCCCTCTGAGGTCCCGTAATGGGCGAGGTGCACATTGGCCCATTACAGGGCGGATGGGCTCCTACCTCTCGGCAGGAGGGGGGTAGCCCTCCACACTTTAGTCCACACACATTCTGCACGGGGTCAGTGTTTGAGTGTGGGGCATGGGCACTTGCACTCTCCCTGTGGTCCTTAGGGACTCAGGTGCACAGGGAGCCCATACAGGGCTGGGGATTCTCCCCATCTGCCTATGGGCGGAGGGGGGGGGGGCCCAGCATGTTTTATGAGCACACTTTCTGCGAGGTAAGCGCAGCAGAGTGTGCTCTGTCAGCCGCAGCCCAGACTTCTCCAAGGTCACAACCGGGTTAAAGGAGAATGTGGGGCAGCAGCTGCTGACCAGAAAAGCTGGTCAGGGGCAGTAGGGTGGAATGATGTTGTTGGACGACAGTGCGCGTATACATCAGGGCTCCACCCACTGTACCCATAGTCCAGTAGAGGGCGGAGCCTGTGAGAGATATAACGTTGGGTTACATATTGTAACCCTTGTTATATTAACACAGGCAGAGCCCTCTACTCAGGGCACTGTCTGTCCTATATCGCTCGCTGAAGAGAGGTGTAGGATGATAGTCAGGTGGCGAGGCCTCCTTTTATACGGTGAGATGCGTGCGCATTCAGGTAGGCCCGCCCCAACGCCGGCTACGTCTATATAAATCTCAGTAGGTGAATGCTTGCATAGAGGATAGTACCCATAGAGTCCAGTAGAGCGCTGTGTTAATATAACAAGGGTTACAATACGTAACCCAGCGTTTTTCCCCATAGGTTTTTCTCTTTCGATTCTGAGAGACACATTTCTTTTTTCAGAGGTTTTGATAGGCTAAAACATCAAACTACCCATAACCCTGGATGTTTTAGGCGCAATGCACGTTGGGATATGGTGTGTATGCGATGTGAAATCCGAAAACATTAAAAAATGATAAAAAATAATACTTTAATCCGAGTGTGCTTGCTTTTCTCTTTGAAAGTCATCACATAACGGCATTGTAATACACGGTTCGGCTGCATTAAATATTACAAATCTTCTGTAGTTCTTTATTTAAAGGTTGGTAACCCATAAACGTAACTGTGAAACTTTCCACACCCATACACTAGACCCAGAGTCTCCTTTTCAATTTGCGCATAGCGCGTCTCAGTCTCTGTCATTGTTCGTGATGCGTATGCCACCGGCTGCCATTTGTCTCCATTTGCTTGAAGGAGTACAGCTCCCAATCCATCTTTAGATGCATCTGTAGAGATCTTTGTAGCTTTTGATGTATCAAAGAATGTAAGAACTGGCCCAGTAGTTAGAGTTTCCTTTAGTTTTTTCCATTATTTTTCATTTGAAGCATTCCACTCAAAAACCTTGTTGTGTTGAAGCAGCTCTCTGAGGCATGTTGTCTTGGAGGAGAGTTTAGGTATGAATTTACCCAGGAAGTTTATCATTCCCATAATTCGCAGGACTCCTTTATTGTCAGTGGCAGGAGGCATGTCCAGTATTGCTTGCACTTTTGCCAGATCAGGCTCCACCCCCTCTCCTGAGATCTTGTCTCCCAAGAAGGTCATTTCTGTGACCCCAAACTGACATTTATTTCTGTTCAATTTCAGCCCATTCACTTGGACTCTCTGTAGGAGATCTCTTAGTCTTTTGTCATGTTCTTGACGTGTTTTTCCCCAGACAACCAAGTCATCTATGTACACTCTTGTGCCTTCCAGACCCTCTATTATGGACTCCATCGCCCTGTGGAAGATTTCTGGCGCTGAGATGAAACCAAATGGCAACCTCAAAAAACAGTATCTCCCAAATGGTGTGTTGAAGGTGCAAAGCTTGCTGCTTTCTGGGTCCAACTTCAGCTGCCACAACCCCTGCGAAGCGTCCATTTTGCTGAAATATTTTGCACCTGCCATTTCACAGGTTATCTCCTCACGTTTTGGGATTTGGTAGTGTTCTCTTTTGATATTCTCATTCAGATCCTTTGGATCAAGGCAGACTCTTAAGTCACCAGTTTTCTTTTTTACACATGTGATGGAGTTCACCCAGTCAGTAGGCTCCTCCACTCGCTCAATAACACCCAGTAGTGTCATCCTGTCAAGCTCTTTTTTTAAACCCGCTCATAGTGGTGCTGGCACTCTTCTTGGGGCGTGCACTACAGGCTTGGCATCATCCTTGAGCTGGATCTTGTAAGTGTACGGCAAGGTCCCTTGTCCTTTAAAAACTGTTGGGAATTCCTTTACAATGTCAACTGTTCCAGCAAACTGCGTGTGGTTTGTATTTCTGCATTGTTTGTCCATTACTATGCCCCCACTGTTTATTTGATAGATCCTCTTAACCAGTCCTAGGTCCTCTGAAGCTTTGTCTCCCAGGAGTGATTCATGCCCATTAGGCACTATGACAAACAACAGGCTGTACTGTTTGCCTTTCACTGTAAACTTGAGTCGGCATTGCCCTTTTGTCTCAATTGGCTGCCCGTTGTATGCCTTCAGTGGTTTGTTCTTTTCTGAGATACTTCTAGGTTTCTCTCAAAGTGCCTTGAGATCATTCACATTAATTAAATTAGCTTTAGCCCCAGTGTCAATCTGAAATGGCACAATTGTCCCATTTACTAGGATTGGTGCAGTCCATTTGTCATCTGATAAAGCATTTACAGTACCTTTTGGACTCTGTGAGCCGTCATTTTCGTCATGTGACACCATCTTGATGAAAAATGTTTCACTTAAATCATCACTGTCATCAGATGCTTCAACTCTGTGCACCTTATTCCATTTATTTTTTTCTCTGGAGAGGCACATCTTTGCATAATGATTTTGTCCTTTGCACTTTGCACACATTTTCCCATAAGCAGGACATTGTCTTGGAGTGTGTTTTTCCCCACATCTCGTGCAGCTGAACAACTGTTCGTCATCATTGTTTTTATCTCTGTATCTTTTCCACGGTTTTGCTTTAACTGACACAGCGTTCACTCCCTCGTCATGTTGGCTTGCTGCTCCATGTGCAGGTTCATTAAATGTCAGTACATGTTGGCGTGCTAGCTGACTGGCGTGGCATATTTTAATGGCGCTCTCCATCGTGAGTTCTGTTTCCCTCAATCATTTCTCTCTGATTTTCCTGTCATCAGTCCCAAACACTATCTGGTCTCTAATCATAGAGTCTCTGAGATAATTGAAATTACAGGATGTTGCCTTTAGCTTGAGGTCTGTGAGAAAGTTATCAAACGTCTCTCCCTGATGCTGCATTCTTGTGCGAAAGACGTACCTTTCAAATGTTTCGTTCTTTTTCGATAGGCAGTGCTCATCAAACTGTTTTAAGACACCATCCAACTTATCTTTGTCCTCTGGTTGAGCAAACACAAAATAATTGTAGACTTCTAATGCTTCTGGTCCAGCAACGGTTAGCAGTATTGCTATTTTTCTAGCATCTGACTTTGTATATGCTCCGACAGCTGCAGCGTACAGCAGAAACTGTTGCTTGAATGTCCTCCATTTCGCATCCACATTTCCAGTCAGATTTAACGGACTTGGCGGTTTTAATGCATCCATTCTGCGTTGCTTCTTGCTCCCGACAAAGTTTTACCCGCTGATAGAAAAGGACTTGTAGTTTTTTAAGATATTACTGATTTTCTTTGAATTAAAGAATGTAAATACTGAGTTGAGAGAATAGTCAGGGGTTTTGGGTGATGAATTTCAATAGCTTACCATTAAATGACGAATATACCTTTCTGTCTATGATGTTTTACAAATCAGATATTAATGTGTAGAACTACATTATGTGAAATATCATAGCAATATCCTGTAAAATTATGTGAAAACATGAATAAAACTACGCATCTTCAGATGTTATACATATATAAGTGTCCTACACTCATAATACAAAGTTATTATGGCATTGTATGCTGTGTGTTATTTGTAACATCTTCAGAAACTACCTTTCCAACTCCTCATGCAGTTGACTGTTACAAGTCTAAGCTTGAAGAGACTGAAACTGTATTTTTCTTACAGTTTCTGACAGTTTTTTAACCCGTACCGCTTAGTGGTTAAAGCACTCTATTGCATTTTTTTGTTGAATATGTTATATGTGATGAAAACATTTAAATATTAAGAGTAGCCTAAATACAAAATTACATTACATTGCATTTAGCTGAGGCTTTTATCCAATGGGGGGGGTAGGTTGGACCCGTTTGAGTCCAGTTTTGGATAGTCTGCCGTGGTTTCATTCCATTTCAAAGAGCTTAGCGTGTCCTTGTCGCACTGCCACTCCAACATCCAATCACAGAGCTTGAGGACTAATCACGGGGTTTGTAAAGCAAAGCGGATGTTGTAGTCCCAAATGATAGCTGAGGATTATGGGTAGTGTAGTGTCTTCGGAAACTCTGTAGTGTCTAAACTCCGAAAAAACTATTTGTTTCTCCGAATCGAAGGTTAAAAACACAAAAGCATTGTACATAATTTAAACCAATCAATATTGTGTAATTAACAAGGATAAACTGATGTTTTTTAGTGGATGAGTAATGCAGATATCACTGTGTAATCATTTGACAGTGAGGCGAATACTTCCGGTTTTATTATGAAAACTTCTAGACCGGAAACACTATTTTCACCCCATGAGGGTTGACGCTGCGGAAAGACGTAGCACACTGTATAGTGTATACACCAGTGGCGAGCCGTGACTTTTATACCTAGGCCCTCTGACCCCCCCCTTCCTTAAAAAAAAAAGAAGAGATATTACGTCACAGCGTATACTTCAGCGGAATATCAAAACAGCGGCCCGGGGTGCAAAACGCATCAATGACAGCAACCCTCTACCACACAAAACAACACCATTTATATAAACACCTATCATGACAGGGCACCCACAGCCAAGTAACAATTACAAATGAATTAAGTCGGCACGGCGGCCCACATTGAAAATGACTTAGGCCTACCTTTGATGATCAAATCACTTAAACACAAAGTCCATCCTCCTGTCCTTTTGGATGAAGCACTTGTGGGTCATTCAGCTGATCCTTTGCCACTCCAGTTTATCATTGGAACTCAATCTTGAAAATGACTCGGTTAATAATTTCGCAACAATGTCATCACTATCACTGAAGTGAGCCATCATGAACGAACTTATGCTAATTATAAATCTATCGATCATAAATCTATCGATTAGATTTATGATTCGAAAATAATAAAAGTAGGATAGACATGTGGATATTATCCGGCTGAACACAACGTGCATTTATCTAACAGGTTCGTTTTCCACAGACCTTATTTCCAGCTATTTTCCAAAACCCTCTGGAGAAATCCCGTTGCTTTCTGTCGAGGGAATCCGAGCGTAGCTTACTTCTGGGTTTTAGGATGCGTCACTGCACCACTTGCATAGACCTCACAGCGGGCGGAACTTGTCATAAAGTCGGCGAAAATAAAGCCCGCCCATTTAGAGGGAAGATATGATTGGTCAATTGTACTATCATTTGACATTACTCTCTCATTGAGTTACTATAGCTGGCCCTCTGTGAATGTAGAGAGGGACCAACAAGCTCTCCCGTCTTCACATAACTCGCAGAGAAGGCATTTAACCCTTCACATTCTAACAGAAACTGAACAGGCAGATTCGAAGGATTTATTTCTTTGGAAATGTTATTTTAAATACAATTAAATAAAGTTATTTTGGTAAAACTAATGAAAAATGTAACAACAAAAAAATCTAAAAAATTATATTTACATTTTTTTTTTTTTTTAACGTTTTCAAATATAATTTTTTTGAATATCTTAGGCCCTCACAGAGGGCCTAGAGGGCCCTGACGGCTCGCCACTGGTATACACGTTCTCCTGGCGAGACCTCAAATCATCTTCGTAATATCTATCAAACTATAGATCCTACACATCCATTGGACGTAGATTCTAAAAGTACAATATACACTTCTTGCTAAAAATCTAATCAAAAAGCATTTTAATGGCCAAACTATTCCACAATTTAGGATTTTCCAGAGAGGGTTATTTATGAATAAACGACCCACCGGAGTATTTGCAATCAACGGGAGCATGTTGTTTCTTACACGACCACTAGAGGTGCTACACTTTAAAACGTGACTATGAGTCGTAATAAGCTGCTGAACAGGGAGGCGTGTGGCGTAGTAGTGTGTAGTGCGTTGGTGTGGGGGCACAGGTTCAAACCCCACTGCAATCAGCATGTCGTTGTGTCCCTGGGCAAGACACTTCACCCAAAATTGCTCCTGTGGGGATTGCCCACAGTATTGAGTATGTATGTCGCTTTGGATAAAGCGTCTAACAAGTGACATGTAATGTAATGTAACAATCAACCTATTTGGTAGTTTTTTTTAGGAGGACAGGCTGTCCATTTGACTGTGGTTAGAATGCTGGCAGGGTGTTTGATGGCAAACTCAAGGCACTCTCTTGTCAATGATTATTGTGCCAGCAACCCAGCAGTCTACAAGTCCATGAATCAGGTATGCAGGGATTCCAAACTTCTGACGACCAGTAAACTTATTTTCCTAAAGAGGACATATTCGGCTCATCTTCAGGTTCATATTAGTATTTAGTGTCTCTCCTGGGACATGTCTCCATGCTTTAATGTTCAAAAAGCTCTATTCTTCTCATACTGCCTGTGCTGCAGCACCTCTTTTCACCCTCTGTCTGAAACCAGAGCCCAGTCTGCTCTGATTGGTTAGCTGGCCGGCTCTGTTGTGATTGGTCAACTGCTAAGAGAAGTCCCGCCCCTAAGCCTATCACGTACAATGTGTTGGAGCGCTAGCTAATAGAAGCACGAGTGTTACATAGGGATGTCACTATGTTCCATAAGTAAACAAAGGAGTCCAATGGAAGCAGGAAAGGGAACACCCAAAAAGCATAATGGGGCCCATTTAACGCTTAATACCTCTGTGCGATGTTAAGCTTCCCTCTTTTTTTCTCTCAGTGGCGTGGCCTTGCCCCATTAAAAGGGTTTGTGAGTGTGAGTGTGCGCTTCAGGCCTGTGCTCTAATAATTAGTCTTGCCATCTGTGTGTCAGAGGGTGGCAGCCAGACACCCTGTCTCGTCCCGGCCTCCAGCTATGACACGACATAGTGATCTGCACCACTATAAAGGACTGACCCAATGTCATCAAGATAAAAACTTATGAAATACACCTTATATTTTCCAAAAAGTTAGTAGTTAGTACGTAATTCATTTTGTTCACCATATATACATATTCTCGTACTTATTTCTAGCCGTATATATATATATATATATATATAGAAGCAAATGTACTGGACTGGGGTGGAGGCCTACACCACAACAAAATGAATGTGAATTTAACTTCTAGGGCCCAAATACTGAAACTGACTTGTGACCTCTTTCCAGGAACACAAGAACCAATCAATCAACCAAAATACTTTATTAATCCAAGGGGATAATAGGTGACAGTTGTACTATAGGTGAATACAATACATAAATATGTATATAGACTGAAGTTGGGCAATACAAGTCCTTGTAGTCCTCGGGGTGACATGCAACGTACGACGGAAATGGCTTGACGGCGAAAGTTACAGTGGTTTGTAGGAGTCGGGAGGAGCTGATAATTTATTCCGGCAAATTACTCAGACCTACTAATTAACCTAACAGAAGTTATTGAGTCTATGTAAGTTTACTGCTTGGCTCAGATCCACCAACGTCAGCAAGATCTCACCTCTATTAACTCTTGAAAAACCAGGATCAATTAACTGATGTTTCAATTCAGACGACCCGCTAAATCTGTTTAAGCGATCCCGAAGGATTTTGATATCAGTAAATGAGGTGTGGCCCTACCTAAGTGTGAGTGTGGCAGTGTGCAATCTTACCTTTGAAGCAGGAGAGGAGTGCGCTGATGTCTTTTAAGTTGTCCCAGTCCAAAAGGTGGGATCAGTTTATTTGAAGAAAAATAGGTCCAAACGTATACAGGGTTTCTACCTTCTCTCGTTACAACATTATAATCATACTAAACATATCGTGCTGTGATCATGTTCTAATATGCAACTCTAATTCACAGTTTTACAATTATTACATTACATTGTAACTTCAACTGCCCAATTCAGTTGTGATTTTTATAGAATTTAGAGGTCTTCCCTCATAAAAGACCAGTGATAATAAAAAGCACATTCAAACTTTCATTCACCAAATCAATTCACATCAATAGGCTACATGCACTAGGGTCTGAGACGTACTTCCGCCTTAGCCGTTATACTGCTCGGACGCTTCCGGGTTGCTTCTGGTCTGCGTAGCTGAGCATCCACAAATGTTTTACTGTTTAAATCTGTGGTTTAAATATGAGTCGACGGAAGATTTTCAAAACGGAGCATTTGCAAAGACAAGTAAAGAACTACTCCGAGCACTGCTGTGTCCCACTTTGTACGGCGTCAGCTAAATTCAACGGCGTCCTAAGTTTCCATGGCTTTCCGACCGAACTCGAGCTGCGAAGACAGTGGCTGGTTAAAATACGACGCGATAACTTTACAATCTCCTCTCACTCCAAGGTCTGCAGTCGTCACTTCGCTACGGATCAACTAATAGAGCCAAAACCCCTTGATGGCCGTAGGAGGCTTGTGAAAGGTGCTGTCCCAACTCTGTTTGAGTGGAATCACTTCACTGCTCAAACACCGCGGGCTAGTGTTTGGGAGAGAAGGGAGCGGCCCACTGAACCAGTCTCTCGGGAGGAGCAGGAAGAGCACATCGATGTCCGTGACCATGATTACTGCTCAACCCCTGAACCAGCTTCACTGGACATGTCCTCTCAAGCTACAGAAGACAACTCCAAAACATTGGAGGATCTGCAGAAGCAACTGCAGGAGTTAAGAGTCCAGCGAGAGTTTTGCTTACAGCGGTTTGCTGGCTCCGACGACAACATCCGATTCTATACCAGGTAATGTTTTGGCTAAATTCTATCCAAGTTTTTGAGATGGGTTAGCTTATAAAGAATCCTGTTTACCTGCCGTTTGACTGCTGACTATTTGAATGCAGTGTTGGAATAAGTAGGCTACTCAACTTAACTGAAGTATAAGTACAAATACTATGGTTTGAAAATACTCCTGAACTGAACATGTAGAATCATAAATCATGTGTTTTCATAAGTAACTAGAAACTATGAAGGTTAACTAAATGTGGTGGAGTAAAACATACTAATACTAACAACATCTGATAATACTTTACTACAAGTGGAAATCTTCAAAACCTTACCAAAGTAAAAGTACATGTCAATATCCACTGCGTTTCTCCCAGTTGCACACTTAAGAATGAAGAGTAAAAGTAGTCATTCTGTGTAAAATGTTCCCTGTATGTTTTAGATTATTATTACTGCTGCTTTAATGTAGTTGTTACATGTTACTGCTGTATATTACTATACCTGCACCAAGTGCCTTCTTAATCAGTCTATTTGAATTGTAATGTATTCTAGCAAACAAGAGGAAAGCATTAGCCCATGTGTTACAGTTAACGAGTCAATTAATGACTGACATGTGTCTTTTGTGTACAGATTCCCGAGCTATAACCACCTGATGGCCTTCTGGTTTTTGATTGAGCCTTCCATTTATAAAATGGTTCGTGTTACAAGAGCGATATCAGCTGCCAAGAGGAATGAAGAAGTGGTTACACACGCACGTCCATCAACGGTAGGCTACGTTTCTTTTAACACACAATCTAAACAGAAAATGTTTCTCCAACATTTCATTGCTTTCGTGTAGGCTAAAAGGCTATAGTACTCAATCCTTTTTGAATACATCAGAGAACTAAAACAACTTAATGTTTTTCCCATGGTGTGCTACACTCATGACATTAATATAGTACCCTTTTTTTGTTTATCTTCCAGAGACAGCTGCTTCAGCCAATTGACGAGTTCTTCCTTTTTCTCTGCTTCCTGTCGGTGGGTTTGAAAGAGAGGGACCTTGCAAACCGCTTCAACGTACACCAGTCCACTGTGAGCCGCATCATTGCAACATGGACGAGTTTTCTTACAACTTTATTGGGGTCACAGTGCATCTGGCTTACACCTGCAGAAGTTCAAGCCCACCTCCCAGAGGCATTCAAAGATTTCCCAGACACACAGGTGATCCTGGGACACCTCAGCTCTGTGCAATCACAGAGCTGAGGTGTCAAACACCATCCTCACTCCTCCTCCAAAGTGAAATGTATTCTACATACACATCTCACTGCACCATGAAAGCCCTGGTTGGCATAGCCCCACATGGCGCAGTGACATTTGTTTCCAGTCTGTATGGTGGTTCTGTCAGCGACAAGGAGATTTTCAAACATGGCAGTGATGGTAGATAAGGGCTTCCTGATCAGCGATTGCTGCAAATGCAAAGTGTACTGCCCACCTTTTCTGTCAAAGCAGAAGCAAATGCCAGCCTATCAGGTGAGGGAGACACAGGCCATTGCCAGACTGAGGGTTCATGTGGAGCGTGTCATTAGGAGGATAAAAGAGAACAAACTTTTTGATGGTGTCATCCTCCTGTCCCATGCCTACAACATCAACCAACTGTTTGCAGTAGCATGTATGCTGTCAAACTATCAGAACAAAGCACTGGTCAAGAAATGGGTGAAATAAGACAAGCTGATGACACCTGTGCAGGTAGCTGTGATTAAGCTGGGTGAGCACACCGTAATCCCGTGTTGCCTGACACACGCTAGTGTTTTGTTTGAATAAATGGTAAATAGCAAATTACAATGCGTTGATGATTTCTTACAAATGCAATGATTTACTATTCATTACACAAATCACTTCACTTTATTGTCTTTTTAAATACAATTGTATATTTATTTACATATATGAAATGTGACAAACAATATATATCAAAAACAAAAGATTGAAATCACATTTTGTTGTCATTCAGAACACATGATTGAGGGATTGCCTCCTAAAAACAATGACGGCTGAGCCAGGGTCTAGCAGCTAACTGCTTACAGAGTTAACAATGGCTACAGTGCCCACTACGTTTTTAATGACAGGTACTTCGGCATGTATGTGTAAAAAAAAAAGAAAGTCTACTTTTTCTCTGATTGCTCTTTGCACTTCTGGATCTGTGTATATTCTTTGCACCAGGTAGTCCTCTTGTGCCCACACTACAAAATCACACCACTGCATCCCAGATACAAGAAGTTGACCCTGTACTTGCCAGTAATAGGCATGGCTTTTCTTGAGCTTAGGGGAGCCACATTCCATCTGCACATATTTGCAGTTGACATAATTTGGGACATTGGGACATTTGAATTCAACAAGGCCAAATTGGGGATATTCTGTTGGGTCAAAAACAACTCCATCAGGGGAGGCACCAAGCCAGGGCGTAGAGGGGTGAATGACAAGGCCACAAGGGGAGTAGTTCACGTTTGCCAGTCTACTGTATTCAGCTGCTACTGTGGGCTCCATCTCGGCACCTCTCCTCATTTCTGAAGTCTGCCTTTTACCTTTGAGTATTCGCTCTGCAAGAGAGTTAGCAGCGCTCTCACCTCTGACGTGACAAATCTCTCTAAACCTAGAGGCAGTAACCCTGGGTTTGCGGAGCAGATGCCACTCTGAGCTAGAGCTTTGCTCACGGGTAGCCTCCTCAATTTTGTGAGACATTTCCAAATCAACAGATAAGCTGTTCATATGTAGTTGCTCCTCTTCTGAGCACACCAGCGGTAAATCACATGGCAAGATCACATACCCCTCTATGGGCAAGTGGGGTGTTGGTGGTGTGTCAGTGTGAAGTGTGGTGTACCGAGACGTCAAAGCAGGCATCTGATAGGACAGAACACTGCCCTCCTGCACAATCCCGAAGGCACTTTCCACAAGGGGCTTGTCAGGTCTCATGTTCATTGTGGTCACAAGCGGCCTGTCTTCAATGCTGAATGTTGAGTATGCCTCCGTAACTCTGAACAGGCAGGGATCTGGTAATGGCCCCACCATGCCTCTGTAGAATCCACTCCTACAAAGAATGGCAAAGACAATATAGCACATTAATGTGACAATAAAGGTTAGGAATACAGCACCAGAATTATGAATTTTAAAAACACAGGAAACACAATTTTCCAGCTAAAATGACCTTACTCCAGTCTGCACCATCCTATTTGGTACAGGCTTGGTGAAGACCATGGAGTTGATGGGCCCTGGCTTCACACCCTTAAGGAAAAGACAATTACTGTTCGTTGAGTCACTTTAAAACAAAAACTCTGTGAAGGATTACAAGTATTTGAACCTCATTGAAATTACCATTGTTCGCGGCTTGTGCCATTGCTGTTCCGATTCAGTACAGCTATGCACAGGTGGCACAACTGGCATGTTCAGTTCAGTGTAGTGTGCTGTTTGGAACAGCAATGCTACTGTGTGATTGCACAAAACAGTTCCTGCAACACAGGAGCACTGGTTGTGCGTGAGCACCACTGGTGATGAATCACGAAGCGTTATCTAAAAAAGAGAGAAGAAATACTAGTGATTAGTAACCTCACTTGTTACTATGAGCCAGGAGGTTATTATGAGTAGAATTATTGGTTATTTTTACTGACCCATTATCCTAGAAGAAGCATGTATTCCTGAATGCTTAGTGTTACCCTCTTACCCTACAATACCACAATGAACTTTCTTTGGAAACTAAGATGCCTTGAAAATTGTATTAAAGCAGTTTTTACTATATATTTGAACCCCCAAACTTACACATCCATAATCAATGTAATAATATCTGACCAATCAGCTGTGATAAAGCAGGGAGAAGTAGGACACTGTTGAGATTCCCTTAAGGTAAACTAATGTTTAACTGAACTGAAACTCAATAAACAGGGGGGAACAGTGTCAATGCTGCCTGCCTACACTCAAACTGTGTGCTGTCTCGCTCTTCCGCATTGACCTGTAGCACAAGGCTCTCACGCTGACCTGCCCTGTCAGCCTGTCTTTATTGGACACTGAATGAAGAAAAACAGAGCAACAGCGTTAGATCTATACTCACGTCAAAACATCTATGGCAACATTGCTTTACAAAAGCTGATACCATTATGCAGTGTGGCTAACAACAAGACAACCTTGGCTAGGCTATAAGGCTATTAAACGATAGTATTTGTTAGCAAAATTGCTAATGTTTTAAAGAATTAACAACAGAAACAGTACATAGCGTTATCCAGAGCCCTATAGTAGTCTACTATAGTAGTAGTATAATAATAATAATAATAGTAGTTATACTATAGGGCTCTGGCGTTACCTAGCTTTTGACAGCTAATGTTAGCGTAACCCGGAGCATAAGCTAGCTGGTTAGTACCGGTTACCTTCTTACCTTCATAGTTGTGTATATATGACGCAGCATATAATTTGAAGCCTTTATCGAGTTTGCTGGCTGGGGCTTTAGTCGTCCGGCAAATCCGATGAACATCTGACATTTTTAATTTCGGAAGCTCTTGTAGGCAGCGGGTGTAGAAGGTCGTCATTTTCAAACAGGAAATGAATCGGCCGCTATGAGTAGAATGCGGAAGTGACTGTGCATGTAGCCTATTCCATACCTATATTCCGACAGGTGGGGGGACTAACATTCACAAACACATCCCTATATTCCGCATGAATTTGGAGGAAGATACTCACAGGTGGCGGTTACTAATACTTACAAACACACTCCTATATTCTGACAGATGGCGGGTACTAGCATTCACATACACATACCTATATTCCGCATGAATTCGGAGGAAGATCCTCACAGGTGGTGGGTACTAATACTCAAACACATTCATTCATTCAACCCAGACATTCAAGAGATTTTTACCAAGTTTGAGAGAACCTTACCGAGAGCAAAAACCCAGCTCTCCAGGGAGAGAGTTTACCGGGAGAGAGTATACCAGGGGATGGAGAGAGAGAGCGGAGAAGAAGGTGGAGAGAGGAGAGAGAGAGAGAGGAGAGAGGAGAGGAGAGGAGAGAGAGAGAGGAGAGAGAGAGAGAGAGTAGAGAGAGAGAGAGATAGCTAGGAGCTCAGAGAGAGATCTAGCATAGAGAGAGCTCTAGATCTATATCCCTCTCTCTCTCTCTTCTCTCTCTCTCTCTCTCTCTCTCTCTCTCTCTCTCTCTCTCTCTCTCTCTCTCTCTCTGAAGGACAATAAGAGGTGGACGGGGAAGAGGAGCTGTTGGAGTTCATGACATTTGTGGAAGATCAGGATGTGTGGAGACAGGTGGTGATATCATCAGAACGCCCCAACAGACCCTCTGAATACATGACATGTGAAGACATGATGAAGACTCAGCCTCATGGTGAAGACAGGATGAAGACTCAGGCTCATGGTGAAGACTCAGGCTCATGGTGAAGACATGATGAAGACTCAGCCTCATGGTGAAGACATGATGAAGACTCCAGCTCATGGTGAATACATGATGAAGGCTCATGGTGAAGACAGGATGAAGACTCAGGCTCATGGTGAAGACTCAGGCTCATGATGAAGACATAATGAAGACTCACAGTGAATACATGATGTACACTAAGACTCATGATGAAGACTCAGGGTCATGGTGAAGACATAATGAAGACTCACAGTGAATACATGATGAATACATGATGTACACTAAGACTCATGATGAAGACTCAGGGTCATTGTAAGACATGATAAAGACTCAGGCTCATGATGTAGACTCAGGCTCATGATGTAGACTCAGGCTCATGGTGAAGACTCAGACTCATGATGAATACATGATGAAGGCTCATGGTGAAGACATGATGAAGACTCAGGCTCACATTGAAGACATGATGAAGACTCAGGCTCATGGTGAAGACATGATGAAGACTCCAGCTCATGATGAAGACTCAGGCTCACAGTGAAGACTCAGGCTCATGGTGAAGACATGATGAAGACTCAGGCTCATTATGGAGACTCAGGCTCACATTGAATACATGATGTACACTAAGACTCATGATGAAGACTCAGGGTCATTGTAAGACATGATGAAGACTCAGGCTCATGATGAAGACTCAGACTCATGGTGAAGACATGATGAAGACTCAGGCTCATGGTGAAGACATGATGAAGACTCCAGCTCATGGTGAAGACATCATGAAGACTCCAGCTCATGGTGAAGATATGATGAAGACTCAGACTCATGATGAATACATGATGAAGACTCAGGCTCATGATGAAGATATGATGAAGACTCAGGCTCACAGTGAAGACATGATGAAGTCTAAGGCTCATGGTGAAGACATGATGAAGACTCAGACTCATGATGAATACATGATGAAGACTCAGGCTCACAGTGAAGACATGATGAAGTCTAAGGCTCATGGTGAAGACATGATGAAGACTCAGGGTCACAGTGAAGACATGATGTACACTAAGACTCGTAATGAAGACAAGAAGAAGACTCATGATGACATTTGTTGTCAGATATACTCTGGTGCAGCCATGTTTCCATAAAGCACATTAAACTCAAGATAACCCGTCTGACTCGTGGCTAACTGCATTAGCTCATCCATTCCATTAGCTAGTAATAATAATAATTCCTTACATTTATTATGGCGCTTTTCCAGATGCTCAAAGCGCTTTACAAATACACATTACACATATTGTTTTATACATGCAATGGTCACTGTGGACAATACCCACAGGAGCAAGTTCAGGTGAAGTGTCTTGCCAAGGACACAAGTGATCTAGTGATCTTACTTTCCCCATGATGCGAGGGAGGAGACACTTTCTTTGCTTTGTTTACCCAGAATCCCATGTGTCCTTCTCCAGATTTCAGTGGGGAAAACCATTCTTCCGACCACTATGCAAACATTTGTTAGTATTATTTTCTATTTATAAATGTTTTCGGATTTATTATCGCATAAACACCATATCCCAACGTGCATTGACTAAGACATCCAATCAATGAGCCTCAACGATAGCTGAGGATTATGGGTAGTGTAATATTTTCGGCTTTCCAAAACTCTGAAAAAAGAAATATGTCTCTCAGAATCGAAACGGAAAAACACAAATGCATTGTACACAATTTAAGGACAAACTGATGTTTTTTTGTTGATGAGTACTGCAGATATCACTGTACAATCATTCGATAGTGGGGGTGATTATATGCGTCCCTTTTTTTTCCTCAAGCGAAATTAATAGGGAGAAAGACGTATCAATCTCACAATTTCAGTGGGTTCGCGCAGAGCAACCTCTATAGTTAAAACACTTGTAGTATACTCACGTTCTCCTGGCGAGACCTCACATAATCTTCATAATATCTATGAAAATATAGATCCTACACATCCACTTGACGTAGATTTTAAAAGTACAATATACACTTCTCGCTAGAAATGTAATCAAAAAGCATTTTAATGCTCAAACTATGCTACAATTTAGGATTTTCCACAAAACATAAATCGGGTGTCCGCCTTTTTTTTTTCTACGCTGGTACATTTTACGATCACGTGACGAGAGGGTTATTTGTGAATATACTACGTCTTGCCCTGTGGACCAACAACCCAGTCTGACGCATTTCGTGTTATAGTCACGAAATGAATCTATTGATTCGTGTTCACCAACAAGATTTCCCCATTTTTTTTCGTGTCACACAGAACGATTTTAAAAGCAATGTAAATAATTACAAATTAGAAGGAAAAACAGATTTTAAAAAATACTGATTTCAGTATTCTAACACAGAACGATTTTAGAAGCAATGTATTTATATTGGTAGTATGTTTCGTGCCTGCACTAAGTAATAACAAATTCTGAGCCCCATTTATTTTCCTCACGGACGGCAAAAAAAGTCTGACATTAAACAATTAAAAATATAAACAATAATCCTGGCTTGATATTGCAATGCGTTGAGACTGGGTTGGGACCAACGTAGCTATTTCACATTTTTTTTGTGAAACTGGTTTTTGACTAGGAGCTAGCATTGTTGTTCATATAATCCTAAAATTCAAAAGCATTAACTTAACTTGAGGAAATATTGTACATACACTTAACAGCTTTGGTGAGTAGTTGTTACATTTTAGATTTTGCAAAAAAATGAATATGATATAGACAAAGCTCTGGGATCAGTCGACTAACATTACATTTATTTTGGTGATGCTTTTATCGAAAGTGACTTAGAATAAATGCAACAAACAATTAATATGCCAATTCAGTGCAGATATATTTGCATTAGTATTTGCACATTTTTCTTTTTTCTTTGAAAGTGTAGTGGCCAAAAAGGCCAAAAAGAGACTACTGTCTAACATTTCTGTCTGTGCTGAACTATAGAAATGTGGTTTATATAATAATAATAATAATAATAATGCATTTTATTTATATAGCGCTTTTCACAACTCAAAGACGCTTTACAGTATGAGGGTAGACAAACAAGGACAGGCAAACAAGTAAGTACAAAATAAAAAGGCAGTCAAGAGGAAGTTGATTGAGAGGGGGGGGGGGGCTTATGGGTAGACAGAGTTGAAAAGATGTGTTTTGAGGCGGGACTGAAAGACTGTGAGGGACTCAGAGTCACGGAGATCTTGGGGGAGGGAGCTGCCACTGAGAAGGCTCTGTCCCCAAAGCTGTGTGTGTGGATATGGGAATGGATAGGAGTCCGGCATATCAATGCATCGTCTCAGTGCCTCCACTCGCTGGATGCCGTCTCCCACGGAGCAATGAGATTCATTACAAACCTTTATGCACCACTGCAACCTATACGCTCGTGTTGGACGGTCTTCCCTGAAACACTGGCTCAGTGTTTCGTAGACTCAAAGCGACTCTAAATTACTTTGAAGCAGGCCGCTGTGTCAGCAAATGCTTTTATTTGCAGTGTTTTGTATTTTTCTGCTGCATGTTTCGTTGGTGAACTTTTTTTCTTAAAAAGCACATCAATGTTTGCATTCTGGTTACTTCTGATTGACATTATGATTGCAAGTAGAACCCACCCGCTCATACACATGACTAAATGTAGCCCCCACCCCCAACCCCCTTAAGGCAGTCATCATCATTTCTGTGTATTAGAGGCAGTCCCAGTTATGACAGCACTCTCACATGTTCATCATGGTCACTACTTACCCAGAGATCATGTGTTGAAGAGCTTCTATTTTCAAACCGCCCACTGGCCTCTTCTGCATCCACCGCTCTGCAGGGTGGAAAAACCACAACTCTGCAATAATAAATCATCTGCTTGCTTTATTTGCATCAACAAGCCAAACAATTATTAATAGCTTCAAATATTAGTGTCAAAAATATCTGAAGGTTTGGGGAGTAGTGGATTACATGTAACAGGACTACGTGATCAGGATACATAAAAGGTACCTGTATTCCCTTACAATAAAAGTTGTTTTTTATAAAGGATCAGATGTAAGCTGTACTGCTTTATGGTTTTCACTTTCTTTGGTTCTTTTGTTCTGTTTTCATTCAGCAGGGGAACCTATATGTTCATAAAATAGTGTGTGTGAGCTTAACTGTGTGCATTCAAGTAAAACGGAGCATTTTCTGTCAGCTCAGATTGTATTTCTGCTTTTTTAAACTGCAGTATGTGCTCATGTGTTTCAGTGCTGCTGCCTGAATCTGCTGAGTGAAAGACAGCTTTCCCCATCAATAAAATCATTTCTGATCCTAAATATCTTGGTTTCTTCTTCTCTAAGGTCACATTGTTCTGTTGTCTTACATAGTACACAGAAGTAAGAAACATCTTATTGATATTTATTTGCCTGTATTTGATAAAGGTAATGCAAAAGTAAGGGAAAGTAATCAGGTCACATTACTTTCACATTTTGATACTTAGATAAGGTCGTTAGGTCATTTGTGTGTATATGTTTCCCTCCTTCTGTCTGTCTGTGTGTGTGTGTGTGTGTGTGTGTGTGTGTGTGTGTGTGTGTGTGAGCAAGCAGGTGATGCCCATTAGCTGATCAGCTACCCTCGTTAGTCTGATTGGTCCACCTGAGGAGACGGGAGCATTTTAAGCTGCAGCCGTGCAGATCCTCGGCCGCTCTCTCCGACTCTACGTGTGTTGAGATCTTTTGTCCTGTGTTCGCACTTTGAGTGTAGTATATTGTCCTTCTCTTCTTGCTGTGAGCTACCTTACGTTACCTCTCTTTGTAGACACAAGTTATGTTTACTCAGGAGTGCAAAACCCTTTTATTTTCATTTATTTTTCTCATTTGTTAGGTGAGATTTTTGTGTTAAAGGTTAGTTCGTTTTGTGGTTTTGTTACTCCTGTTTGTTGTTTTTGTAAACAGACTTTCAGCATGTTTTTGTGATTCTGATTTGGCAATTAAATTACCAAACGTTTTCTCTGCCTTGGCATCCATGTTCTTGGGAGTGGGAAAAGTGGGGAGAGTGCAACTTTGTGCTGCGCCACCTAGGTTCCCCTAGGCCTGGGTGTAACGAAGGTTACTGATTACATGTTTTAAAACTATTAATCTATTGCAATGTCATACAGTATTAGTACCGTCCCAACCCTGAGTGTCTGGATAACAAATGATTTGTGTCTCTTTGAACTCCTTCTCCTGTAGTGGCTCAGCAGTCTTCAGATGAAGAGGCTCCACAAAGGCAAGAGAGATCATTAGACAGAAGTCCAGATTAGATTACAAAGCATGGGAGGGAGAGGGAGGAGGACAGAAGTGCCAGCGACCCACCCTCACTGCCACCCCACACCCATCATCAATACACACATATTCTGTGTACACTTAACTATAGAGATCTGAATAACACATCAGTGTCTTCTTCAACACAGGGGTCATAGTGTTACACTTTTTTGGACACACTTAAATTAAAGGAGATTTATTTAACAAGTTTTTTTTGTACACTAGTAGTCAAATAAATATGGTGAGATGTTCAACACAAAAACATTGTAGGGTTGGGGTGGCTCTTTAAAAATGCACTTTGTTGAATCCGGCTCAGGACCACGTGCCACGTGTCATCCCCAGTCTCACTCTTTCATAGCTGTCACTCAAATAAAGGCACTGGTACAGTTACCTTTATTTGTGTATCCTAATTATGTAATCCTGTTAGATTTAATCTGCTGTTCCCCAAACCTGGTAGTGACTGCAGACTTTTGCCATTCCATCTGAGGGGCCCAGATGGGAAAAGAGTGACTCCACCCATATCGAATAAAAACCTGTTACAATCCAACACCTGGGAACCTGATGATTGGGAGGCGGAGCATGCATTGAGTTTCCATAACAATCCATGTAAAGCAGGTTTTCTACAATTGTTTCCAATTGTTTGTCTTTGCAACGCCTTAGAGAGCTTTTACATGACAGGTCAGCATTCCTCTCTTCGCACACATTCATACAGAGGCTGCTGTGCATGGTGCACCTGCTCATCAGGACATAACATTTCACACACAGCAGCTCCACACCTGAACCAATGCTCCAGTCAGACCAGAGTGTAATAATCAAACAGGTGGACACTATTATCATGTAGCAGCAGAGAAAACACACATGTCTTTTGTCTTGTTTAATTAAATGATTAAAATGTCATTAATTAAAATGTCATTTTAAAATATGCATTAATTAATCAAATTAGCATACCTTTCAAAACCATCCGTCTGTATGGCTCCACAGTCATTAGGTTCCATTCTCATTCATCAGTCAGTAAAATCAGTTGGTAACACTGCAGTGTTCACACTTGAATGAGACTATGCTCCAATTCAGACACTGAGTAAGTGCATTGAACAAATCAATGACTGGATGTCAGAACTTTCTCCAATTAAACAAAGATAAAACTGAGGTAATGATTTTTGGAGCCAAGTCAGAACGTATAAAAGTTAGCGCTGAGCTTCAGTGTGCAATGTTCAAAACAACAGATAAAGCCAGAAATCTAGGTGTAGTCATGGACTCTGACCTGAGTTTCAACAGTCACATTAAAACAGTTACTAAATCAGCCTACTATCACCTAAAGAACATATCTAGGATTAAAAGACTAATGTCACAGCAGGATTTGGAAAAACTTGTCCATGCTTTTATCTTCAGTAGACTCGACTACTGCAATGGTGTCTTCACAGGTCTCACTAAAATATCCATTAGAAAGCTGCAGCTGATTCAGCAACACAGTCTCACTCCCTGAACGTCCAGTAGCGACGCTTGGTCAGGGTCCCGTGGCGTGCAGTTGTGACGCGCCGAGTCTCCTTCAGCTTCATAAACGGACGCAAAGAGCTTTCAACTGATTGCAATGTATTCCCATCGGCGGCGGTATTTGACGCTCATGGAAGCACCGCATCGGTCCATGTTGGTGGCAGTTAAAGGCAATGTGAGCGTCCATTCCCATTGGATAACGGAGGATTTTACACCCGGAAGTAAGGATTCTCCTTACTGTCGATTGATTTGACAGTGATATCTCCACTACTCATCAACTCAAACACACCAGATTATCCTTGTTAATTACACAACATTGATTGGTTTGAATTGTGTACAATGCTTTTGTATTTTTCCCCTTCGATTCAGAGAAACAAATATTTTTTCGGAGTTTAGGATGGCAGAAGACACTACACTACCCAGAATCCTCAGCTATCGTTTGGGACTAAACCATGTGCTTTGCTTCACAAACCCCGTGACTAGTCCTCAAGCTCTGTGATTGGATGTTGGAGTGGCAGTGCGTAAAGTTTATGCCGAGCGTCAAACAGCATTTTGAAATGGAATGAATCCTATCGATGGCACACTAACCAAAACAGGAATCGAACGTGTCCTACCCCCCCCCCCCCTTAGGTCACAGGCTCCTCCAACAGTGCAACACAATAAAACAGATACACAGAAAAAATAGTGCAAGTAAATACAAAAAGAAAAATAGTAAATAGTGCAATAAGAGTCTATATACAAGTGATTGGAATATGATATATTTGACAACTAATTTCTAAGTAGCAGCCAGATGAATGTTATGGATGTTGTTTCAAAGTTCAGGTGTTTAACAGTCTTATGGCCTGTGGGATGAAACTGTCCCTGAGTCTGGTGGTTTTAGTCCGGATGCTGCGGTAACGCCTGCCAGACGGCAGCAGACAGAACAGTTTGTGGCTGGGGTGATGGGGGTCATTGATAATCCTGAGGGCTTTCTTTAACCTCTTAAGCACGGCGGTCCCCCCAGTGGACCCCACCCACCGTTTTTTTTCGAGACTGTGTCTCAGGGCCTCTTAACATTTATGAAACTATTAATGTGTAGCACCAGATTAACGGGAAGAATCTCAGCTAACTGAAGATATGAACCATTTTTACCAAAACAAAACACAAGGGTAATACCAAGCCTCTGAATTAGCACTAAGCGAAAAAATGCTAACGCACTTTAGCACAGAATTCAAAATACAGATACCCTTATTACTTATCGAAACTGCACATACAATATATCCGATTAAAGCTGAGACTCCACAGATTATTTAAGTATAGTATCATCACTGAGCGATCCGAACTCGCGACAGGGGAAGCAGACATCACAACACGTACCTTTACGGAGCTTGTATGGGAGATTGTCTCATCGTAGCTGTCAATCTGATCAAAAGACGTGTTCAATGGCATTAAAACGAGAAAAAACGCGGCTCAATCGGTTGATCCATAGGTTGATAATGTATCTGTGGTTTTGAAACAATTATTTATAATCCATAATTCCATTTTTATGTAAAAATCGGAGCAAAAAAGTTAGCTGCTAATGGTAGCCACCAGAGTGTATGCCAGAGATGGGGACTCGAGTTTGTGACGCGGACTCGAGTCGCACTTAAGTCGCACACACAGAGACTTCAGACTTGACTTGGACTCCTGCTCAAAAGACTTCGGACTCGACTTGGACTCGTGTTTTGGGATTCGTGAACAATCATTGTGTTTTCTATTTTTGGCGTATTAAAGGTGGGGTAGGTAAGTTTGAGAAACCGGCTTGAGATCGCTAGAATTTGAAAATACACAACCGGAGAAAATCTGCCATTCCTCACAGAGCCCCTCCTCCAACACACACGAACGCGCACATGACCAATGAGGGCACGAGATAAGTTTGTGCCCCGATGGAAGGCTGACAGGCAGGTAGGCCATCCAGTTACTTTAGCCGGGCCGGCTATCGGGATGTTAAGAGCATTCCATGGAGTATAACAAAAAGTGTATCTCGAGCCGGTTTCTCAAACTTACCTACCCCACCTTTAACATTAACATTAACATCATGGTAACACCATGGCGACCGGCGGCACACCTGCAGCTGTACCGCTTGTAATTAGGTTCAACTATAAAAACTTCGAACAAAACGCCGGCGGCACCAACAAAAGGAGCGCACTATGCAAAGTCTGCAATATTAAAATCAAGGATGCTGGTGCAACAACGTCAAATGTCATCAGGCACTTGAAAACTCACCCGGAGAGGTCAGTCACATTAACGCATATGGACGGTTAGCAAACATGTTTAGCTCAGCATCAGCTATGTAATGTTAACTTAGCTTGCTACTAGCTTTGTAACTGAATATTTGAAAAGATGAGTGAATGTTTGCTTGTCACACTTGTTTGCATTGAGTGGCGTTGACATCCAACTCTTGACATGACATAAAAAAGGTCGGTAACGTTAATCATTACGTTCCGCTGCCACCATCTACTGGCTAACGTTAAACGTAGAAAAATACATAGTTACATACATAAATACATCTGTCGGTTTATAGGCAGGTTACAGGTTTATTGTTGACCACGTAACGTTAATGTTACAGGTTTATCAGGTTACCATTACACTGGGTTTGAGTGAGAAGATAGAGGAATATGTTTATTTATAGTAGACTTAAAAGATGTAATTAGAGACCCAGTGTAATTAAACAATACGGTTGCAGAGGTCAAATTTTAACATTTGTGTCCACTGGCCAAATGGCTAGCCTAGTGAATGTTGAAATGTTACCAGCCACTCAATAGATTGCCATTGTTATTTTTGGCTGGTGCGTGCAACATACAGTACCAGCCACTTGCATGATTTACCAGCATTTGGCTGGTAAATGGTGTTAATGGTAGATATCTCTTTTGGAACAGGTCATGTTTTAATATCACCAGTTCAGTATATTTCAGATACAGTAAATGCTTTGAATTTCTTAGATATAGCTGTGCAGTATTCTTAACAGACTGGATAGCAGCAGACAATAGAAGGCTTATTACAACCAGAAGAGACATGAGACTTTTATTTTTTAGAGACTTGAGACTTGACTTGGACTCGTGACCAAAGACTTGAGACTTGACTTGGACTTGCAAAAAAATACTTGTGAACATCTCTGGTGTATGCAGCTTCCGGTTTTGGACACGCTTCACTCTCACTCCTTATTTGGTGACGTGTTTGTGTATGTAGAACTTTCCCTCGATTCCATTGGCTCTAGCGGTTATAAAGAGATTTAATTCGTCAAAATCGACCAAGGGGGGCCAGAGATAAGGAAAATCCACCAAAATGACCCCAGAAGTGTTTTTTTTGTGCTAAATCTCTCTAAAAAGGTCAAATTTCAAAAATAAAACTATAAGTTGCAAACAAATCATTTGTGTAATCATGTAAACTATAAGTATTTTTTCTTTGTTTTAACATAGGTTTTTGTTTGCAGTTCTTGTTTCTTCTTTCTCAATGATCAGACTTTTGCTCTCGCTGTAGCTCTTCTCGTTTGCGCTCCCTCATTTTTTGTTTTTGATTTTGACACAAACGTCCCAGGTGGGCAGGATTTTCAGGGGTGCGTCCCCATTGGCTACTCAGTTTTTGAGTGACAGCCCACTACACCACAGATCATACAGTGCAACTCATGCAGCAAACTCCTGAGTCCACTCGGCCACGTTAGTGTCGGTGTCTCCTGGGGAGTTTTCATTAACATATCAGACTTATCTTATGGATTGCTGTGCTTTATACTTGTGTTGTGTAGTTTATACTTTATTCCAACTTTAAATATTGTAACACCTGAACACACTGCTGCTGTTAAATAATTTCCCAATTTGGGATTGATAAAGTGTCTGTCTGTCTACACATCTATGTATTTTCAAGCTAAAGGTGATACACAATATGTATATTGTTATTTTTTTCAAAGACATGTTACATTTCAAAAGCATATATTGCTATGTTTAGGACAAACAATTAAAGACTGCTTTAATTTAACAAATTCTACAATATAAAAGTGGCAGATTTGCTTTATGAAACAGACCAGACCTAGGCTGCATACCAACACAATTAGGAACATGCTCACATCTTACTATGTTGGTCTGAAGAGCTGAAGCATTCATACACAATGATATACATTTAGCATTAAAAACTCAACATACTATTCCTAGCCTGAGGAAGATATGAATAATCAACAGATTTGAATGGAATCTCTAACATTTTCATGTAGAATAAAGACAAAAGAGTGATTATACAAATTACATTTATTGATTTGAACCAGAAGAAGAAATCTCAAAGAACGTTTTAAATAAAAGGACATAAAACAAAAAGGTGGATAATAATAACATCTATTAAATGTATATGTAAAGACATTTGGTCAAATTAAATGACACTGAGCCAGTGATAACAGCAACGCCAGCGTGGATGAAGCTGGTGCAGGTCTCTCTTCATGCCCCCCTCCGTGCTGTCCCCTCAGAGGAAGTGGGAAAACGGGATAAGACTCTGGACGCCACGCTGTCTCAATGATCCACACTGTTAAAATGAGAGGAAAATAAATGTTTTAGGAAATGAAAAATATGAAGTTAACAAATAAAACACAGCTCAGGGGCAGTCATGGATGGTAGGTTTTCTTCTGACTTCTTGAACTTTGACAGGTGGCACAAGTCCTGCTTTCACTCATTCTTGGACATCAGTCTCCTGCTAGTCTCATGATCTCTGATCCCTCCTCCATCCCTCTTTTCCTGTGAGAAGTACTTAGCAGATGCCTCGGTCACCATTTTAACAACCCCGATTTATCTTATTCTTCTCTTTCTCTCTCTCTCTACCTACACTCATTCGTCTTTGATCAGACCCCCGGTATACGCTAGTCAGCGCCCCTAGTTACACCAATCAGCGTGCGATTACGTATAGCCAATCACATTCAGCCGCGTTTTTTCTCGTTTTAATGCCATTGAACACGTCTTTTGATCAGATTGACCGCTACGGTGAGACGATCTCCCGTAAAAGGTACGTGTTGTGATGTCTGTGTTTGCTTCCCCTGTCGCGAGATCGGATCGCTTAGATCAGGGGTTCTCAAAGTTTTGATGAGTGAGGGCCAATTTAGGTACCCAATATTGGATTTGAGGGCCGCCCAAGAAAAAACGCAACACAAAATAGTTCCAAAACAAATCCTTTCTTTATTGTATTAACCAATTACCGCAACTCGTGAGATGCCTAGTTGCCATGCAACCAATAGTCTAACAAACTTTCCACAAGCTGTCATTGATAATTTAGGAATGACAACCCAGGGGGCGCAGTTTTACCATTCTTAACCCTCTGGAGTCTAAGGGTATTTTCTCGATATTTAGATGTTTTCTTAAATCACCTTTTAAATATATTTCTTCTAACATGGCAACCCATGTGTTACATATCAAAATGTTCAAGACAATCTCTGGTCTTGCTATATATGCATATTGCTCACCTTAGAGCACTGTTTGATGAGATAAGTAGCTCAAAAGCTTAAAATGTGACATCAGATTTTTGGAAAATCTTCAAAACTCTTGTGAAAACAGAAATTTCCTCATGTGATCGAATTGTTTTGGTGTTTTAGATTTGGTTACCAAAGTCCTAGGATCACAAAAGCAGTGAAATATTTGAATTACACTGTATATAAATGTGTTATTTATGTTTAAAATAAAAAAAAATGAATTCAGATTTTGAGTAAAATAGGTGTTTATCACTCTACTTTCACCACATCAGGGACTGAGATACATTAGGACTGAATAATGACTTAATATTACATACCAAGGTTCATGTGATGTGTACAAATACAAATTGAGCATTCAACCTTTTTTTTCAACCAACAATTTATTATAAATATATGTTTTTTTCAACCAACTATTTATATAAATATAAGAAACTGGAAAATCTCAATATTTACAATATTGAACATCAGAACTTTCAACCAACTATTCATTATAAATGTCAAGACAGTGTCAAGGTATTTGTCTGTCTTCCAAGACAGTGGGTCTGGCTGCTTGTAGGTGGGGGTGATGGTGCATGGGCTGCTGTGTAGGTGGGGTGTACAAGTGCTATAACGAGACCTCCACGAGACCTCCTTGCTGGCTGGGTTGAAGGTGATGCCTGTGGTGGAGCCTTTG
Organism: Gymnodraco acuticeps; assembly: GCF_902827175.1. Classification (NCBI taxonomy): domain Eukaryota; kingdom Metazoa; phylum Chordata; class Actinopteri; order Perciformes; family Bathydraconidae; genus Gymnodraco; species Gymnodraco acuticeps. The sequence continues at coordinate 93,223 of NW_022990118.1, read as the reverse complement.
TGCTGAGGTGTATCTTGACCTCGTGGCAGCCGCAGATGGAGGTGGAGGCAGCTGTAGTGATGATGGTCTGCTGGTCCTTGGTGGTGATGTCTCTGGTGAAGGCCCTTGAGCCACAGTAGATCTTGACCTGGGGGCCGGCACAGATGGATGTTGTGGCTGCTGGATAAACGCCGCCTGTGTAGGACAATAATTACAACTAATTTCATTGAAATAAAGTTCAAGTAAAATGTTGCTCAAGCACAAATAACAATGCACACATAACAATACAGTTTGGGAGGTTGCAGAAGGAGTCTCTCTCGATCACACACACACACACACACACACACACACACACATACACACACACAAACACACACACACACACACACACACACACCTATTTCAAGTTACTTTACATTCAGTATAAAATCACAGACACACATATACATAGGCTACATCTGATTACAAAGTCTCATCTGTACAGGACGGTAAAATAATAACAGGCACACATATAAATAAATCTATGACAGTCTCATCTGTACAGAACAGTATGATAAAATAATCGATGGCAAAAACATGTCACTGTAAATGTCTCCGTTGTGGGACGAATAAATGATTAATTTAATCATCTACACATGTAATCTCACTTTTACACACCAAAATAACGTTAACACAGAGTAAACGTTTGCTAATGGAGAGTCTATTTTGTCCAATAAAAAGTTCATGACTATCGATAAAAAATATATATCAATAAACCTATTGTTCATTTTCGCGGTATTCCCCACACATTGCCAGTACACTATTACTGTAATATTTACACTTACCCATGTCCAAATGGATCCTTGTTGTTGTCTTTGTATTCTTCTTCTTCAGAAGAGTCGAAGACTTCAGGTTCTGAGGCTCTATCTTCATTGCTGCTAGCGAAAAAAATCTCTAGCGAAGTCGGCAACTGTAACGTTTTTTTTAGCCATTTTCTCTGTCTCTCTCTCTCTCTCCTCGGTAGGTAGGTCCTTAGTGATTTCTCGATGTCCATTGGTCATTTTAGACCATGATGGCTGCCGGCCGAGATTTCCTTGACGGACACACGAATCCACCAATCCCACACAGTGTAAAGTCAAGCTGCTTTGAGCGGCCATATTGGCTGCTGTGCCCTGGTTACAGTCTCACAGGAGATACCGCTGGAAAGCTACTCTTCCAGCGATTCCGCGGATATCTGAATCATATTTCTACTCCTTATAATCGAAAATATATGATTAAATTCCATTCTAATTCTTACTAGATACAACCATGGAGGATTAAAATATAACGCATGCATTTCAGCGTGTCACATTAACTATTGCGGGCCGCCAGAAACCTTTCCGAGGGCCGCCATTGGCCCGCGGGCCGCACTTTGAGAACCCCTGGCTTAGATACTATACTTAAATAATCTGTGGAGTCTCAGCTTTAATCGGATATATTGTATGTGCAGTTTCGATAAGTAATAAGGGTATGTTTATTTTGAATTCTGTGCTAAAGTGCGTCAGCATTTTTTTTTTAATTAATAAAACCGCACCTGCGGTGTGCATGCGCGTTAATAACGCGTTAACGCAAAAAAAAAATAACGCCACTAATTATTTTAACGCGATTAACGCATGTGTATTTTTTGTCCTCGGCCGCCCCGTAGTTTCAGAGCGCATTGAGTTTAAAATACCATCTACAAGCTGATGCTGACAGCCCCGCTCCTGCCGCCCGCTTGTGGCAGACCACACTTCCACGCTCACCGGCAGGCACCGACTGGCTATTGGGAGGACCGGAAGGGTGTGTGTATGTGTGGCGCGAGTGAGCGAGAGAGAGACCTTACGTGCATTGTTGTTGTTAGCATCTGGTGCTAGCTAGCTGCGCTAACGGATATAAGGAGCTGCTTAAATGAAAACAGAGGAGCGACATTTCACCGACAACTGCACCGAGCACTTGACTTTATGCAGGAAGCCAGACAGTGGGGCATTGTACGAGAAGTCAGCACACTCAGCACGGATAGTGCAACATGATTGCAGCGTCCAGGCAGTTCCCGTTCGAGCATATGCCTTGAGTTGCACATAGCTCCAACGATCCATCTCTCTCACACACACACACACACACACACACACACACACACACACACACACACACACACACACACACACACACACACACACACACACACACACACACACACACACACACACAATTGTTATTGTATTAGGTTCCAGGTTGAATTGAGGCAAATATTTGTAATGTTCAGAAGTTGTTGTGTTTAATATTCATGAGAATATTTGTCATTGTTCAAATGATAATAAACATTAGCATAAAGCATATTTGTCCACTCATATGTTGATAAGAGTATTACAAACTTGAAAAATATTCCTCTAAGGTACATTTAGAACAGATCAAAAATGTGCGATTAATCGCGATTAAATATTTTAATCGACTGACAGCCCTAATTACAACGTTTGTTAAAAGGTAATCTTTCTGACATTGGATGAATGTAATTAACTTTAGCTCTCTAGCTAGTTTATTCACGCAATTTAAACCAAAGTATAGCTTATTGCTGCAATATAAATTAGTGTGCATGTTGTCAGACGTCCACTGACTAACAGAGTGTTTACACAGGATCTGCTGGTCATATGATATCCTGATGAACAGAAACACAAGCAGCCCACTGCAAGGGTGCCGGAAGCGGGGGGGCCAGGGGGCCATTGGCCCCCCCACTTTACGGCCCTGCCCCACATTTTCGCAGCAGCGGATGCCGCGGAACCCTGTACACATCCCGTTTCAATAATTCCCCTGTACTCTAAAGTCGCATCTAAAAAGAACGCCATCTGATCTAGCTGTGTATATTTTGTTATTGTTGATTGTTATATTCAATCTCATTAGCTACAGGCATTTTTTAAGCTTGTAAAGGGAAGAACAGAGCTCGCCTCTCACTCGCCACTCTGCTCTTCTACAGCGCCGCTTCCCCTCCCTCCGCTGACATTATGAATGTAAGGCATAGTAATCATAGATAACACCGCAGGGTCCGTTACAGTTTGTTTTCATCTGATTTCAAATACACAAAGTCTTGGCTTTCAGAATATTAAACTTGTTTTGGCAAATTCAGATGATAAATACAGTTTTGAAGCTTTTAACGGCATAATTACAAGCGGAGAACGGAGTAACTTGACGTCACAGCAAGCATAACAACAGCCGGTGTTTCTCCTGAAAGTTTTCCCCGGGAAACAAACGCAAAAATACACAAACACACACACGTGGTATACACGCACACACTCGCGAGCTCCCCCCAGACCAGTAATCCAAACGAAAATATCTTCCCTCCGTACTATTGATCATTTGCTCTGCTAATAATCAATCAGATCGATCCAGAGAAGAGGAAACTTTAAGGCCTTTTTCTCAAAATGATGACTCGGTGACAGTCATTATATAATGTGACATATTTTGCTTAATATAGTACAAAAACAATCCTGATATCATTAGAAAGCTAGGAATCTCCTCTTTCCAACAGTGTATACAACTCAAAATGTGTCTTCGGATCAATGCGACTGATTTCGATGGAGCAGGTCACTTTGCATTAGGTAAAATACAGCAGGCAGACATAACAGGAAGAATATGTACATTTTAATCCAATCAAATAGGACATTGTCACACCATTCAAATGTATCCATGTACATTACAACCAATAACAAAGCTTAGATGTGTTTATTTGTTACGTTGTTTACGTTATGTGTTACGTTGTTCAGTGTGTGTCAGCCGTTAACCTAGATAGATAAACTTGAAAACATGTCAGAAGAACCGGCGCATACGAAAACAAAATACAGTCAAACTAAGCTGAAATTCAACAACTTGAATGTCACATCCCTGACATCTGCACCTCCGGAGCCTGGTCCTTCAAACATAGAACCAGCACAGCCAGATGAACCCCAGCAGCAGCTATGCGGCCGCAGAGGCTGTCAAAACCGCCGCCGCCGGCATCGTTGAACCGAAACAGGCTGGTTCCGACTGCATGGAGGTTTGTTGTCGGGACATTGTGACGGGCAAATAAAAGCTTATTTGGGCAAAGAGAAAGGTACTTCAATGCAGAATGGTACAAAAACAGAGAGTGGTTAATTATTTGCAAAACCACTAAACGAGCCTTCTGTGAAATATGCAGATGTGCTGCTGTCAAACGGCTTGTAACTTTCTCCAAATGTGGAGATGACAGCTTTGTAAATACCAAGTTAATAACTGGAACTTTTCACAGAGCTTACTTCAGTCAAACACCAGTCAACATTCAGCTTGTCAAACAAGAGCGTAGCAGGAAAAAAGAAGAGATGGAATGAGCAACTGCGCTGTCATATGTGTGGGCTGGTCTGTATAGTTTAATGTACAGGAAAGGAGTGAGCAGAGGGTTGAGTTTTCCATTCTTGTTCTGTTTTCTCTGACTATCTTCCTCCTGAAGACCCTCTCAGACTTTCATTTGCTCGCGCTACTAAAGAGACACGTTACCATGGAAACCAAACAATGGTGTAGCTGTATTGAAGTCCGAGTGGAAACAGTAACATTTGGTGCGTTATGTTAGAATTAAACAAATCAGATTTAGTCAGAAATCAGGAGAAATGCGGGATAAATATGACCCCGGGAGGAAAACGGGAGTCTCCCGCGAAAATCGTGAGGGTTGGCAAGTAGGCTATGTCACATACACACGCACTTCTTGGCCCCCCCACTTCTGAAATGAATCCGGCGCCGCTGGTCCACTGGACTCAGATCTCTAGATACCTCATCACTCCTCCGCTGCTCCGATACAGGGCTGCGGTGGTTTGTTGATATGTCGTCTTCTTCTGTTTGCTTTAATCGAGGCTACGTAGTTATGCAGCACCCCCATGGTCAGTAAATGGAAGTACTACAAAGAACCCCGTTTAGTGCAATTATTTCACAAATTTTGTTATACACAGCTCGGAAAATATTACCGAGGTCCGGACCTCGGGAGAAGGGTCTAGCTGCGGCCGCGGCCAGTACACGATGGTACACGATGGTACACGACACGCCCACCTGACACGACACTACGGTGGCTGAGAAGGGTCTAGCTGCGGCCGGGAAAAGTTGTACTTCCAAATATGGTCAGAAGAGAGCACGCCCAACACATGAGGTTTACAGACAACAAACAACATGGCGCACCGAGTACAGGTACTTAACGTATTGTGGTTTTAGATATAATTACATACTATTTAGGTTCTCGTTTGTTTGTCGATGTGGCTGTTTAGTGCAGTGTAATTGTGTTTATTTTGCTATATATATATATATATATATATATATCTTAGCTTGACATGCTTGACGTTCAGTTAACTTAGCATATATGCTAACTGAACATGCATGTACTCTAATTTTTACAAGAATCTGATTTTATGTAAGTTTTAAATATTAATTGAAGGTGTCTTTCACATTTGAATGTTTTTTATTGAAAACATGTATTAGCTCCTATACTGTAGACATGTAAATATGTATAATTATTATTTTAAGTGTGGTTTAAAGTTAAATGGTAGTTATTGGGTAGAGCCAAGTAACCCAGGTGGATGCAATCAGGTAATTAGGACAGAGCCTCTGTTTTTAGATGGGGTTTATGCTGTAGGCCTGACATTTAAACTAGCTGAAGGGCTTTCTGTTCGAACCACAGTGAAATCTAGAGGTTGTTTTGTGCATTAAAGGGTTACCTTCTGAAAGTGAGGAAGTATGACCAGCTTTGTCCCATAGGATTATACAGGCCAGTCCATTGCTGCTTGTTTAAGGAGTTAACTATTTCCAATATTAAAGTCACTTAAATTGTATTCTATTTTATTCACCTATAGACAAACAACACAACCACTCCGTGATGGAGCACGCCCAGAGCTCAACAAATTGGACTCGGACACCTTCCAGTGTCCATTTTGTGAAAGGACCGGGTCACACCCAGCCGTCACGTGTACATTATGTCTTGCATGTGCTAATACAATTCTCATTACAGTATGCCTGGTATTTTGCCATGGAGGCCAGCTTTGACTTCAGCATTGTAAGTATTAAGGAAAGAAGTCACATTAAAATGCTATAACAAACTTAATGAAAATTGATGCTCTTTCTTTAGCATGACATGTCTCTCCTGAGAAGGTGGTGGTGTGTTATCCTGGTGGAAAACTTTGGACTGGAAGGGTATGCTGCAGTGCTACAAAAACATTTGAATTTGTAATTGTATTATCAAGAAGATTTGGGGGGAACACCTGGCTCTAAAATTCAACCTTCTGGTGAAGAAAATGTGTCTTAATTGCAGGTATGGAAAGAGGTTTGCTCACTATAGTGAGGAAGGCAGGGCGACCCTTAGCGACAATGTCCCACGTACATTCAGGATCAGTCGTAAAAGGACGCATGCAAGCAGAACCATGGTCAGTGTATCGCTCAACGTATCTATGACCCTGTGTGCCTGTTTCAGAATGGGTTACTACTCCTAAAACACATACTACATAGAACTTATGGTACATGCAACATTTGTTTTGTGTGGTACTGTGTCATTCTGAATCGAGCTTGGATCATTTTTGGAGGAGTTAAACCGTGCATGTAAAGCACTGTCAAAATAATGGTTGACTGTCTACAGATGCCCCTGGACACTGATGAGGACCACTCCTATAACAAGAGGCCTTACAGCTTCCTTCCTAAAGAGTCGGTTAGTGAATGGACACATTAAAGTGTACAACCCCTGATGCATGTGATTTTATAATATTACATATGACTTCTTTATACCATCTTGTCTTATCAGTAAGATGGAACTTTGTTCTCATGACCTCGCCAAGAACATGAGTGAGGAAGCGCACCAAAGGCTGAAGGACTTGTGAAAGATTCCGAGGAGTTTATTATTTATTCAATATTTTTTTAAGTTGACCAGCTCTGATTTTACATTTGATGTTCTGTTCAATAAATGTTCATTGAGGAAAACGGTATCAGTGTCATATTTTATATACATCACAGTGAATGCTGAACTTGCCTAACCATATACTGCAGTTGAAAGTACACGATGAAAGCCCCTCATGCTATAATCATGTGTATTTTCTCCATTCCTGTTCATGTGTCTTCTCGCAATTATCACTGGCCCCGTGTATCTCGTAATCGATATAACCGGCCTGCTCTCGTCTATCCCACGTGCTCCACTGAGATCCAACATCTAGTTTCAGGTGGCCTGTGGAACTGCCAGTCAGCTGTTCCTAAGGCTGACTTCATCTCTGGCTACGCCTCCCTGCAGTCTCTGGATTTCCTTGCTCTCACTGAGACCTGGATTACTCCATCCAACACATCCACCCCAGCAGCTCTCTCCACTGCATATTCCTTCTCCCATACACCCAGACCAACTGGCAGAGGAGGTGGCACTGGTCTCCTGCTCTCTCCCAAATGGAGCTTTTCCCTCTTCAAGCTACCTAACTTCACTCCTTCCACCTTTGAATTCCATGCCGTCACAGTAACCCATCCTATACAGTTAACCATTGTTGTTCTCTACCGTCCACCAGGCGCCTTGGGGGACTTCTTGGAGGAATTAGATCATCTCCTCTCACACATCCCTGAAACTGGCCCTCCCGCTGTACTTCTCTGAGACTTCAACCTCCAGATGGGGAAGATAGACGAACTAACATCTCTGTTAACCGCCTTTGCTTTCTCACTGTCTCCGTCCCCACCGACTCATAAAGCTGGCAATGTCCTTGATCTCATATTCTCAAGGAACTGCGCTACTTCTAACCTCTCTGTAAACCCGCTCCACACATCTGATCACTTCTTCATTTCATTCTCTCTATCCCTTTCCAAACATAACAAACTAATCTCTTCCCATCCTATACTTGTCCGCCGTAACCTTCGCTCCCTCTCTCCCTCTACCTTTGCCTCGTCGGTGCTCTCAGCCCTCCCTTCCTCTGATTCGTTCCAACTACTGCCTCCAAACTCTGCTGCAGAAACTCTCCTCTCTACTCTCTCATCCACTCTGGACTCGCTCTGTCCTCTGACATCTCGGCAGGCTCGTCAGTCCCCTCCTGCTCCCTGGCTAAATGATGCACTGCGTGCTAATAGAACTGTCCTTAGGGCAGCAGAGCGGAAATGGTGGAAATCCAAACACCGTGACGACCTCCTAACCTATCAAGCTCTCCTCTCCTCTTTCTCTGCTTCAATCTCTCAGGCAAAAAGCACTTTCTTTCAAGATAAGATCCAATCTTCCTATTCCAATCCTAAAAAACTATTTTCCATCTTCTCCACCCTCTTGGACCCTCCAAAAGCTCCTCCCCCCTCCTCACTTCTGTCAAGCGACTTTGTTACCCACTTTGAAAAAAAGGTTAATGATATTCGCTCTTCTTTTTCTGACTCACCTTTACTCACCGCTGGGTCACCAGACCCTCCTTCCACCAACACACTAACCTCCTTTTCCCCTCTCTCTCCAAGTGAGGTTCTTACCCTCATTACCTCTTCCCGCCCTACCACCTGTCCTCTGGACCCTATCCCTTCAAACCTCCTTCAGACTATCGCTCCTGATATTCTACCGTTTCTCACCCATTTCATCAACACTTCTCTAACTTCTGGTCACTTTCCAAACAGTCTCAAGGAGGCAAGAGTAAACACTCTCCTAAAGAAACCCACTCTCAACCCGTCTGATGTTATAAACTACAGGCCTGTCTCTCTCCTCCCGTTCCTGTCTAAATCACTTGAACGCGCTGTCTTTAAACAACTCTCCTGTTATCTCAATCAGAACAACCTTCTGGATCCGCACCAGTCTGGTTTCAAGGCAGGTCACTCCACAGAAACTGCTCTCATTGCTGTCACGGAGGAACTGCACACTGCCAAAACTGCATCCCTCTCCTCTGTCATCATCCTGTTGGACCTGTCTGCTGCATTCGACACGGTGAATCATCAGATCCTCCTTCGCACTCTCCAAGAACTTGGAGTTTCAGGCTCTGCACTTTCCCTCCTCACCTCATACCTGAAAGACCGTACCTACAGGGTGACTTGGAGAGGGTCTGAGTCCGACCCTTGTCAATTAACTACGGGGGTCCCTCAGGGCTCTGTTCTTGGTCCCCTCCTCTTCTCCCTGTACACAAACTCGCTCGGATCAGTCATTAGCCCGCATGGTTTTTCTTACCACTGCTACGCTGACGACACCCAATTAATTCTGTCCTTTCCCCGCTCAGAGACCCAGGTCGTCGCACGCATCTCTGCTTGTCTAGCTGACATCTCTCAGTGGATGTCTGCTCACCACCTCAAGCTCAACCTTGACAAGACTGAGCTGCTCTTCCTCCCGGGAAAAGATTGTCCAACTCTTGACCTGACAATCAACATCGGCACCTCAGTTGTTTCCCCGACTCAGACTGCAAGGAATCTGGGTGTGACCCTAGATAACAACCTGTCCTTCACTGCAAACATCGCTGCTACAACCCGTTGCTGCAGATACACGCTTTACAACATCAGGAGGATACGTCCCCAGCTGACTCAGAAAGCGACTCAGGTTCTGGTCCAGGCTCTCGTCATCTCACGCCTAGACTACTGCAACTCCCTCCTGGCTGGTCTACCTGCATGTGCCATCCGACCTCTGCAGCTCATCCAGAATGCAGCGGCTCGTCTGGTCTTCAACCTTCCTAAATTCTCCCACACCACTCCGCTCCTCCGCTCCCTTCACTGGCTTCCGGTAACTGCTAGAATCCACTTCAAGACACTGGTACTTGCTTACCATGCTGCGAATGGATCTAGCCCTTCCTACATCCAGGACATGGTTAAACCGTACACCCCAGCGCGTGCACTACGCTCTGCATCAGCCAAACGACTCGTTGCGCCCTCGCTGCGAGGGGGACCCAAGTTCCCATCGGCGAAAACACGTGGGTTTGCTGTCCTGGCTCCAAGATGGTGGAATGAGCTCCCCATTGACATCAGGACGGCAGATAGCTTGCATATCTTCCGGCGCAAACTGAAAACTCATCTCTTTCGACTCCACTTCGAGCGTTAGAACTATTAACGAAGCACTTTTATACTAATAAAGGACTGGCTTACCTAAAGCCAGTTGAGTAGCACTTGAAATGTTTGGCTCTATGAAACCTGATGTACTTATATGATTCTGTTTTCTTCAAGGTTGTGTCTTCCTGGTCGAATGTACTTATTGTAAGTCGCTTTGGATAAAAGCGTCAGCTAAATGCAATGTAATGTAATGAAACACTGGCTCAATCAATACAATTCCCACATGCTCTACCCCGGAACCTGCGGTCTTCAGACTCTGGCCCCCCGCACCAACCTGCGATCCTTCGGGGACAGAGCCTTCAGTATGGCAGCCCCCACTCTGGAACGCTCTCCCTGCGGAGATCTGAAACATCCCCACGCTTGATGCCTTCAAAAGGGCCTTCAAGTCCCATCTGTCTGCCAAGGCCTTTGGCCCCAAATCTATTTGTTGTTTTGTCTGACTGCCTTTTGTTATGTTTGTTTCTACTCCTGTTCTTCTTTTTAAAGGGACCTTGGGTCTCATGAAAGGAGCTATATATATCCCATTATTAATACATCATTGGTAAGCATTTTTACAATATTCTGGCTTTCACTGTTCAAATGAGATGTCAACCATCAAAATGGGATAAGGGGTTCCAAGGGGTTCTCAAACGGATAGGTTATTAAATTATTTGCCTAATAGTTGCTTAAAACGGATAGGTTATTAATTGAGTTGCTTAAAACGCCTAATAGTTGCTTAAAACGGATAGGTTATTAATTTAGTTGCTTAAAATGCTACAATAACATGCCATGTACGGTCTCCACCGTAGGCGGCGTAGTTGTCGTCAATTCGCTTTTCATCTGCCATGCCTCTCAGCCACCGTAGTGTCAGGTGGGCGTGTCGTGTACCATCGTGTACCGCCGTGTACTGGCCGCGGCCGCAGCTAGACCATATTGGACCTCGGTGACCTCAATGGTAGATACGGCCATGCGCGTGACGTCATTGGTAAGCGACGGACCCCGAGCAGATCTGGTAGCCCGAGCACATATGGTACTAACACCGGTGTTGCAGTATAACTTGAGACATGACAACTGGCGACATTCTATTATTTTCGTCATAGGAATCCGGGGCATGTACATTGAGGACCCATTGTTGACTTAACAGGAAATAAACATGTCGATCGCCTCGTTTGTCGTTTACATTCATATGTTGCTATATCTGCCTTCCTACGATCACTTTGCTGCACATTCAGTACTCGTATGTGAGGTTGTGGGTGAGAGGTGGATATCGTGACGCTTACAGGGAGGTATTGAACATTACAAAGTAGATTACTGTGTGGATGCCTGTTCCAAATATTGCAAACTTGAATAAATCATTTAAATTATATATTTGTGTCCGACTTTCATTTGTACATCGTTCTTAATGTGATGTATAGTAGCTTTGATAGCTGTCCATACCTTCAGACAGCCTAAAAGTAAAACACAAGTTGTTTATTCACAGCCCGAACGCTCATCGAGATGACTGGATCACTCATGACAAGTTGTGATCAGCTCCGATTAAATTGTGATATAAATGCTGTACCTATTCTCCAGGGAGCACGTTTGTTTTTAATGAAATACCTGCATCCCTCTCATCACAACAAGACTCTATACTGTGCAGGAAAAACAATTAGGCTACATGAAAATAACCTTGATGCATGGGAATGAATCACACAAACTATCTTCCGTGGCTATACTGATATGTCACAGTAACGGTAAACTACAGACAAGTAAGTCCAGCGGGGCACAAGTTGAATACATATAATACGGTAGTTCTATTATGCCTTTAAGCCATGCTTTAAGCCTATACGTTTAACCCATAAGAACCCGGACCCATTTCTACTTTTGGGGAAATTAAGGGGAATGTCATTTAGACTAAATAGACCACCTAGAACACATTTCTGACACGTAACCCCCCCTAGTGTCAAATATCTGCGCTTCAATGGTAAAGTAACTGTTATTTATAACTTAATTAACAAGGATGATTTTTTGGTTTACATTTGTTTGAACATACTTTGAATTGAAGAATAAAGAATATGTTAACTAAATATCATTGAATCAGCTAAATTAACTGAGCAGATCATAATCTTATTTCTAATTGTGCATATATATCACTCCGGGTTTACTGTGAATGTTTAGGGCTAAAGTCCCGATGTGACACCAGTGGCACAGCAATATTTATGGCATTTGTTTCATATCAATTTAATCAAGAAATGTTTCCACAACAGGTTAAATGTAATCAGAATCAGAATACCTTTATTCGTCCCACAGAGGGGACATTTACATTTGTTACAGCCGAAAAGAGCCGAAGACAGCTTAATGTTTAACAAATGGCATGTAAGCATTTTTATTCTTAAATGGCTTGAATGTTAACTTTAGCAACAAAAAACCTTTCCAAATGTAGCTAGTTCTGTCACATGTGTTAGCCTGGCACATGGACATCTTGGACATGTTGTTATGGGAACACAAAAGCAAATGACAAGGACCATGACCCACCAGACTGTTCAGTGTGTGTCACTTAGGGACTTAATGAGATAAAAAAGGCTGAAGCTGTATAAGGAACTTTCCAGAACATTTAAATGTCATGTGACACCTGTGTCTTAGCAATTCTGTCTGCCTTCCGTGTTGCACCATGAGGACCCACTGATATAAAATGCTTAACTGCCTAAGTTGCAACTATGCATTGGAGTGGTGGGCTAAGCCCCAATTTGACATATTTTTGGCTTCATTTATAGTGCCTAAATAGTAATAGGGTTAGGGTTAATAGTAAGTAATAAGTAAGTAATAGTGAGTTTAAATATTATGCAATGCAAAGTTTTTCTTGGCCTACATTACCGTTACAGAAGGAAAGACAACAGTGATAGTGATGTTTCAGAATAACCTTTATTGGAAATTGTTAGAACAATCTCACTCGCTTCAATCGCAGGATCCATGTATTTGTGATCCTCTCCAGAATGGAAGTAGTCATCACATAGAGAGCATCAACTAGTTCCTGAACAGTGTCCTTCACATGCTGATATCCAAGAGAGGGAGTTACAAGATGGAGGAATAGAAAGCAGTATTCAATGTTTACTTCAGATTAGCTCCACGTCAGAAATGATCATGCTTGTCATATGTCTCTCTCCATAGAGGCTGAATCATCATGTTAATCACATAGCTATCATCTGCCTCAAACAGTCCTGATGCTCTTTTGGTAAAGCAACTCAAAAGTAGGCTAATATAAATGTAGTGTAACTCATTACATTTCAGAGACAGTAATATTGTAATGTAACGTAGGCTATTACTTAAAAAAGACAGTAATAAGTAATGTACTGTATTACATTTTGGAAGTAACTGCAGATGATCCAGTCATCTCGATGCTGCTTTTGGGCAGTGAATAAACAACTTGTGTTTTACTTTTAGGCTGTCTGAAGGTATGGACAGCTATCAAAGCTACTATACATCACATTAAGAACGATGTACAAATGAAAGTCGGACACAAATATATAATTTAAATGATTTATTCAAGTTTGCTATGTTTTGAACAGGCATCCACACAGTCACCTACTTTGATACCTCCGATACCTCCCTGTAAGCGTCACGATATCCACCTCTCACCCAAAACCTCACATACGAGCAGTGGCGTTTCTATATGTATAAAAGTGGTAGGGGCACAAAAAACGCAGATGTCTATATATAAGCTTCTGCAGTGAGGTTCATGGCTGGTGATGCACTGGCACTGACTCTTCAGGTTTACAAATATATAATACAAATAATATTATATTTTGACCTAAATCAAAATATAATATTATTTTCAAAAGCCTCTTTAGTCTGATGCTTCAATTAATTTTAAACAGACAGTTCAACAGAAGGATACCCAAAAAAATTTATTTTATCATTTAAATATTGAATTGTTCTCTCTTAGTAAGATCCCATTTTCAATAAAATGGTGGTCTTACCTTGACTTGAAGATTAAGTCCATTTGCCTATCCTTCTGGACAAAAATCTCTATTACTTTTTTGTAAAAGTCCTCCTTATCTTCTTGTAGTTTCAAAAGTCTATCATAAATCTAAATGATGGATTTATGATTCGAAAATTATAAAAGTAGGGTAGACATGTGGATATTATCCGGCTGAACAAAACGTACATTTATCTAACAGCTACGTTTCCCACAGATCTTATTTGTAGCTATTTTCTAAAATCCTATGGAGAAATCTCATTGCTTTTTTGTGGAGGGAAGCCATGCGCAGCTAACTTCCTGGTTTTAGGACGCGTCTCTCTCCTCCTCTTCACCTGCTCTTCACACACCACACTTTTCGCGGCACACATATTTACAGCCAATCAGCTCTGAATTATGTGAGATGACGTATGGTGGGGATGGCAGCTCTATGCTCCTATGGTCATTATTGTTTGCCACACACATTAAATAGGAAAATACTCTGAGCATGCACAGTGTAGTTTTTACAGTCACCGTTCACTTAGACAGTGAGAGGGAGGGGCATGATCAGGTTTTGTCCCACATGGCTCTAAACAGCTCAATAGGCACACACTGTAGACACTAATTAGAAGAATACAGACTAAAACAGCAATGTACAGACGAATCAGATGATTAAACATGATCTTAAAATATATTTTATATATATTTTAATAAATGTTTTGCATTTTGTTGTAATCATTATTTTAATACTTTTTGCTGACACTAGGTGGGGCTGTGCTAATGACCAGTCGCCACTGCATACGAGTACTGAATGTGCATCAAAGTGATCGTAGGAAGGCAGATATAGCAAAAGATTAACGTAAACGACAAACGAGGCAATCGACATGTTTATTTCCTGGTAAGTCAGCAATGGGTCCTCAATGTGCACGCCCCGGATTCCTATGACGAAAATAATAGAATGTAGCCAGTTGTCATGACTCAAGTAGAGATGTCCCGATCCGATCACGTGATCGGGGATCGGAGCCGATCATGTGATTTTTAAAAGATCGGAATCGGGAGAAAAAGATGGGGGATCGGGAATCCTTTTTTTTTTTTATAATTTAAAAAATAATTTTTTTTTTTTAATGTTACAAAACAAAAATGACCATGTTCACGTCTTAAAGTCATCCTGAGGCCTTAGTTTTGGTTTAAAATTTCACAACATCATGTATGTGTTGCTTCTTTTGGGCTTGTTTTCATAGACCTGGTTGCTTATTTCTCTCAAATCTGGCAACAGAGTGGGCGCAGTGTCTAATAGTAGTGAGTCGAATGAGGTGAATCGGGAGTCGGGACAGAGAAAATGTCAGCAGTTTGGAAGTATTATAAAATTGAAAGCAAAGGCAGTGTAACAGCCAGATGCAATGTTTGCAAGAAGGAGGTTCCGCATGGTGGAAAGAACAGAGCTATCTAATACGCCACCTGAGAAACAAACACCAACAACAATAACACGCCGAGTACACTAGGGTTGTACCCGAATATCCGAATATTCGTTCATTGGAGTACTATTCGGGTTTCAATTTCGTTATTCGGAAATGTGTTTTGTTTGTTTTTTCATTTTTTTCCCCGTTTTTTTTTTCAAATTGAATTTATTGAAATCTCCAATATCAACGTAAGAGCTTGTGCCTCTTCGGGGGGTGCTAACACTTAACCATAAACGTTATCGTTTACTTTCTCCGTCTTTATATGTAGATATTACTTTTCTCCGTTAATCTCCGTCACGTTGTTTCCATAGCAACAACAACTTCCTGTCAACAGCGCTACTTCTCCTTCAAAATAAAAGCATGTCCATAAATAGTAAGCCAAGACAAATTACACTTAAGACATATACAACTGCAACGAAAGTAACAAACACTGGTATCCTTTTCAAACACAAATTGGGTTACATTAACAAATACCTATAAAACAACAATACTGTAGAATAACAAAATGAATGCTGTGAATACACCGAAATATACGTGTTGAAGTGGTTCGCTGCTGATTACTATTGAATTGTGTTACTCCAGTAAGATGGAAATATAATACTTTGTTTATTCATGTTATGTTAAGCTGCTGTTGTTCATTGCATTATTACTAGACAGTCTTAAGGCTAGAATTCTGCACTAAGCCACATTTTCATTGTATTATATGTGACTGAATGTGAACTTGTGAAGCTACCTCTTTCCAGTAGAGTTATTTTTGTTTTGTTACTGCACTATCTGCACTCAATTTGTTTACATGGTTATTTTGTGGTGGACCACCGATAAGCTTTATTTTGTTTTGATCCAATGCTGCTGTGAAAAAAAGAAGCTATATCCATGTTGGATAGAATGGATAGTTGGGTAGGGGAGAGTGGGGTAAGTTGAGCCATTTTTTAGTTATGCTGTCCTCTAAGCAAGGACAAATGACACATAGTAAAAATGAAAACACACACCTATAATTCAGGATGTCTCCTATCAATGGCAATGATAAGAATTAATATTTGATCAAGGGCAGTGAAAATATTACTTCTTAAAAAAAAAAAGTATTGTGGCTCAACTTGCCCCAGTGTAGGGGTAAATTGATCCAGGTCAGGGGGTAAATTGAACCACTGTTCAAACCTGGGCATACCTGTTCAAACCTGGGCATACCTACAACACATCTTAAAGGTAACTATAAACAATAAATAACAAACCAAATACAAGCTTAGTTTTTCTAATATTTTTAATATAAATTTCGATTGAATTTCATACATCTTACCAATCAAACACAGGGTACATGTAACTTTAAATGTAGCCTACAATGAGCTCTTATTATCAACTTGGCCTACTTTCATTCATTTATCCATTGAAAAACTGGCTCAACTTACCCCACGGCCCATGGTTCACTTTACCCCACAGCCACCATTTTAGAAAAAATAGCCTAGCATTACAATTCAGAGTCATCTTTAGCTTAATGATTCACATGGTTTAATACGCTGCAAACACATCAACATATACAATATATGTGTTTAAACCTGGATACTTTTTTTTTGACATGACAGTCGATATAGCTGACATCTACAAAATGTACTTTGACAAGCAAAAAACGTTTTTTTGTAAAAATGTTTACTTACTAGAACACAATGAGGATCTCTCTTTCACAGGCAAGGAGAAATGGGAGGAGCTTGCATAATTTCTGGTCACATGATTACAACTATAAGGCGTTGCCTGGTTACAGGGGGTGGTTCAACTTACCCACTGGCTCAACTTACCCCTCTCTCCCCTACTGTCATTTAAATAAAAATATAACCTTAAGGGACAACTTGAATGCTATTTTCCTTTTTTTTCTCTTAATGCATTGCATAAAGATCGGATCGGGAAAAATCGGTATCGGCAGATTGTCAAAATAAAATGATCGGAATCGGATCGGGAGCAAAAAAAGGTGATCGGGACATCCCTAGTCTCAAGTTATACTGCAACACCGGTGTCTGAACGCTCACTCACTGCTAGCTTTGTAGCTAACTGTCCCTGCTGTTAGGCTACTTAGCTTGCATTGTTATGGATCTAAAGTTAGCAAAAGCTAACTTTCATAACACAGCTTTACTTCTCACTTAACACAATAAAGAAACAGAACGTATAGTACGCACAAACAACACAAATGATCAATACTTACATATATTTTCACTTGTAGTATTATAATAATTGAAATGCTGGTTCTTCTGGGGGTGTTCTATCTACGCTCAGCTATCGCACCGCAGCTGCCTGCAATGTACAATCACTGGAGGACTGGGCTGTCACTCAAAAACTGAGTAGCCAATGGGGACGCACCCCTGAAAGTCCCGCCCACCTGGGAGGTTTGTGTCAGAATCTCAAACAACAAGTGAGGGAGTGCAAACGAGAAGAGCTGCAGCGAGAGCAAAAGTCTGATCATTGAGAAAGAAGCAGAGAGAACTGCAAACAAAAACCTATGTTAAAACAAAGAAAAAAGACTTATAGTTTACATGATTACACAAATGATTTGTTTGCAACTTATAGTTCTATTTTTTAAATTAAATTTGACTCAGTTTTTTTTCTCTTAAACTCTTAGTTTTGCTTTATTCTGAGAAAGAGTTGCTTTATCTTTATGAAACAAAACTAATCCCATATTGCCTTGCCTTGCCTAGTATCTGTTATCTTTTTTTTGTTGGTTTAATTTTGGAAGACTGAAAAGTGCAGACCCGCCTCCCTTCAGCTTAAAAAACCAACACACTCTCACTCCCTAAGCGTCCAATAACGACGTTTGGTCAGTGTCCGTGGCGTCCAGTTGTGACGCTCCTAGGCTCCTTCAGCGTCATAAAGGGACGCAAATAGCTTTCAACTGATTGCAATGTATTCCCATCTGCGGCGGTATTTGACGCTCATGGAAGCACGGCATTCGTTTGTGTCTGCTGCCCTTAAAGGCAATGTGAGCGTCCATTCCCATTGGATAACGGAGAATTGTACACCCGGAAGTAAGTATTCCTCTTACTGTCGATTGATTTGACAGTGATATCTGCACTACTCATCGACTAAAAAACACCAGATTATCCTTGTTAATTACACAACATTGATTGGTTTAAATTGTGTGCAATACTTTTGTATTTTTCCCCTTCGATTCGGAGAAACAAATATTTTTTCTGAGTAAAGGATGGCAGAAAACACTACACTACCCAGAATCCCCAGCTATCGTTTGGACTACACCATGTGCTCTGTTTGACAAACCCTGTGATAGTCCTCAAGCTCTGTGATTGGTGAGTGTGCTCCGAGGGTTACGCCGATTCTCGAACAGCACTTGAAATGGGATGGAACCACGTCAGACTGTCCAAAACTGGATTTGAACGGGTCCACCGCGTCCCCCCCTCCCCCACCCCGTCCCCAGGTCTACACATGCTGGCTATTCTGTTTCGCAACATGCTCTCTATCTATGGCACGTCTCTACTGGGAGTTGTAGTTTTAAAAGACGTTTTCGTATTTCCCATAATAAGAAGTTGCCAGTATTAAACTGTGTACATCCCTGGAGGTTTAGGGGGTAGGAAACACTCACATTTAAAACATATAATTAAATAATGGGTGAAAATTGCTTGTGCCCATAATGGGCAGCATTAATATATATACACACATGCCAGCTAAGGTCAGAAGAGCTTTATTTAACAGCTGGTCTTATGTTTTTGACCCCTCCTGTTGTTAATTGATAACATTACATTACATTAATTGATAAGCCTGAAACATGCACTTGTCAAGGTTCAGAGGCAAATTTTGCAAATATGGCAGTAGCCATCGATCAGTTTAAGATAAGATATACTTTATTGATCCCAGGTTGGAAACATTTGCGTTACATCAGCATGTGTTACAGTTGTACATTATGCAGTGGTGTTTATTTGTAAATCATTTAGTATAATCACACAAATTCTGTGTTTTATATTTAACAATTCTGTGTTCTTTATTTATTGAATGTTCAATACCGGACAAGGCCGGAGATTAAAAACTTCATCAGTGCATTACAAGACATCTATCAATATGTGTGTATACCTCCACCATTAAACTGTTGTATGTATGTATGTATGTATTGATTGTTCAATACCTGACAAGGCCGGAGATGAAATATCTACATACATCTTATAAGAGTATAATACATGATGTATAATATCAGTTAAAATAAGTGCTTCAACATAGTTAACATTGCTGGAGGTATGCACAAATATTGATAGATGTCTTGTAATGCGCTATTGAGGAACCTGCGACCCAAGTTTTTCATTCAATGCAGAACTACACCATAGTTGTGTAGGCCTATATGATATGTCAATAAACCTTAGAAAATCTTGAAATCTTGAAAGGGATGTGCAAAATAGTCATTATATACAGTCTTTAATTAACTATTAGTAGAGAATAACGAGTAATGAATATACTTTATAGGGATCCTATTAATATCTAATAATAAAAATAATGAAATTCAATAACATGCTTTAACCACTAGGTGTCCCTTTATATCAGCTGTGCACCTTTATGGTGTAAATACAGCCTATCTACCAATTGGATCAAATATAAAAGTCAGCCGAATTAGTGTTGATACTGCAAGGAGACGTATTGTGTGAAAAGAAATGTGAGATGTTGTTTATTGGCTGATATATTCATGATCCACGTCACGTTTTCAGTTCCTCATGTTTGTCTAGAAGTCTTCTCATCAGGGCTCTATAAATACAGAACTACGGCAGATATGTAATATTTAATGCAGCCGAACCGTGTATTACAATGCCGTTATGTGATGACTTTCAAAGAGAAAATCAAGCACACTCGGAATAAAGTAGTTTTTTTAATTTTTTTTAAATGTTTTCGGTCTGTTTCCGGTATTTGTTAATGATGATGTGCTGTGAGATGTGAGACTGGAATTGCACAGGGGAAAATAACGTATCTTAAGATGCGGATTTTGTTAAACTAATATGTTTGCGCTGTGGACCAACACTATACATTGACGGGGAAGGGGGTAGCAATAAAGATAACACCATTAAACAGTTACACAACATAACAGAAATAATATCGATAGCAGCGTCCCTAGCAACCACCTTGGTAACAATGAAAACGGCGCGATTTCCTGAAGTAATCTTCGTAATAATTAGCAAACTAAAGATCATGTACATCCACTGCACACATAATCTGAAATAACAACTCATATTTCTCGCATCAAATGACATCAAAACGCATTTTAATGGCCAAACTAACTTTAAAATAGGCATTTTCCACCGAGAATAAAACGAAGTTCGGCCATGTTTTATTTTTCTGCAGGGAGAAATTTGAAGATCACGTGACATAGATGCCAGCCATTGGAATGAAAGGTGAAAAAAAACGGGTTTGACAAACAGAGCACATGGTGTAGTCCAAACGATAGCTGAGGATTCTGGGTAGTGTAGTGTCTTCTGCCATCCTTTACTCCGAAAAAACATTTGTTTCTCCGAATCGAAGGGGAAAAATACAAAAGCATTGCACACAATTTAAACCAATCAATGTTGTGTAATTAACAAGGATAATCTGGTGTTTTTTAGTCGATGAGTAGTGCAGATATCACTGTAAAATCAATCGACAGTAAGGGGAATACTTACTTCCGGGTGTACAATTCTCCGTTATCCAATGGGAATGGACGCTCACATTGCCTTTAAGGGCAGCCGACACAAACGAATGCCGTGCTTCCATGAGCGTCAAATCCCGCCGCAGATGGGAATACATTGCAATCAGTTGAAAGCTATTTGCGTCACTTTATGACGCTGAAGGAGCCTAGGAGCGTCACAACTGGACGCCACGGACACTGACTAAACGTCGTTATTGGACGCTTAGGGAGTGAGAGTGTGTTGTCAAAAACACATTACAAACCTCTCCGTACGATCTCAACACAACTTGAGTATTTATTTTTGCTGTTATCCTCTACACTGGTCATCTGTAATAAGGATTGTTGTTATGCAGCAGACATTTCACTAATGCAGGTGTACAGTCTATGGTGGAGGCATGTAAGATATTCTGAGAGAAGGATGTTCCTTCAGCTGCGAGCACATGAGTCTGAAAGGATAGAGACTGAGCCGTCATGCAGTAATTACCGTCCAGGATGAACTGAAGGAACCATCTCATTCCATCTCAGCACCATCACGTCAAATCAACAGTGTAGATTTCCCATTATTGGCAGTTTTACAAAATATAAGGGTGATTTGAAAATGTATTCAACTTTTTGGAGTTATTCATCTCCAGAGCTGCCAGCGGGCCATCACTCTAGAGCAGAGGTTCTCAAAGTTTTGATGAGTGAGGGCCAATTTAGGTACCCAATATTGGATTGAGGGCCGC